>NC_053492.1:31887726-32248976 GCF_905171775.1 Rana temporaria | reverse complement strand
AGAGACGATTCGTGCTTTTCAGTCTGTTACAGCGTGACGAATGTGCTATCTCCATTATGAACGCTACTTTTACCGAAGGCATGCTCCCGTCTCATATTTTATTCTGAGCATGCGTGGGTTCCTAAGCATACACACAAACATGTTTCTCATGGTAAACCACCCCGATGAGAAACACGACGAGGAAATTGAAACTCCCGACGAGAAAAAAGAGAGCATGTTCTCTTTTTTTCTTGTTGAGATCCACAACAGTTTTCTCGACCGAAAAACATACACAAAACCGTTTTTCTTGGCAAAAATGGTCTGCCAACATTTTTCTTGATGGATTTTGCCGAGAAAAAGGGTCGTGTGTACGAGGCTTAAGACTTTTTTTTGCTGAGGTGCATAAAGGGGCCCAAAATCTAAGGAGCACGTTCAGGCTTTCACTGGGGAATACATTTTGGGGCAGATCCACAAAGCACTTACGCCGGCGTATTTCGAGATGCGCGGCGTAAGTGTAAATATGCACCGGCGTATCTATGCGCCGTATCCCCAAAACGAGATACGCCTGAAAAATAGGTTTTTCCGACCGACGTAATTTTTCTACACCGGCGCATCGTGGGCGCAAATATACGCTGGACGCACCATTGTTTTGCTATGCAAATATGCAAATGAGGGAGATACGGCGATCCACGAAAGTACGTTTGTCCGGCACAGGCTATGCGCTATGCGCGTAAGCTGTACGTCCGGTCTTAAGTTACCCCTCGAAAAAAAACAGCTTTAATTTTGCACCAGACATGTGCAGGTCAGCTTCAGCAGCACCGTTAGGGACGAGCTGAGCACCCACACTTGCAGGACAACAATCTGTATGCCAACATGCCAGGGGCATCCATGGTCATAGCTATACTACTGGCTTTAGATGCGCATAGAAGGAGGAGGGCACGGAGGAGGAGGAGGGCACAGGAGAGGATATACCGACCGTGCATAAACGTCTTTGGCATGGGTGATTCGGAGGTGTATTGCATCTTCAGATTCACCCCTACTGCCATCCTAGAATTAACCACAACCCTGAAAGATGACATCACCAGCCAGACAAAACGCTCACATGCAGTGGAGCCACTGGTCAAGGTACTGGCAACACTCCATTTCCTTGCCAGTGGCTCTTTTCAGCGTACAAGTGGAGTGGTGGCAGGGATGTCACAATCCTCCTTTAGCAGATGTGTGCACCAGGTTGTCCCCGCAATCCTCAGACGCTTGGCCAATTAAATCATCAGACCCAACCAGGAGGACCTGCGGGTGAAGGCAATGCGGGATTTCTACAGAATTGCCGAATTCCCATGCACCGTGGGGGCCATTGATTGCACACATGTGGCACTACGGCCCCCCCATGACACAGAGCACCTATACCGCAATCGGAAGCATTGACATTCCATCAACGTACAGGTGATAGCCGATGCCCAATGCTTCATATGGCACATCCGTGCCAAACACCCAGGGTCCAGCCACGACAGCTACATATACCGTCAAAGCCCCATCCCAATGGAATTCGAACAGAACGTGTATGCAGACATCATGAGGGGCACATGCATGACTAACATCCTCCTGTCTTTTCCCTTCCAGGTGACTCTGCATATGCACTTGGACTCCATCTCATGACTCCATTCCGGAATCCTGAAACCCCAGGAGAGCGAAGATACAATGATGCACACGCACGTACCGTGGAGTGGTGGAACGCACCTTTGGCCTCCTGAAGTCCTGTTTCCGATGCCTGGATAAGTCTGGGGGTACCCTGTTGTATTCCCCAAACTTTGTGTGCCAGATCATGCATGTTGCATGCTGCACAACTACGCCATGAGAAAGGGCCTGGAGATTGACATACGTGCTGACCTGACCCACGAACCAGACAATCCCCCCCTGACCGAGGATACCCCGTCTTCTGAGGGAGCAGCAGTCAGGAGATGCCTCGCAGTAGGAACCTTTGCACGTTAAACACACACATTAATCATGGCACAAGCACAATGCACGCATGGACACCACTGTGGTCCCTAGCACACACACCCCACATCCTTATCAAATTGGATTAGCCCAAGTCCACCATGCAGGACTTTGGAGCAGCAACGCCACGCTAAGGCTCCAATTATGTCACTGTACATTCATACACCAATCACACGGACCTGGGGATCACTTCTCCCTGGTCCTGGGGATCCCTTCTCCACCACAACCGAGGGTGACACCCCTTTTCCGGCAGGAATGTCACCCCCACATTCAAACATCATTCACACTGTAGTCTGCCTGGGCTACAAAAAAATAAAACAAATGATAATCTGAGTAAAATATCAAAGAAACATAAAATACTCATGACCTGAGTAAAAAAAACCAAAAAAAAACCTACCGGCGCTGGCGTGCCCCACGCCTGCGGCGGCCACGGCCACAGCCCCGGCTCCTCAGGGGAGACTCATGGGGGGGGGAAATCAGGAGAAGGAGGAGCATCCCCTGGTCTCTGCCCACCTGGCGGCCTGCCCTCCAACGCCAGGGCGATGCAGGTGAGGCCCACATTGAGGGCTGCCGTGTTGGCCCGGACAGCCTCGGTCAGGGCGCGCACCTCCTGACCCACGCCTGCTGTGGCGGTCTGCAGGTTGTTCATGCATGTTATCACAGCCAAGGAGTTGCATCCCATGTCCTGCACAGACTCCTTTATGGAGGCCATGCTGTCTTCCATGCGCTTCAAAGTCTGGGTAACCTGACCCAGATGGCGGGTCTGACGGGCCTGGTCCCTCCGCAGATTTTCAGGCAGAACCTCTGCCACCCCCTTGTCTTCCGGGTTGCCTTCCTGGCTCCTGATGAGGCTTGGGGCCTAGGAGTCAGGGAGACCCTTGGGGGGAAGCCCTGTTGGGGAAGGAGTGGGAGGGGCTACCTCTGATGGAGGCCTGGCTGGTGCCAGCCCTAGGGGTAGACTCCTCCAAATGGTGCCTCACTTCATTGCCACTCAGCACCTCCTTCTCAACCTCCTCCTGAGGAGAGGTGTGGCCACTCCCCTCCTCAGAGGACTCCTGGCTTGCCTGGGGGTCTGCAGCAGACTCATGTCCGGGGGAGGTTGTGGACTGGCCAGATGGCCCAGCACCCTCCTGCACATCTGTGGATGACACAAAACATTCACAGGTTGGAGGATCCACACACTTGTCACATATTCCCTTCCGCCCCCACACATGCTACACACCAGATATAAAAAAAACACTTACCTGTCCTCAAGACCTCCTCAATGGAATCAAAACCAGGCACTCCCTCCACTTGATGCCTGTGGTGGCACTGGGCAACCACCCGCTCCTCAGCAGTGAGCCGGACAGTAGTTACTGGTTCCCATCCAGTGCCCCTGGCATGAGTGGCCATCTTAGCCAGCTTACCTCGGACGACGCGCCTGAGATCATTAATCTTTTTCAAGATCTCATTGGGGGTCCTGGTCTCACTCCCCAATGCATTAACATCGTCTGCAATCAGTTGCAGGATCTCCCTCCTCCTGGCCTGGGTGGTGTTGACTGACACACTGACAAAAACCTACAAACACCAACAAACAACGGAACAAAAGCACCTTGCTTCAGGGGGGGAAACAAATGGATGTACTTTTGCACTGGACGGGCACATGTTTGGGCGTATTTATGCCCTAGGCATATCTCACGAATTACGCCGGGCCTATTTCCTATCTCACTGATTACGCCGGTCCGAGTTCTGAGCATGCGCAGAGAGGCGCTCAACATAATCAGCGTCAGTGCGCATGCGCCGTCCGGCCGGCCCTTCATTTGCATGGGGTCACGACTCATTTCAATGGAACACGCCCACTTCCTTCCCACTTTCAATTACGCCGGCTTACACCTCTAATTTTACGTTGCGCCGGCGCAATGTTGTGCGCAAATAATATGAGGATACGGTACTTGCCTCTCTAAGTTGAGCCAGCGTAACGGAAATGAGATGCGCTACGCCGGTCTATATATACTCCGATGTACGTGGATCTGCCCCATGGTATCTAATTCCTTCACTACTCATCATATTTCTTGAAATGCCAAAAAGGAAAACCCACAAAATTACAATATTTACCCTCCAATGTATTTACAGTAATTGGAGGCATGATGAGTCTTTTGAAGATCTGATTTTTTGCCACAAGTTTTTGGGAAATATGGATGATGATCCTCTGCTCCCCTAACCTGCCTACAAAGTCCACGTTGGGGCAATTTCCTTTCTAGTTGAAAACTTTTTCAAGGCACTGTATTTGTTAATTTCTGAGCTACTCATCATTTCAGACTAATGTTGGCTTATGTTTATTAGTAGTTTAGATGTATTGAAATTGTGAATTGCTTTGTCCAAAAATGATGAATATTGTATTATGGACCAATATGTTTTTGTTTTTTCATTGATTTTCCTCCAAAGAGTAATCATTTTCACCAAATCATTATACAAACAATTTGTGTGGCAATTAATCTCCATGGGCTTTATCTGTTGTGATTAAAAACATTATATATAGTCATAGAGAAAGGAAAACAATGGAAGCATAATCTGCTGTGCCCATGTATTAGTATTCTCTAATTCTGGAGTGTGCTTTATAATTCATAGTGATATACAGCAAGCTGCTCAAAGACAAATAGAGGTAATCCATCTGAAGCTGGGAAAACAGGTTCATCACTTCCATTCTTTCTCCTATTTATGTTATTATGTACAGCAAAAAATATATCAATGATTATTTTTACTCTTCTTCCAAAATATAAATATTATTTTAAATATATTCTTTAAATACAGTAAAATAAGACAAATTTAGGGACAGTTCACACCAGGAGGGACGTAGTGCTGCAAAGATGTATTGTGTGCAGGTTTTCCACAATGTGCTGGGACACACTGATTTGTGACCTGTTGCGGGTGCCAATGTACTGTTAATGGCACCCCAAATGCAGATCATGAATGCTGAGTAATTTCGGACACCAGATCGCATGGTACTGCAGTATCGAGTGATTGGGTGCGTTGTGTATGCACTACTTTTTCAACATTAAGGTGAGATTTACAGCCCATTCAAATGTGGCGTGTGATTTTTTAAATACTATTTTCATTCAGTTTAGAGACAGAGTCACTTTAAACACTACAAAACACACACACACACACACACACACACACACACACACACACACACACACACACACAGAATAACACTTTAGGAACAGGAGCATCTTCTCAGGAGATTTAGGATCTTTAACTTTTCCAGAATCTCACTGGAAGTCTTGTGAAGTCACTGCAGGCAGAAGTCATGCTATTGGGTAAATATGCTAAATTCATTTTGTAGTGTGTATTTTTTTTTTTTTTTTGTAAAGTTTAATACAACATTTGTACATGGTAGGGGTTTAATTTTAATGTAAGGTCCACATTAAAGGGACCCTGCCAGCACAAGGACACCTGTATATAAAAAAGCTCACCTGCTAAAAGAAGAGGCAATGTACACTATTTCCCTTTCTGGTGTCTCCACTATTCTAAATGATTATTATTATTATTATACAGAATTTATATAGCGCCAACAGTTTGCGCAGCGCTTTACAACATGGGGGCAGACAGTTCACTTACAATGCAAATCAATGCAGGAGGGATCAGAGGGCGCTGCGTGTTAAAGCTTACAATCTAGAAGGGAGGATCAAGTGGAACAAAAGGTAATAACTGTGGGGGATGAGCTGATGGAGAAAATTAAAATACAGTTGTTAGGTGTGGGTAGGGTACACTTCTCTGAAGCGTTTTCAGCGATCGTCTAAAAGCTAACAGAGTAGGAGATGTTCGAACAGATTGGGGTAAGGCATTCAATAGGATTGGAGAGGCTCTGGAAAAGTTCTTTAGGCAAGCATGGGAGGAGGCGACGAGGGAGCTAGAGAGCAGGAGGTCTTGAGAGGAACAAAGAGATTGAGTAGGTTTATTTATTATATTTAGAGACTAGGCTAGTGATGTAGCTGGGGGCTAAATTGTAGATGGCTTTGTAAGCTGTTAGTAACTAAACCCCCCACTACAAACTCCTCTCCATCAAAAAGCCCCATAACAGATCCTCCCCATCATAAACCCCCCAACACAAACTCCTCTCCATCACAAAGACCAGAATAACAGACCTTCCCATCACAGACCCCAATAACAGATCCCCCATCACAGACTCCTCTCCATCACAGATTCCCCAAATTAAAAAGCCCCCATATCAGGTCCCCCCCATAGCAGATCCCCCCCATCACAGACTCCCCCATCACAAAGCCCACCCAACACAAACTCCTCTCCTCATATAGCCACCCAACACAGACTCCCCCATCGCAGATCTCCCCATCGATATTACACTGCCACCCCTTCTATAACATCCCAGCACTCCGCCTCTCTGCTACCTCAATCACAGAAGACGCGAAGCATGGCAGGTCCAGACAAAGGCGGGACTTTGCTAGTGAAAGGCAGGTGTTTGATTGCTGAAACAGCCCCGCTGTATAACTCAAAAGACCCGCCTTTTGTCCGGACCTGTTGTGTTTCTCATCTTGTGTGATAAAAAGGTAGTAGAGGGGAGGGGGATTGCTGCGATATTAAAGGGGCAGTCCGTGGGCCAGGTAAATCACACTGGCGGGCCGGATTCTGGCCCACGGGCCGTAGTTTGAGGACCCCTGTTGTAGAAGATGGTGTTCTCATAATTTAGAATAATAGACCAGCACAGTGGTGTAGCGTTTTACTATGTGAGTCTTGTCGTATCAGGCTAATTTATGCACAATTTTATAACTATTTAAATAAAAACTCTCAACATTTATTATACTGTATGCCCTTTATGCCTCTTTCATGCACCTTGAGCCTAGGTTCAGACTAGTGCGATGTGGGAACCAGCGCGATTACAGCGCTGGTTCCCGCATCGCTTCTCTTCCGCAATCAGTTCACACTGCGGGTGTCAATGCAATGTTAATGGCACCCCCATATCAGTTCAGATTTGTACAGGAATTGGATGGCATGGGTGAGAAGTCCCATGCAATCCGATTCCAGTGCAGGGAAAAAAGTCCCTGCACCTTTTTCTGTATGGCTGAACACAACTGTATGGCTGAACTCGCATTGCTCAGACATCACATGTGATGCGGGGGCGAATCACATGCAATGTCTGAGATCGCACTAGTCTAAATCTATGTTGAAAGTCCCTTATTCTTTTTCTCTTATATTATCCAGTTCTTGTCCTACATCATTAGTGGTAAAAGTATAGTCAACCTAATTTTGTTGTAATAAACAGCCATCAGTTTTCTTCTGATATCCCATTGCCCCTTTCTGCATTTAAAAAGAAGGAATGGAGGGGTGTGGGATTATTGCGGTGCCAGAATAGAGACCAAACAAAGCGGATATACAAAAATAGAAAAGTTTTATTGGTTACACAAAGATAAAAAAAGTTTATTTCGAATACAAGGGCAATGTACAAATATTGTGGGAGCAATACATTAAGATACAAGCCAGTGGTCAGGTCTTCCCAACTAGTTTCGCCAATCCTTTGGCTTCATCAGGGGATTTATGACGTGACCATCACAATGAAATGCTCTAAAAAGACAAAAATTATTTATCAATTCATTCACTAAATGCATAAATGTAACATTGTTCACAATTGTTAGTATAATTATAGTTTGGCTAGAAAATGTGGCGGAGAAAATTAAAGCCCAGGTGCCAAAATACAGGCCCCAAAAGTCCCAAAACCCCCGAAGAACCCCACATAGTGCAAGCAAGCACTATAGACCCTGGAGGGTAAGAAGATTGTGAACCTACCCACAGCTGCCCAATGAACCACTAACTACCCACCTTTCTGCATTCAGTAAACCATATTTCATCATTAAATATAATTTGGGAAAGAAGCAAAGATATTTGTTTAGACAAAATCTCAGCTGTACTTTAACATCCTGGTTTAGGGTCCATGCACACTGGCTTAAAAGAAATGCTTCTTCCACAGAAATTTTGCATGCTTCGGGCATGGGCTGGGAACCCAGAAATTGAGAGATAAGGCAAAAAAGGCGAGAGGAGCGCTAGGCAAATCCTAGTGCAGCATTATTTTATTCAGAAAAGCAATCCCCGCTACAAAAAGTGCTTGTGGCTCACCATCCCAAGGGTTATACTGGTGGTTTCTGTTCCCATGCTGGACGTGACAAGCCCTCACCCACTGAGCACTATGTGAGTGCAATCCAATGTTGTCAGTAATTGCTTTTCTCCTTTTCAATATGTTTATTCAAAGGTATTTCCGTTTTCCATAAAAGAAAATGTACAAAAGAAAGTGTACAAACATTCAATAAGGACATACAGTATGCAGTAAAAGATATACACTATAGGGATCGAAATCCAATTATTACTAAGCAGAATGTTACATCTACTATGGGTAATCTCCTAAATGTTGGTTATTGTTTATGCAATATCTATTGAATATGTCTCCATGGAGAAGTTCTCGTTCTCAAATCTATCTATTATAATGCAATATTAGCACATTGAATCTCAATCATTGTAAGTTATCTGTTGAGTTAATTCTATCCAAGACTATATTATAGTAAATATCATCAAATACTTATCGTGGGTGGTAAGTCCACATGTAATTTATCATGTGCTTTAGTGAAAGTGAATCATATTTCCTGGGGGTGCCCCCTTACCCTCATCACATCAGACTCAATCCCACTTAGGGATGATCCCAGGATCATTTGAAACTGAGCCCTGGGATCCTAGTTGTACGGCAACAAATTAACCAACAAAAATAAAAAATAAATAAAAACAAAAAAACAAAGCAAAAAAAAAAACAAGAGGAGAGAGATATTATAGAAGAGAAAAAGCAGAACAAATTAAGGAAAAGAATAAGAGATGAGGAATGACTCCGTACCCCCTATCATACTACTTAAAAGTAGTTCCAATCTGGAAAAGATCGAAGATTACTTGATAGATATCTGACCCATGGATCCCAAACTTTCTTGAATATCTCCAGTTTATCATGTAAGATTGCTGTCATACATTCATTAAGCATGATCCAGGAGAGTTTATGTTTAAGCTGTTTGAATGGCAATACGGCCGACTTCCACAATTTTGCAATTGTGATTCTTGCTCATATGAATATAAATTTTATGAGGCATCTTTGAGACTTGGAAGCTGTTTCTATCTTACAGCCTAACAGTGCCTGTCTCTGTGATTTGTTTAGATTTACTTGAGTAATGCCACGTACACACGATCGGTTCATCCGATGAAAACGGACCAATGGATTTTTTCATCAGATATCCGATGAAGCTGACTTTCATCAGTCATGCCTACACACCAACAGTTAAAAATACATTCGTGTCAGAACGCGGTGACGTAAAACACGACGACGTGCATAGAAAAATGAAGTTCAATGCTTCCGAACATGCATGACTTGATTCTGAGCATGCGTGGATATTTGGCCGATGGATTTCCCCACAGACAATCGTTTTTTTTCTATGGGCTTTTTAACCATCAGAAAATTTTAAAACAGGTTCTACGTTTTTTCACCGATGAAAAAAAAACCGATGGGGCCACACACGATCGCTCCGTCCGATGAAAATGGTCCATCGGACTGTTTTCATCAGGCGAACCGATCGCGTGTACAGGGCATCAGAGTATAGATAAAATGATATACTCTAATCCAATGTGGTCTCACCCTAGGACATTGCCACCATATATGATACATTGTTCCCTCTTTTCCGCATCCACGGAAGCAATGAGGATATGTGTCAGGTACAAAAGATGCCAGCCTAGTGGGAACCATGTACCACCTTAGAAGTACTTTGTAGTTTGCTTCGATAAGTATTCATAAGTGACCGTGATGCTTCTTGGGCTATATTATGCCACTTGTTTAGCTCAATACCCTCTTGGAGGTCTGCTTCCCATTTTTCCATATAACCCTGTTTAATGGAAGAATTAGTTAAGAAGGAATAAATTCTTGAAATATGACCCCAAACTTTGTCAAACTTCTGACATAGATATTCCATTGGAGACATGGCTGTTATATCAGAATCACATGTTATATTGGTTAAGAAATGTTCTATCTGTGTATAATGAAATTGCTCTGAAACCGGTAGTTGATAATGTTCTTCTAGGAATTTACAGGTTAATATTCCTTTAGTATCGCAGAGATCCGCTATACGTAGTAGAACCTTGTTCTTCCACCATTCAAAATTTCTGGGGGTGAGGCCCGGGGTGAAGTTCTTGTTCCCAAATATAGGAGCTAATAGGGTATGTAGAGATTTTAATTTGTACGTTCTAGATAACCTTTCCCAAATATTTAAGGAGATAGATAGTGTTGGACATAAAATTGGGGGTCTTTCTTTTGGTGGCAACCAAATTATATGGGAAATCGACATACCACGACATGCATAATCCTCTATTTCCATCCAAATTGGGTGGCGGTGAGTTGAATGAGATCTGGCTACTGTAATTGCGCCAATATTGCTGCATAATAATATTTTTGTAAGTCAGGAGTGTGAGTAGTGTGCGTTTATTCACCCTAGGGCTCTTGTTTCCCCCAGATGTAGGATATTAGAGTGAAAAGCAATCAATTCTGAACGAATCAATGTCACTGGTAGCGTGCGGAAATTGTATAATATTTTTGGGAGAATATTCATCTTCACAGAATGTAATCTGCCAAACCAAGACGGCGGATGGAGTAACCATTTGTCCAGGGGGGGTGTGGCCGGGATGGCGGACTGAGCAGACGTGTTCCTTGTGCTCTCCTGGAGTGTGATCCGCTATTTTTCCTGTATCTCCTGACCGGACCTGCCCTGGGGGTCCCCTAGCTCCTTGGATGCCATCTAAAGCCTGTGGGAGTCAGAGGAAAGGCAAGAAATTTAAATTCTCCCAGTGTATCCCGGAGGACGTTGCGCCGTCTGCTGACCCCCTGCCACCTCCGGCACGCCTATGCAATATGGCGTCGCAGACTGACCACGAGGAGGACCTGACTGTGGCTCCCCCGGGAATACCTGAGGTGATGGCGGCTATTTCATCATGCCAGGTGGCCTTGACTACCAAGATTGAGGAAGTCCAGCTGGATGTCAGCCTTATCCGCCAGGACTTTGACAAAATTCGCTCGCGAGTGTCGAAAGCTGAACAGCCGCTTGGTGAAGTGGAGGATACAGTTGCCGACCACAACTCCTCTATTCGGGCCCTGCAATCCAAAGTCCGGGCCCTTGAGTATCATGCCAAGGACGCAGAGAATAGGAGTCGCCAGAACAATCTCCGGATTGTGGGACTCCCGGAGGGGGTGGAGGGGCGAGCCCCGACCCAGTTTGTGGAGGAACTCCTCCGTACCTTGATACCGGCAGCCCAGCTCTCCCAGTACTTTGCGGTGGAGCATGCCCACCAAGTGCCGCCCAGGCCTGGGCCTTGAGGGGGAGCCTCCTCGCACCTTTATTCTCTGGCTACTTAATTTCCGGGATCGGGATGAGCTACTCCGAGCCTCCCGTGCTGCGGGTGAGCTACTCTACCGCAATGTCAAGCTCCTGCTGTTTCCCGACTACACCATGGAAACTCAGTGACAGCGTCGTTCCTTTGACGGAGTCAAGGCTGCCCTCTGGCGCAAGGGAGGTCAAGTATAGCATTTTGTTCCCGGTTAAGCTACGCGTGGTGGATGGTGAGACAGTCTGTTTTTTTACTACCCCGAAAGATGCCTCTGCCTGGGTTAAAACCCTGCTCTAGAGGGATGACTTTGCTGTGGTGCTGCCTGTACTGATTGCTGGGATGGTGGACTAGACTCTCTCGTGGCATTGCTGCTGGGTAAGATTGAGTTTTCCCCCTCTATGGTGAGCCTCCGGGGCATTCATGTACTGTAGCTGTGCTGGCAGGATGTGCGGGCTGCCCTCCTGACGCTGAGTTCTTTTTGCGTTGTCCGGTCCTTGCTGGGGGTCCCGGCTGAGGCTGTTTTTTCTCCCCCGTACCTGGATCCCCCACTGTACAGTAGCTGACGTTCAGGGGCCCTGGGACCGAGAGTTTTTTGCCAGCACTGTTGCCATGTGTCCTCCTGCCTGCAAATGCCCCGGAGGCCTGTGCTACCCGCGTGCTGTCGCCTAACTCCTATCTCAGATTTCGATCCACCATCCCATTTTTCTTGGACTCCTTCCCTTTGCCCCGTTCTTCTATTTTTTTGTACTTTTTTCAATACTTGTTTCCTGCAACTGACTTCCAAGAATGTGCCCCTGCCTGGTCAGGAGAACGTTGACTTGTATGCGTGTTCAACATCACTCTAGCAGCACGAGACAGAAACTGGTGTTACCTACACTTTTAGAACTAGCGTTTATTTGGAGTGATGTGCTGCTCTACTCTGGTTACACGACCCCATCCTTAGTTATTGGTTACTGAACTATGGGTGTTATGGGACTTAAGTGCCCCTTACTGTTTCGAGGTGCATGGGGTGGGGGTGGAGGATTCCGGTTCTGTTTGGTTGGGTTTGCTATATTTTGTATGTTTGGTTACAGTTGGTCTTATGTCTGATTTATTTCCTAACTTCTGGTACAACACTTTGCTGAGGCTGGAGAGCTGTTTGGCTCCGGTGGACCCGGGTTTGAGATTTTCTCCCCCCGGGTGCATCGGCCCCAGTTGCAGTCGCGGAGATCCCTCCTTCATTATATTCCTGCGTCCCCCTCATGGCTGAATGCATGGTGGTTTCGTGGAATGTGAGGGGACTGAATTCAGTGGTCAAGCGCTCTCTGGTCCTTAATTATTTGAGGAAGTTGCATCCCCAGGTGTGTGTCCTTCAGGAGACACACCTTGTGGGATCACG
This sequence comes from Rana temporaria, assembly GCF_905171775.1. Taxonomy (NCBI): domain Eukaryota; kingdom Metazoa; phylum Chordata; class Amphibia; order Anura; family Ranidae; genus Rana; species Rana temporaria. Next base: position 32,236,234 of record NC_053492.1, on the reverse strand, counting down.
AATCATGAGTCTGAGATGGGCATGGGTTGGTGCGCACTATCATGCTCCCTACTCTAACTACGCCAGAGGGGTTAGTATTCTGGTGCACAGATCCCTGCCCTTTCGGCTTTTAGATGTGAAGCTTGACTCCGGGGGCAGATACTTGCTTTTACATGCTCTGATCTCGGAGGTCCCCTTTGTGGTGGTGGGGGTATACTTGCCTCCCCCGGCTGATTTAAATGTTCTACACTCGCTTATGCAGCAGGCTACGATCTACAATGTTGACAATGTCCTGGTTATTGGTGACTTTAACTTGGTTCCGTCTAGGGTCCTGGACAGACTCCATGCCTCCGGACCCCAGCAACATGGCCTCGCCAATTGGGCGACTGCCTTTAATATGACGGACATTTGGCATCATCTTCATCCCTCTGCCAGGGAGTATACCTGCCTATCTAGCACTTATCGGACCATGCCCCTGGCGTTTAACCTCACCCGCTCTTGTACGGAGGGTGGTAGGTGCTGAGATCCTATCTAGGGGGATCTCGGATCATGCTCCGATTTCTGTTACTATCCAGCTCTCCCAGGTGGTGGGCGTTCAGCTGTGGAGGCTGTCCAGGTACTGGGTCATGAACCCTGAGATACAGGCAGAGATGCCGGAGGCCCTTTGTACCTTTTGGATGCATAATGAAAACACTACCTCCTCTCTGACTGGGTGGGATGCTTTTAAAGCGTGGCTCAGAGGAGAATATATGGCTCGGATAGCGGGAGTCCATGCGGTCTCTGAGAGATCTTGAGGAGCGGGCGAGATTGCGTGAGGCGGCATTTGTGCGGTGTCCTGATTTGGATCACTATGTGCCCTGGCAGGATACCCCGAGGGACCTGTCCCTGCTTAGGGTGGACCTGACTAAGAAATCTATGCTGGAGAGTGCTCAGAGGGTTTTTGAATATGGGGACAAGAATGGTAGGCTGCTAGCTTGGCTTGCCAGGGGGCGGCTTCCCATGTCTCATGTTGGTAGACTACAGGGTCAGGATGGTAGGCTATTGACGTTGGCCACGGACATTGGTGCCAGGTTTCTTGACTATTATCAGGCTCTTTACTCTTCTAGGGAGCGCTATGATAGTGCTGAACTGCTTCGGTACTTGGATCGGGGTTTCCCTCCCCTCTTTAGATGAAGGGCAATATACTAGGTTGGATGAGGATATCTCTCTGGAAGAGGTGCAGGTAGCCATGGCCTCCATGCAGTCCGGGAAGACCCCTGGACCGGATGGGATACCCGTTGAATTTTACTCAACTTACCAGGAGCTTCTTGCTCCCAGGTTTGCCTTGATGCTACGCTTTTTTATAATCTAGACTCCCTCCCAGAATCTATGTCTGAGGCCATAGTGGTGTTGGTGCCCAAGCCTGGTAAGGACCCTGAGGAATGTGCCTCCTATAGGCCTATTTCTTTGATTAACACAGATGCCAAGGTCCTCGCAAAAATGTTAGCTATCAGGCTTGGTACAGTGATTGAGGACCTAGTTTAAGTGGATCAGACTGGGTTTATGCCGGGTAAGGGCACTGACATCAATATCCGGCGCCTCTTCCTGAACTTGGCCACTTCCCATGACAACGAGGGTACTAGGGTCATAGCCTCGCTCGACGCAGAGAAGGCTTTTGATTCTGTTGAATGGGAGTATCTTTGGGAAGTGATGAGGAGGTTAGGTGTAGGACCTAAGTTCCTCAGGTGGCTGGGTATGCTTTATAGGACCCCTAGAGCTAGGATCGGGGTGAACAACTTTCTGTCGGACTATTTTCTCCTCTGGAGGGAGACCCGACAGGGATGCCCCCCGTCGCCTAGTTTGCTTGCCCTGGCCCTGGAGCCCCTTGCGGTCCTGGTCAGGGGCTCGAGTGGCATTGTGGGTCTCCGGGTTGGCCCTCTAGAGGAGAAGATTTCTTTATATGCGGATGACACCCTCTTGTACTTGCATGATGCAGGGGCTTCCCTGACTGCTGCCCTTGAGATCGTTGATGAGTTTGGCAAGTTCTCTGGGATATGTATTAATTGGACTAAATCTGCCCTGTTTCCCCTGGACATAAGAGCTAGAGACCTGGTCCCCCAGACCGCGTTGCAGTGGGTAGAAGAGTTTACCTATTTAGGGATTAGGATCTCTCGGGATCTTCAGTCCTTCAATCGTCTTAATCTGAGATGGGTTTTTGAACGCCTTAGGGACCACTGTTCCCGATGGTCCACTTTACCGCTTAATCATTTAAAAATGATATACCTACCCAAATGTATGTATATCTTCAGGAACTGCCCCTTCCTTTTTTAAAGAGTTGGATAGCTGTATTGGTTCTTTTCTGTGGCGGGGGACGGCTCCTCGATTGGCTAAATCGACTCTTCAGCTGCCTGGTGGCTGTGGAGGGTTGGCCTACCTAATCTTTTGGTGTATTCCTGGGCAGCTATACTGGTGACTGTGCGCTGGTGGTTTGAACAGTCCAGGGCTAATGCAGCTGTCTGCCTTGAGGCATGGATTGTGGGATCCCTTACTGAGCTCAGCAACCTGGTGTACAGAGTAAGGATGAGCTGAACACCCCCCTGTTCGGTTCGCATCAGAACTTGCGAACACACCAAATGTTGTCGAACATTTGAAATCTAAAGTGTTAATTTTAAAGGCTAATATGCAAGTTATTGTCCTAAAAAGTGTTTGGGGACCTGGGTCCTGTCCCAGGAAACATGTATCAATGCAAAAAAAAGTTTTAAAAACTGAAGTTTTTTCAGGACAGGAGCAGTGAATTTAATAATGCTAAAAGTGAAACAATATAAGTGTAATATTACTTTAAAATTCGTACATGGGGGGGGTGTAAAGTCAGTATGTGAAAAAGCGCATGTGTCCCTGCACAAAGTGTCATTTCTGAAAGAAAAAAAGGCATTTAAAACCGGCTTTGCGGCTCTAATGAATTGTCGGCTCTGGCAATTACAGAGATGATTCATTCATAAAGAAAAAAAAAATGTGTGGGGGTTCCCCCAAATTACATTAACAGGCCCTTCAGGTCTGGAATGGATATTAAGGGGAACCCCGCCGTAAAAAAAAAAAAATGACGTAGGGTTCCCCCGCAAATATCCATACCAGGCCCTTCAAGTCTGGTGTGGATTTTAAGGGGAACTCCACCCCAAATAAAAAAAAATGGCATGGAGTCCCCCTAAAAATCCACACCAGACCCTTATCCAAGCACGTTAACCTGGCCGGCCGCAGAAAAGAGGGGGGGACAGAGTGCGGCCCCCCCTCTCCTGAACCGCACCAGGCCACATGCCCTCAACATGGGGAGGATGTCCCCATATTGATGGGGACAAGGGCCTCATCCCCACAACCCTTGCCCGGTGGTTGTGGGGGTCTGCGGGCGGGGGGCTTATCAGAATCTGGAAGACCCCTTTAACAAAGGGGACCCCCAGGTCCTGGCCCCCCCTATGTGAATTGGTAATGGGGTACACTTTACCTCTACCATTTCACGAAGGAAGTGTAAATAGTTAAAAAAAACACACGCACACACCGTAGAAAAAAATCCTTTATTAATAAAAAAAAAAAAGAAAAAACTCCAGCGGTGATAATCCACTCGTTCCCGGCTTCCTGCTCCAACGTTGTCCTGATCCAGCGACGAGTGCGGGTGATCTCCAGCGATGAGAAGATCCAGCGATGGTCGGTGATCTCCGGTCCAGCGATGAGAAGATCCATCCGGAGCGCAGCATCGCCGACCTCCTCTCATCGCTGGACACAGCCCAGCGAATGAGCGGCTGAAGCTGTAACATTAAATATATTTTTTTTATTAATAAAGGATTTTTTTTTCTTTATGAATGAATCATCTTTGTAATTGCCAGAGCCGACAATTCATTAGAGCCGCAAAGCCGGTTTTAAATGCCTTTTTTTTTCTTTCAGAAATGACACTTTGTGCAGGGACAGTTCTATTTACGGGAAACATGCGCTTTTTCACATGCTGACTTTACACCCCCCCTAGGTACGAAATTTAAAGTAATATTACACTTTTATTGTTTCACTTTTAGCATTATTAAATTCACTGCTCCTGAAAAAACTTCAGTTTTTAAAACTTTTTTTTGCATTACCCTTTAAAATTAACACTTTAGATTTCTCCCATAGACTTTAACAGGGTGTTCCGCGGCTTTTCGAATTTGCCGCGAACACCCCTAATTGTTCGTTGTTCGCCGAACAGGCGAACAGGCAATGTTCGAGTCGAGCATGAGTTTGACTCAAACTCGAAGCTCATCCCTAGTACAGAGGGGTCTTGGCGTACCCCTCCTTGCCGGCCCCCTCTAGGACTATGTTGCGGGTGTGGGGAGTGGCCAGATGCCGCTTCCTATCTCCCGGCCGATGGTCTCCCTTCACTCGGTTGTGGGGGAACCCCTCTCTTGGGCATTTCTGAACTATACCGGATATGCAGTTGTGGGCCAGTTACGGCGTCAAGCTGTTGAAGGATGTTGTCTCTGACGGGTCCTTACTCCCTTTACAGGAGTTAGCAAACAGGTTTGGCCTTCCAGGCTGGATGTTGTTCCGCTACTACCATTTGCGGCATGCCTTTCGGGCCCAATTTCAGGCACCTCTTAGCATTGGCGTGGATGTAGTTGAGCACCTCTTGGCCCAGGACTCCCTAGCTAAGCCCCTCTCGGAGCTGTACGGGACGCTGCTTCGGAAAGATTCTCTGAAGATGGAGTCACTGTGGAGAAAGTGGGAGGTAGATATCCCATCCATGGATAGGGAATCCTGGGAAGCATGTTTTGAGGATAGCTATAAATTGGTGATATTGTCCAGGGATAAATTGATATAGACGAAATTCCTGTATAGGGTATACTTTACACCTCAGAGGCTGCATGGAATATATCCGCAATGCTTTCCTAACTGCCCGCGATGCCATTCTCCTGATGCTACCTATGTCCACATGTTTTGGGCCTGTCCCAAGCTCTCAGACTATTGGGCTGCCATTTTTAACTTTATTAATGTCCGTCTGCATTTAGATATCCCGATTTCTGCTGCTTTGGCCCTGCTGGGGATACAGGATGATGACCAGAGGCCATGATATACTTAGCTTCTATTGTCAATGTTGCTCTTTTATGCCAAAAAAGTGATTCTGTTTAAATGGAATTCCAGGGCACCACCTACAGTAAAGGCCTGGATGGACTTGGTTAATACTGTTTTGCCTTTATACAAACTGACATACATCAATAGAGGGTGCCCATTGAAATATGAGCTGGTATGGTGACCTTGGATTGACCCCAATTGATCCTGACCCTGTAGAGATTTATTCCCCTATGTGGTTTTGGATGCAGGCTTCCTCCTCCCCTCCTGCCCCCCCTCTTTGTCTCCCCCCCCTTCATTTCCTGAGCTATATTTTGCAGTTTGTATCTAGACTGGATGTATGTTCCTTGGTGCACCCTGTGGGTTCTCCCCTGTCTCATGTACCTTGTGTATTTTATATCCTGTTTCCTTACTACTTGTACTGTGTCTTGTACCATTTTTGCATTAATAAAGACCAACCTTGTTTGATAAAAAAAAACATTTGTCCAGGTCGGCTGTCAGTTTTTTTAAAAAGTGCAAGATAGTTTTGGGAGTATAATGTACGCAAGGATGGAGTGAGGTTGATTCCCAAGTATGGAAATGAGTCTGAATGCCAAATAAAACTGTAGGATTGTTTCAGAGAGGAGACTGTGGTTTCATCCAATGATATGTTCAAGGCCTCTGACTTATCATAATTTATGTTAAGTCCCAAGATGGTGGAAAACGATTTAAGTATAGCATTTAAATTGGGGAGAGTAGTGATGGGGGATGAAACCATCAGCAGAATAGTAATTGCTTTTCTCTATAAAATAATGCTGCACTAGGATTTGCCTGGGGCACTTCTCCTTCTTTTTGTCTTATCAATCTTTTCTTGCATTGGATGTTTATTTTGCCTGTTGTCTGATCTTATCATTTGTATACTTTGGTTTATTATCTGGTGCTTGATTCTGTCCACCTGCCTCTTAAAGTCTGGAAGTATATCTGCATTATTATGTATAACCTCTTCCCTCTCTCAGTATATGTTGTGGACTGCTTACATTTGTTCAGTGGCGGCTGGTGCTCAAAATTTTTGGGGGGCACAAACAAACAAAAAAAACAATTGCAGCCTCACTGTGCCCATCAAACGCAGCTACTGTGCCCATCAAACACAGCTACTGTGCCCATCAAATGCAGCCACTGTGCCCATCAATTGTCACCACTGTGCCATGCCATCATTTGTCGCCACTGTGCCATCAATTGTCGCCACTGTGCCATCAATTGTCCACACTGTGCCATCAATTGTCCACACTGTGCCATGCCATCAAATGCAGCCTCTGTGACATGTCATCATTTATCCCCACTGTGCCCATCAATTGTCACCACTGTGCCATGCCATGCCATCAAATGCAGCCATCAATTGTCGCCACTGTGCCCATCAATTATCACTACTGTGCCCATCAATTGTCACCACTGTGCCATGCCAAACACAGCCACTGTGCAATCAATTGTTACAACTGTGCTATCAATTGTCACCACCGTGCCCCTCAATTGTCACCACCATGCCCATAAATTAGCACCACTGTGCCCATAAATAAGCGCCACTGTGCCCATAAATTAGCGCCACTGTGCCCATAAATTAGCGCCACTGTGCCCTGATAAATGCTTCCACTGTGCCATGTTAAATACTGTCACTGTGCCCTGTAAAATGCCCCCCCCCCCCGCCCAGAACTTACCTTTCTGGGGTCAGTCATCCTGCTTCCACCGTCCCTCAATGTCTTCTCCCATCCTCGATGACGCTTCAGCCAATCAGGTTACCGGTAACCAGAACCGGTGAACCTGATGGGCTGAGACGCCTGTCAGTGTTAGCCAGGAAACGCACCCCCCGTGCGTCCCCTGGTTAACTATTAGGAAGCCAATTACAGCCCTTAGGCTGTAATCGGAAAGCCTATCAGAGCCGCTGGCTCTGATAGGCACTTCCTAAGCAAACCAGCTGCCGTTATTCAGATGGCCGGCGCTCACCAGGGGGCCGGCCATCTGAATAGTGGGCGGCAGTGACAATACATGGATTCATGCAATGCAATGCATAAATCCAGGTATTGTATTCAGTGGCGGTGTTTGCACATATAAATATCTATTGGGCCTCCATCCCTATTATTTTCAAAAAAGGAAGGGTTGGGACTTTGAATGAGGTGCACGCTAAACAGTGGATACATGCAAGGTTTGGGACACATGGAATGACCATATGTGTTTTGTCATGCAGTGATTCAATGCAAAGTATTGATGCTAAAATAAGTTTATTAGTAAACAACTTTGACAAAATGGTTAAATTAATGGCTGGAGCTGCGGTGGCTCAACGCGATTGGCACTGCGCTGACAAGCCATTCACCTCTGCAGCTAGAGGTTCGGATCCCGGTCTCGGCTTCATGTGAATTGAGTTTGGTGGTCTCAGCCCGGCTCCCGGTGGGTGTGCTATGCAAGGTAAGCCTGTGCTTAGTACGCCCACCCCCTCCCACAAAAACCACCACACCTACACACGCACTCTAAATTGGGTTAACACACGCACTTTGACCACGCGGTCTCTAAAGAGAGGCAAAGGACTAATGGGGCTGGTTGAGCGGGCTAATCCTCTCACTCCCTTATAGGGAGTCCCTCTGCCCCGTTGGGCTTCAAAGCGGAGCAGGTAGGGCGGGCTGTGTGGGAGGACCCCCTCACACACCCGCCATTGCCACCCGGGGCATGGAGAAAGGTGGCAGATTGCCTCTGGGGGAGGCCTGCCTACTCCCAACTCCTGCAGTCCGGCTCCTCTCTCGAGTACACGCACAAAATACACTTTAAAGAGAAAAAAAAAAATAAAAAAATCAATCAATATATGCTTTTTGGGATTTATTACCAAAAATATGTAGCAGAATATATATTGGTCTAAATTGATGAAGAAATTTAATTTTTTACATTTTTTAATTGGGTATTTTATATCATGAAGAAAAAAAATGTGAGTGAGAGAAAGATTAAAACAAATGGGGTGCAGCCCATTTGGAGTCCAATGTATGCATTTAATCTTTCATCAAGGGTTTACCATATGTATGGAATTTGTAATCATGGGATGACCATATGTGTTTTGTCATGCAGTGATTCAATGCAAAGTATTGATGCTAAAATAAGTTTATTAGTAAACAACTTTGACAAAATGGTTAAATTAATGATTACAAATTCCATACATATGGTAAACCCTTGATGAAAGATTAAATGCATACATTGGACTCCAAATGGGCTGCACCCCATTTGTTTTAATCTTTCTCTCACTCACATTTTTTTTCTTCATGATATAAAATACCCAATTAAAAAATGTAAAAAATTAAATTTCTTCATCAATTTAGACCAATATATATTCTGCTACATATTTTTGGTAATAAATCCCAAAAAGCATATATTGATTGATTTGCGCAAAAGTTATAGTGTCTACAAACTATGGCATATATTTATTGTTATTTTTTTTTTTTAAGTATGCGACATTGCGGCAGACAAATCGGACACTAAGTGACACTTTTTTGGGGACCAGTGACACCAATACAGTGCTAAAAAATGCACTGTCACTGTACTAATGACATTGGCAGGGAAGGGGTTAACGCCAGGGGCCACCAAAGGGTTAAATGTGTCCCTAGGGAGTGCCTGCTAACTGTGGGGGAGGTTCTTTGACTGGGGGAAGACATAAACCCGTGTTCCTGCTTTGTAGGAACACAACAGCTCCATCTTCCCCTCTCACAGAACGGCGGTCTGCTTTGTTTACATAGGCAGATCGCTGTTCTGTCTTTCCTGAGAAGGATGGCAGGTCCTGGATGACATCACTGATTGGCTACATGCAGTGTCCAATCACAGCGGTATTGGGCCGCTGGTGGCACGCCCGTGCCCCAGACTCATTATACAAAATTACATACAGGTACGTGATTTCATGCAGGAGGGCCACCCTGCTGCAGTATATCTGCGCGGGGTGGTCCATAACAAGTTAAAATTGAATTATAATGGACCTTTTTGAACCTTTAGAAATTCTGAGGCCCCCTTACAGGCCTGCCTGACAGGGCCTCATACAACCTGCCTGACAGGCTTCTCCTGGCTTACCCTGGTATATTGATATAGAAGAAAAGGCCGGAACTTTATTTTAATTGACAGGAGATGCTGCATGGAGGATTTCTCTACCTGTTCCTGAGAAAAAAGTAAGTAGTTCCCTCTCTGCCTCTACCTCCTGCTACTGAATTGATGGGGCCATGGGAAATTTGATTTAATCCCCAGGAACCATGGCTTGTGGAATTACTCTGCATTCCCCCAAAGGTGCTAAAGTGCTAAATCTAAGCACTAACTGGTGTTCCATAAAGCTCCTGGTGGAGATGGATTTTGCTGCTTGCTAGTACCAGGATGCAGTCCTCAGAATTACCGCTCCAGGTGGTAGCAAGCTGGGGTCCAGTTGCAGATAGAGCAGGTAGGGATCAAACAGAAACGTAATTGAGGCATAATTGAGAAACAAGACTAAGGTGGATAACAAGTGGTTGCAGGTTGGGACCAAGCTGAATCATAGTGAAAGCAGTGATACGGACTGCAGCAGGAGTGACAAGAGCAAGATCGTGGCTGGAGAGAGCACAACAATCTGGCAAACAGGAAGTGAGAGATATGGCTTAAATAAAGTTCATGGGAGGAGCAAAGGGTTCAAAGTTCAAGAGAAACAAGGTTCAAGGTGGGATCATTCAAGGAACTGCCCAGGGTGCTGTCCAGCATCTCAGGTCGCTCAGCGAGAAGAGTTACTGCCAGACACAGAAGGGTCCTGAGTTCAGGACCAGGATCTGACAACTCCCCATATAAGCAGCCTTGCATATAGAAGTTAATATATGGTTGTTTTTCATTTGGAGGTTGGAATGTTTATCGGAACATTTTGTTCTCTCCCTTTTTGATTACCCTTACCCTCAGTTGTCCCTATATACTGTATACAGTCGTTTCTAACTGCATAAGGATATTCCCACATTTTCTAAGTTAAAGCATGGAATTCCAGAACCAGACCTTCTTGAAGGAATTTATCTTAGTTGGATTCTCCCAGAACATACAAATTTGTATATTGTTTTTTCTTGTATTACTGCTAATGTATATTTTTTCAGTTTTTGGAAATATTTTTCTTATCTCTGCCGTTATCATTAGTCCTAAACTTTACCTGCCTATGTACTATTTCCTCTGCAATCTCTCATTCATAGACTTGTGCATCTCATCCATATTTCTACCTAAGGCACTCATAGATATTTTTTCCATTATAAGGACAATCTCTTTCATAGGCTGCATGGTGCAAATGTACAGTGGCGTATACTTAGGTAGTGCCGAGTCATTTTTATTGGCGGTGATGGCGTATGACCGTTATGTGGCGATATCCTTCCCACTGTATTATAACATCATTATGAAATGGACGGTCTGTAGAAATATAATAATTATAAAATGGTCTGGGAATTTTTTCTTATCAGTTGTCCCCATTATTTCAAGGCCTCCAGTGTTTTGTACAACAAACACATTGGACCATTTTTCCTGCGAGATGTTGCCGGTTCTAGAGCTATCCTGTGGAAATCTCGCCTTTTATAAATTAATTATGTTTGTTTTGAGTTTTTTTACACTTGTACTACCACTTCTGTTCATTGTGGTGTCTTACATTTGTATCATTTCATCAATATTAAAGATCCGGTCTACTGGTGGAAGATCCAAAGCCTTTTCTACCTGTTCTTCTCACCTGATCATTGTATCTATGTTTTATGGAGCAACTATCAGCATGTATATGGGGCAAGTGAAAAGTTTTTCTTCAAAGATGAAATATTTTTCTCTCATTTATGGTTTAATTACTCCCGGGTTAAATCCTTTGATATATAGCTTGAGAAATAATGACGTGAAAGAGGCATTTCGTAACATGTTTGTACGGGTCATCACCTAGCTCTTTGATAGCACTGAAGAGGAATTTTATAGATTTGGAAACCCTGTGTCAAAACACAAGTTTTGCTATTTATTGACATTTTTCAGCACTGTGATAATTTGACTGATAATTACTTAAGCATGCAACACTGTACCCACATGAACTATATATCTTTTTTTGTGACAGATAAATCGTTCTTCTTAAATTTGGGCCAAAATGTATTATGCTACATTTACTTGATAGAGAAAAAAAAATTATATATTATTTAGATTATGTGGAAGGCATGGAGTCTACAAACAATGGTACAGTATATTGAGTATGTTTTAAATGTAACCATCCTGATGTTCTGACTGCCTATTGTTGTCTTATAGGTTTATGTGAAATCTCCATTAATAGCTGTAAAATATTGTAATTATGAATAGCTTGCATCTATGGAAGGTGGGCAATATGGCGTCACAGAAGTGCCCGATAGAGCTGACATTGCGGAGCCCAAGCTTGTATAAACAAACCATGGAGGGACAATTCCATTGTTTTACACCTACTCCCTTCAAAGCATCCCATGCTGGGAAATGAAATGAAGGGAGGCCAACCCGTTATCAACACCTAACTTCCTGGGAAAATTCAATTAAATCACCTGCCCAGAATAGTCACCAGGATTTGCATTAAAGGGGGCTGACTTATGTAGTAAGCCCTCCAATCATGATCCAAGCTAGGCCAACCTATGGGGCATCAGCATGGAGGGATATACTCAGAGCAGATGGGAGAGGAAGCTCTCTTTATGGAACGGCAGCGAGGAGGATGGAACTAAAGGCTATTTATGGGAAAAGGTCTATTTTAATGGTAACTGAACATGTTTGTACATTATTGTTTTAGAGGAATATGCTCTAGATTTCTCCATGTAAATATTTGTATTTTAACCTACTATTTCCTTCTTGTTTAAGACTATAGATATTTTCTGTGTATTAGATAGACGTTGTAACAATACTCTAATAAATGTAATTATGTTAACGTTTTCACTTCTGGTCAAAAGAACTCTCATTTAACCCCTATCATATCTTTGAGATGTTAAATCTTAAATATAGATGTTAAAGGTGTAAAGTTTGGGGGCTATAGCTCAGCGGGATTAAGTGCATAAACCGTTTGGGGGGGAAAAAAAGGCTTTTATTCACAGACAAACCAAAATAAGGCTTTGCTCAGCACACAGGGAAACACTATAACACAAAAGTCTGCTTAGCTTCGGCATCAAATAAAAGTCTGCTTTTCTTCAGCACAAAATAAGTCAAAGAAAAAACACATACAGTTTGGTTGTAGATGGGTCTTCGCCCCCCAAATTTCAAAAGTCCTCACTGTATTCTTAACAGCTCCCAGCTCATGTTCACAGGTGCAAACCCCATACTCCTCCACACACCTCTAGCACCACTTCCTGCTTTATGGGCTGTTCTCTGGAAGTGTTAACTCCCTGTGTGATGACTCCCATTGGTTAGGGGTGGAGGCTCTTTCCCACCCGAATAGCACTTTAGAGCCTCCAAAATTCCAGGCCCCAAATGACTCTACCAAGACAGACAGATTAACTCTTACACCTGGAATCCCTCACCCATTTTGGGTGACCCCTTGAACACTCTCACAGCTATTTAAAGGGACCATAGCCCAAATAGTGGTGCTGTATAACACCTGTCCAGGACCCAACCCTGGTGTCCTGTACAAAGGTTAACTCTATATTCTTTCTTGTCAGGACGGCACAAACAATCCCCTTTTTTGGAAAGTAGACACACCAAAGTACTTAGTAACAGGGATGGTTACAGTCAGCAGCTCTCTGCTCGGGAAGCAGAGAGAACCGAGTCATCAGTGATGTTCGATGGCTCGGTTCTCAGTGAAGAGGCAGCGGGGGACAGATGCAGCATCGGTCCGATGCTGCATTCACCTAGGTAAGTATGATGGGCAAAAAAAACAAAACAAAAAACATACTTTTCTTTTAAGGCATAGGATATAAAATAAACTTCTACTATTTGCTACCTTTATTAACCTCTTGACCACTGGGCACTTAAACCCCCTTCCTCACCAGACCAATTTTCAGCTTTCGGTGCTCTCACAATTTGAATGACAATTACTCAGTCATACAACATTGTGCCCATCTGAAATTTTTGTCCTTTTTTTCCCACAAATAGAGCTTTCTTTTGGTGGTATTTGATCACCTCTGCGATTTTTATTTTTTGCGCTATAAAAGAAAAAACACAGAAAATTCTGTAAAAAAAAAAAAAAAAAATCTTGTTTCTGTCATATTAGCAGGTATTGCGGGTATTGCAGAGTATTGGGTGGTATTGCAGAGTATGGGGGGGTTATTGCAGAGTATGGGGGGGTTATTGCAGAGTATGGGGGGGTTATTGCAGAGTATGGGGGGTTAATTGCAGAGTATGGGGGGTTAAATGCAGAGTATGGGGGGTTAAATGCAGAGTATGGGGGGTTAAATGCAGAGTATGGGGGTTAATTGCAGAGTATGGGGGTTAATTGCAGAGTATGGAGGTTAATTGCAGAGTATGGGTGGTTAATTGCAGAGTATGGGGGGTATGGGGGTATTGCAGAGTATGATGGGTTAATTGCAGAGTATTGCACAGGGAGGGAGGGATGGATCTGTGACTGCATTTGTCACAGATCCAGCCACAGCAGCTGCTGCTGCTGCCGCTCTCCCCCCTCTCCTCTCACACTGTACCGATCGGTACAGAGAGGAGAGGGAGGAACCGGCGTCATGACATGACGCCGGTTTGTTTACAAGTGATCGCTCCGTCATTTGACGGAGCGATCACGTGGTAAACCGCCGCTATCAGCGGCGATTTACCGCGATCTGTGATGCGCCGGGTCTTCTAGACCCGGCGCTCACAGATGATTCCGGGAGCGTGCCCCAGGGGGCGCGCGAGTGAAGGATTCTGGGAGGACGTCCGAGGGACGTCGTCCCGGAATAACTCCACCGCGCTGTAGCAGTATTTTCGCTATGGCGCGGTGGGGTAGTGGTTAATACTGCTTCAAATCTGGTTTAAATGTTTGCAAATTTAGCAGGGACAAGCCATGATTTGAATCATCTATTGGAAGGCTGATTGTACCTAAGTTGATCCATCTATCGACTTGGGATGTATTGACTGCATTGGTTTCCTCCCCCCCCCCCCTTATTTTCACTGGTTGATGCTGCAAGTAAGTCTTCTTTTTCTACATCCTTTAACCACGTGCTGACCAGCCGCTCTGCAGTTTTACAGCGGCAGCGTGGCACGGCTGGGCGCAATGATGTTATGTTACGTTGCTTTGCCCTGTGGCCACTAGTGTCAAAAGTGTCCGATGTGTTCGCCATAATGTCACAGTCATGATAAAAAAAAACGCAGATCACTGCCATTACTAATAAAAAAAAAATAATAATTTAAAAAATGCCATAAATCTATCCCCTATTTTGTAGACACTATGGCCCGGATTCAGAAAGGAGTTACGTCGGCGTATCTCCAGATACGACGTCGTAACTCAGAATGCGGGCCATCGCATCTCGGCGTCTGATTCATAGAATCAGATACGCCTCAATGTTGCCTAGATACGAGCGGCGTAAGTCCCCTACGCCGTCATATCTAAGGCCTTGTACACACGGTCGGACCAAACCGATGTGACTGGTCCGTCGGACCGTTTTCATCGGTTCACCTCTGAAGTGGCCGTACGGCCTTATATGTGTACACACCGTCAGTCCAAAATCCGATCGGGTCAGAACGCAATGACGTCAAACACACGACGTGCTGAATAAAACGAACTTCAATGCTTCCAAGCATGCGTCGACTTGATTCTGAGCATGTGCGGGTTTTGAACCAATGCTTTTCTGTACTAACCATCGGTTTGGTCCGATGGGGCAGCGTTCCATCGGTTCGATTTTGAAGCATGTTTTAAAATTTTGGACCGAAGGATAACAGACCGATGGCCTATACACATGGTCGGTTTGGTCCGATGAAACTGAACTTCGGTTCATTCTCATCGGTTTGGTCCGACCGTGTGTACAAGGCCTTAGGGTGCAATATTTACGCTGACCGCTAGGGGCGCTTCCCAAGACTTGCAAATTAGGTAGATACACCGATTCAGAAACGTACGTCCGCCCGGCGCATTTTTTTATGTAGTTTACGTAAGGCTTTTTCCGGCGTAAAGTTACCCCTGCTCTTTGAGGCGTAGCCAATGTTGAGTATGGACGTCGGGCCAGGGTCGAATTTTGCGTTGTTTACGTCATTTGCGTAAGTCGTTCGCGAATAGGGCTGTGCGTAAGTTACGTTCACGTCAAAAGTATTGACTATTGCGGCGTAATTTGGAGCATGCGCACTGGGATACGTTCACGGACGGCGCATGTGCCGTAAGTCAAAAACGTCATTTACGTGGGGTCAGCCTTGATTGACATACAACACGCCCACTGCCTGGATAATTTGTATTACGCGGGCTTACGCCGGACCACATACGCTATGCCGCTGTAACTTAGGGCGCAGGTTCTTTCTGAATACAGAACCTGCCTCACTAGGTTACGGCGACGTAGCGTATCTGAGATACGCTACACCCGCACAAAGTAACGCCGGGCTTTCTGAATCCGGCCCTATAAATTTTGCGCAAACCAATCAATATACGCTTATTGCGTTTTTTCCTTTACCAAAAATATGTAGAAGAATACATATCGGCCTAAATTTAGGAACATTTTATACATGATATTTAGTATAGCAAAACGTAAAAAAAAATTAAATAAAATCTTTTTTAGATTATAGAGCAAACCAAAAAAAAAACGCAGATGTGATCAAATACCACCAAATTATAAGTGGTTAGGGTTCCGCGCTTAGTTGTGGACTTGGTTGCAGCCTCCCCTAAAGAACTCCCCAAAGGGGGCTCTGAGAAATGTAAAAATAAGATAAAAAATGGGGTGTGTAGCGCTACTTGAACTAAAGAGTAATCTGTCAGATCGCTCTTCACAGATTTGTGTGCTGAGTTTAATGTCAAACGTTAGATCCAATGACCCAAGTTGGCTGTTAGCAACCCCTATATGAGTGCTGGATATTTATCAGCACTAGGTCACTAATATGAAGTGTACACACCAAAAATTATAAATATAAACTTTATCTGTCATCAGTACATAAAATGACTATACTACTCAGTTGAACATTGTGCAAAACTCATGCGTGATTGAAGCAAATGACAGAAAACGACAGAAAACGAAAATACAGGTGTCCAGAAGGAGATAAGAAATAAAAAAATAAACATGACAATAAAGAAAAAATAAAGCTCATATGAAAAGTGTAGGGAGAAAACAGTCCAATATATCGAACAATATTTTAATATCAGGTGCAAAATTCCAGTGATTTGTGCTCGCTGTGGTTTCAGAAGAATTCACGTGATTCTTGTGCTCCCCCTTTTGGGTCCCCACTCACCAGCTCCTATTACCTCTGCAGGGGTAACTCGCTTTAGGAATGTGCAGGCAGCTCCCATGCAGGTCATTCCTGTGGTTCGTCCTCTGGGCCTCAGGGCCTCCACGCTCTCAGTTGGCACTCTCTGCTGTCACGCGGTTGCTGGTTCAAAAGCAATCAATTGTGTACTTCTGTATGGTCCCAGTAATGGATCCTCATGTAAAAGAGATATTGGCTCCCATAGTGTAATTCCAAAGATTTAAATGTATTTAACACGTTTTTAAAACAATCTTACAGCACATGGGAGGTGAACATCACCCTAAAAGAGCACTAAATATAGGGCAAACGAGTAGTTCTGGGCTGATATTAGCAGCGTGCACTCCAACTCCATTCCACTAGCCTGAACCTCATACCCGCAAATGACGTGTGTGCGTAGCTACGTCTTACGCGTTTCATCATTGACGTCGCCTGAGGCGGTGCCGTCTTACTACACCCCGCGTCTTTTAAGGTGAGTGGCCATGCAGGTTCCTCCCCTTACTAATTAATTACTAATTTACATTATATTCGTGTTCCTAATGTTAAAGTTAGCAAATACCCACAAGAGTTCAAAATAGCAGAAGGGACTATACTACAGTCTGAATTAATGAATCCCTTACTTTAAAAAAATTACTAACCCGCATCGCCGCTCTACCGTTATATTTCATATTAACAATACAGACAATTAACATTCACAACGAGAGTAAGCAAAACTAATAAAACCTAAATAGTGTATACACATATGTATATTGCACATATATATAAACACAATATGTAAACATATTTATGCTCAGCAAATTACGGGCGTGATCTCTACAGCTTTGCTCAACAGATTGATATAATAGAATATATACCCATAGTTTATTCAATGGATGAGAGCAGCAGGTCGATCAAAACTCCCTCCAGTGGTAGGTGTGAGGAATTGCTACAGATTCAGTCAGTACATATATTCAGCAGCTTCCAATTTGGAGCCTGCAATCCACCTACTACCCAATAAACCAAAGAAACAGGGAGAACCTGAGGATGCATCAGAGGTTATCCAAATTTATCAAAAAACAGCTAACTAGGAAGAACCCCCTAGACACCCTCATTTTACCGAATTCCCTAGGAACATAAAACATTATGGGATATCAGGGATTGGAGCCAGTAACCCCCTGGTATTAGCTATAGTACTAATGGGCTGTCTCATACATCAAGGGGGGTAATGGGCACCTAAAAAGTAATGGGTATGTGGGTATAGCCCTTCAGTAAGCGTTACCAGTTACACCCACCCAGTTCCAACTAGCCCACCACAAGAAGGGCCCTAAGGGATATATACCCGTAGCTTCCCACTATTACAGAAGGGGCAAGGCCCCTTAAATAGTTATGGATGTCATAGAGGCATCACTGTCAGGTAATCCCAGATACAAAGATGCAAAGCATACCAAGCATAATTACACTCCTGGGCGCTTTGCCCTCTCTGTATGAAATACCTTATACAGAGTAATAGATGCAGGTTAGGCTCCATTAGCACCCGTCAAACTCCCAAGAGGTACACATATAATCATACCCCACATCCATTATACTGGAGGGATATTTAAGGGATAGCTATAAAACAGTTTAAATCTCTATCCAGGTTGAGGCTCCCCAAAGACCACCAAAAGAAAGCTGTGGGAAAAAAAGGACGTCAATTTTGTTTGGGTGTAACGTCGCATGAACGCGCTATCGTCAGTTAAAACGACGCAGTGCCATATCGCAAAAAGTGCTCTGGTCAGGAAGGGGGTAAATTCTTCTGGGCTGAAGTGGTTAAAAGGTGTGATTTTTTACTGCATTTTCTGCATCCGTCTGATTCATGGTTCCTGGCACAAACAAACACTGCTTTGAGCTACTATCTAAATTTAGGCCAGTTTCTAACTAGGGATAAGCTTCGAGTTCGAGTCAGCGAACAATTTGGGGTGTTTGCGGCAAATTCGAAAAGCCGCAGAACACGCTGGAAAAGACTATGGGAGAAATCTAAAGTGCTCATTTTAAAGGCTTATATGCAACTTATTGTCATAAAAAGTGTTTGGAGACCTGGGTCTTGCCCCAGGGGACATGTATCAATGCAAAAAAAGTTTAAAAAAAACTGCAATTTTTTCAGGAGCAGTGATTTTAATAATGCTTAAAGTGAAACAATAAAAGTGAAATATTCCTTTAAATTTCGTACCTAGGGTGTGTGTAAAGTATGCCTGTAAGGCAGCGCTTGTTTCCTGTGCTTAGAACTGTTTCTGCACAAAGTGTCATTTATTAGGGATTAAAAAATCGTTTAAAATCACTGCTCCCGAAAAAACTGCAGTTTTTAAAACTTTTTTTGCATTGATACATGTCCCCAGGGGCAGGACCCGGGTCCCCAAACACTTTTTAGGACAATATCTTGCATATTAGCCTTTAAAATTAGCACTTTAGATTTCAAACGTTCGAGTCCAATAGACTTTAATGGGGTTCTAAAGTTCACACAAACTTTTGGTCTATTCTCAGGTTCTGGTGCGAACCGAACGGGGGGGAGTTTGGCTCATCCCTATTTCTGACTAAAAGAGTGACCTCTAATGGGTTCCTTTACACAAAAACAAGCAGCACCTGTACATTTTTAGTGATCTTTCAGCACTCAGCCTTTTCGATCAGAAACAGGCTTCGAGGCTTCGATAACAAAAAGAGAGAGAGATCCCGGAGCATTAGTCAGCTCAAATAGGCAACGTCTTGTGGGCAGCTGAGACTTATAATGAGCTGTGATGTGTGGCTACCAGGTAAGATGTGGACCTAAGAATAGAGGCTTTATTCAGCCCAAACCCCTACAAAGCTGCTGTGCTCCAAGACCCCGGTCAGTATTGATTAACTATAAACATGAGATGAATAATTCAGACTGTAAAACAGTAGTAGTGGCGCTGCTTATCAATAAAGAAAACTGACTGGCTGGTATATGAACATCACCATATACAGAAAAATAACGGTAATGAAGCAATTAGACAAACAGGTGGTGATAAGAAAGAGTCTCTAATGTGAACAGATGATGGTCAAAGCTTGTAAATGATGAGTACACCTTTCACCCAAACTTCTTTACACCGTGCTCCACACACCCCTCCGGGGTTTAAACCCACCAAAACGATAAGAAAATTGAGCCTCAATCTATCTCCATCCAGATACTCGATCTAAGCCTCATAGGAAACCTCCGACATCAAAGAACATGGGAAGATAAAGACTCCACATAATCTAATTACGTTTTCACCATTTATTCAAAGTTCAATTGTACATCAAAAGGGTTTTAAAAAATTCTGACATTTCCAATAAGATATAATTTATTTCTACACACCCCATATCTAAATCTAGCGGCCTGCTACTTTTTAGCTGGCGCTGCTTAAAATTTAGAGGGTAGTCTGAGAGTTAGTTAGCTCAGACGGTATGATTTTTCATTAAATTTGGGCCTCTGTTCCAACCATGGCTGTACTGTAAGTGACCACTATTGTTGTCTGGGGGGTCGTTATCATCCCAGGCCGAGGGTAGCAGCGCAGCAGTCAGGTCAAGGTGTTTTGGGTGTTCCCCTTCGGCAGTTGATCGTCCCGCTGAGCATGCTGGGAGGAGTACTTAAGGGACAGACGTCACTAGTCTGGGGTCATCGCCGATCTTGGGTCTGTCGTCCCACCACCCCCCATGTGTGACCCTGATATCCGGGGTAGCGTGTTCAAGTGTTCCTGACTCCGGGACCACGTTGGTTCGGGGTTGTGATCTTCTAAGTAGGCTCAGTAGTCAGACTGGGTCTACATTTGTAGAGTGGTCCTGAGCTGTCCGTCCTGAGGGAGGAAGTCACTCGATGAAGAACCTATCTTGGAGAGCACCGAGCAAGAGGCTGGTATCTCAGGAGAGGCCTAGAACTTCATCGAATAATGCACTATTACTGGAAGGCTGGATGATGATCGCCTGTCAGTTCTAATTTTATAAGAAGTTCTTTGGGAGAGATCCGGGTGATTAATCCTGTGCTGAGAGGACTTTGGACTGAATATACCTCCATCTTTGGGAAGATCTGTGGTAGAGACTTTACCAAGTTTCCCTGGCTGCTAAGCTAGTGAGAGAGGCCTATCCAGGTGCGCAATAGCCGCTCTGGCTAGAGTGGCGACGAAAGTTGCGTTTCTGGAAGCTGGATTGTTTCCGAACAAAAGTTATACACCTGAACCTACTACCTATTACCCTTCCACTTCTTCAACTACTATTTTTATTCTTTTTCCACGTTTGGTAAATAAAGCAGAGAAAAATAAGTCTAAAGTGTGGACATTGAACTTTTTATCAATTCTCATCTGATACCCTAGACGCCGAAGAAATAGAGGTAAAATGCCGCCCAAAACAATCCAGCAGCTCCTTAGGGGGTAGTGCTACATTAACACAGAACTTTTGAGACTTTTCCCATCCTAGTGACGTGTAGGGGCTCATTTGCTAAGGCTCAAGAAACCTCCACCTTTCTGGAGGTAACTGACAACTTGAAGCTCCGCTTGAGCACTGACAGACTCATGTGTCATACTCATCCTCTCCTTTTCAGCAGCACTGGTGGCTCTGCAGACCCTTTATTTGTCACAGCAGCTGTCATGTCCACCCCACTGTCACACTTGAAGGTTTTCTTCAATAACAACATTAACTTTCTGGCCAAACTATCCCAGTCTATCCTATCTGTGCTTCAGTCACCAGTACTCAGTAG
Source organism: Rana temporaria (assembly GCF_905171775.1). Lineage (NCBI taxonomy): Eukaryota > Metazoa > Chordata > Amphibia > Anura > Ranidae > Rana > Rana temporaria. The sequence goes on along the minus strand of NC_053492.1, from coordinate 32,215,173 downwards.
CACTGCTTCATCTGCCCAAGAAGACACAGGCAGAAAGAGGGGTTCAACACTTTCTGACACACTACATTTGTGAGTAATACACTTCTCAACACCATCATTATCAAGGCAGTATGAATTTGGTAACAAAGCCAGGAAAGTGCTGGTAGGAGTAATTAAATCCAGAAGGCATCGGAATTATATTGCAAAGATAAAAGATAAAAATGGGGAGATTAAACACTCTACTAGGGATATCAGTAAAATCTTTTTGGAGTATTATCGATCTCTATATAAAGTAAATGATATTCAAAATAACGACGATATCCAAAATAGAAGGAATAGAATAGAAACAGTACTTACAAAAGATAAAACTGCCAGTTATACCAGAACAAGACTCAATTAAGCTAGATAGCGACATTCTAGGGAAGACATAGAACAGGCAATTAAGAATAGTAAGAAGGGGAAAAGTCCAGGACCTGATGGGTACACGTCTCTATACTTCAAAAAGTTCCTAGGAACCCTGACTCCTTATTTTCTTTGGTATATGAATTCCATTAGGGGAGACCTGAAGATACATGAAGAAACTTTGGGGGGCTATATATCACTTCTGGCAAAGGAAGAGAAGGATCCAACATTGTGTTTCAGCTTTAGGCCAATATCTTTGATTAATGAGGATGTAAAAATGTATGCAAGGATATTGGCCAAACATTGAAACCCTATATGCCAGACTGTATAGAGAAGGACCAAACAGGTTTTGTCCCGGGAAGGGAGGCAAGGAACAATATATTAAGAACAACCCTTCTAACGCATGAGGCAAAAAAAGGAAATTACCAATTCACATGGGGGGGGCGGGATCTGGGGGTCCCCTTTGTTAATGGGGTCTTCCAGATTCCGATAAGCCCCCCCACAACCACCGGGCAAAGGTTGTGGGCATGAGGCCCTTGTCCCCATCAACTTGGGGACATGGTGCTTTGAGGGTTCACAGACCCCCAAAGCATCCTCCCAATGGCATGTGGCCTGGTACGGTTCAGGAGGGGGAGTTCCCCTTAAAATCCATACCAGCCCTGAAGGCCGTCTAGTGGTCAATAAACAAACAAAATAAAAAACATTGTACAATCCCATACACCCAACTCCATACCCACAGTTGATCCAGAGGAAGGCAAAAAAAACAGCAGAGCATGATCCAATTTGCTACAGCTGGGGAAAAAATTCCCTCCTGATCCCACCAGAAGGCAATTGGATTTACCCTGGATCAACTTTACCTTCAGATCTTAGTACTCAGTTATATTATGTACATTTAGGAAAGTATCCAGGCCTTTCTTAAAGCACTTTACTGAGCTGGCCAGAACCACCTCTGGAGGGAGTCTGTTCCACATTTTCACAGCTCTTACTGTGAAGAAACCTTTCTGTATTTGGAGGTGAAATCTCTTTTCCTCCAGATGTAAAGAGTGCCCCCTTGTCCTCAGTGTTGACCGTAAAGTGAATAACTCAACACCAAGTTTACTATATGGTCCCATTATATATTTGTTCATGTGGATCATATCCCCCCTTATTCTCCTCTTCTCAAGAGTGAATAAATTCTGTTCTTCTAATATTTCCTCATAGCTGAGCTCCTCCATGCCTCTTATCAGTTTGGTTGCCCTTCTCTGCACTTTCTCCAGTTCCCCGATATCCTTTTTGAGAACTGGTGCCCAAAACTGAACTGCATATTCCAGATGAGGTCTTACTAATGATTTGTACAGGAGCCAAATTATATCTCTCTCTCTGGAGTCCATACCTCTCTTAATACAAGAAAGAACTTTGCTCGCTTTGGAAACCGCAGCTTGGTATTGCATGCCATTATTGAGCTTATGATCAACTAAAACCCCCAGATCCTTCTCCACTACAGATCTCCCAGTTGTACTCCCCCTAGTATGTATGATGCATGTATGATGCATGCATATTCTTAGCCCTGCATAACTTTACATTTATCAACATTAAACCTCATCTGCCACATAGTCGCCCAATTAGACAGCGCATTGAGGTCGGCTTGTAAATTAGATGAGACATCCTGTAAGGACGTTATTCCACTGCATAGTTTGGTGTCATCTGCAAAGACAGAAATGTTACTTTTGATCTTAGACCCAATATCATTTATAAAGATATTAAAAAGTAAGGGTTCCAACACTGAACCTTGGGGTACACCACTGATAACCTTCGACCATTCAGAGTATGGATCATTAACCACTACTCTCTGAATTCTGTCTTTCAGCCAGTTTTCTATCCATTTACAAACTGATATTTCCAATCCTGTAGACTTTACCTTACACATGAGCCGTGTGTGCAGGACTGTATCGAACGATTTTGCAAAATCCAAGTATACCACGTATACCACGTCCACATTATTTCCATAATGACCAGGCTCAAAAATACCAAACCAAAGAAGCACTAAACCAAATTAATCTGTCTAACTGTATGTAATTAAAACAGAGGTTTAGTTGCATAGAAATGTCATTTTGTGCAGGGACAGTTCTAAACACGGGAAACACATGCTACTTCACAGGCATACTATAGACACCCAGCAGGTATGATATTTAAAGGAATATTTCACTTTTTTTTACACTTTAAGCATCATTAAAATCACTGCTCCCGAAAAAGCGTCCGTTTTTAAAACTTTTTTTTGCATTGATGTTCCCTGGGGCAGGACCCGGGTCCCCAAACCCTTTTTAGGACAATAACTTGCATATTAGCCTTTAAAATTAGCACTTTTGATTTTGAATGTTCGAGTCCCATAGACTTTAATGGGGTTCTAAAGTTTGCGCAAACTTTCGGTACGTTCAAAGGTTCTGATGCGAACCGAACCGGGGGTGTTCGGCTCATCCTTAGTTGGAACTAATGCGCATATATGGTGGCAGTGTAGTGCGATCCAGCCATACTGGGTGGACGTGTTAGACTTAATTAAGAAGATTGGTGGGGAAGAAGTGGGGTTAGATCCCTGGCAGTGTTTGTTCCATGTGATGGGAGACTCGAGGAAGTAACAATTATTCAATTTCTGCTAAATGCAGTGAAAGTATTAATCCCAAAGTATTGGAAGTTAAAGGAATTACTGAGGATAAAGGACTTGTTCAGGGAGATAGATAAAACCAGATTAATGGAAGAATTAATATGTTCCTAAAAAAGATTTAGAGATGATATTTCACAGTACCTGGAAGAGCTGGTTGGAATTTAAACATTCCATGGAATAGGCAAGGTATATGGGGAGTGAGAGTAGTACTTAGGGGCTCACCCTGTGTCATCTCCCCCTTTTTTTTCTTTATTCTTTAATACAATTGTTTTTAAAAGGCAATAAATAACCCAGTAGGGCGTGGATGATTTATTAATTTAAACATATTTATTTACATAAGGGATTAATGGAAGAATTAATATGTTCCCAAAAAGATTTAGAGGCAAGATTGTATAGTACCTGGAAGAGCTGGTTGGAATTTAAACAATCTTTGTAATATGCAAGGTATATGGGGAGCGAGAGTGGTACTTAGGGGCCCCTAGTGTGTCCCTTCTCCACCCCCTTTTTTTTTCTTTCGTAATACATAACACAGTAGGGTGGTAGGGGATTTAATCACTTAGACACATTTATTTACATGGGTGGGACAGAGGGGGAGGGAGGGGTTGGAGAGTTTAGAGGGTCAAGTAAGAGGGAAAGGGAAAGAGAGAAGAAAAAGGGAGGAAAGAAGGGAAAAAAAACGTTTTTTTTTAAATGAAAAGCACGATATGTTGGGGGGTGGCGGGACATGGTTCCCTCTCCCCCTGTTTACAAAAATTACAATGTGTGTAATTATTCACATAATTGTGTCACTCTCCTTTTGTTTTGATTTTTTCTCCGTAATGGGGAGGGGCGAGATGGTGGGGTGATTGTTGATTCTCACCCCCCTCGTTGTGTTTTGAATGTTGTTGCTCCTGCTCTATGGTTATTCTTCCGTTCTGACCTGATCGTGTCAGAACGTGGTGACGTAAAACACAACGGCGTGCTGAAAAAACGAAGTTCAATGCTTCCAAGCATGCGTCGACTTGATTCTGAGCATGCGCGGGTTTTGAACCGATGCTTTTGTGTACTAACCATCGGTTTTGACCGATAGTCAGCCGTCCATCGGTTCGATTTTAAAGCAAGTTCTAAAACTTTGGTCTGAAGGCCAAAAGTCTGATGGGCCGTACACACGGTCGGTTTGGACCGATAAAACTGGACTTCGGTCCGTTTTCATTGGTTAGGACCGGTCGCGTGTACGCGGCCTGAGAGGGCTGAAAGCTGAAAATTGGTCTGGGAAGGAAGGGGGCGAAAGTGCCCAGTATTGATGTGGTTAATTTGGAAAAATTTGCATCTCATTGATTCACACAATTTGCAAATCCATTCACTCATCACAACTGATTGTTGTTAGACCAATAGTAACTCAGGTCTATAGAAATTGCAAGATGGAATTCTGTCCAGCAAGGGTGAATGTTGTTCTGTGGCTGGGGATCATTATTTTATTCTCTTAATGGGGGAATAAATCACAGCAGTCCAAAAAGATCCCCATGACTAGAATAATTAATGAGGTTTGTTGTTTGAGCGTTGATTATTCTCTATGGTACGTTTATCGCTTTTCATAAAAATATATATAAATCATCATAGAGAAAGAGGAAGATGGCTACATATGAAGTATGCCCTTAATGCATTGCCTACTTTTTATCACTTGCTAATTTAGAAGCGTGTCATGAAAAACTGGCAGTAAATTGTCATAGGTTGGCCATTGGATATCTACAAGGGTGATAAAAGGTAACCTATTGGACGGTGTAAAAGTGACATTCTGTTCTTATTTTGTGTAAATAAAAAATATGTAAAAATGCTAACATAGGATACTATTTTTTTAAAGATCACATTTAATGATACGATTTGACAAGTATCTATAGAATATCAGGCTGTCTGTTATTCAGGGATGTACATATGACATTTATTATGTGCATCTGCAATCTTAAGCAGGTTTGCAATCTTATTTAGGCTTAGGCCCGTACACACGGCCGAGGAACTCGACGTGCTTGGCACGTCGAGTTCCTCGTCGAGTTTTGGGATGAAGCCGCCGAGGAGCTCGGCGGGCCGCCTTCTCCCATAGAACAACGAGAAAATAGAGAACATGTTCTCTATTTTCTCGTCGAGCTCCTCGGCGGCTCCATCGAGCCAAAACTGTACAGACGACAGAGTTTCTCGGCGTGTGTACGGGGCCTGAGATTAGTAATATTTTCACCCAAAACACACTGAGATCTATCAGTAGCTTTACATGCCTACATGAATGAAATACTAACATGCCACAATATAAAGCAATTTTTTTTACACCTTAGAATGAGGTCCAGTGCAGAGACTTTTTCTAAGATGATGATCAGTCTGCTGCAGGCAGGAGGAAGCATTTCCCAAGTCTCCTCTTCCTCAGTGATCAGACTGCGACACTATACATTTGTAGTCAGTCACAAGTTAAGAGGCTGCCACAGAAGCTGATCTGTGTCAGACATTTGTGAATGCAGCCAAGAACTGTACAGGCACCAATATTTAACCACTTCAATACAGGGCATTTTCACCCCCTTCTTGCCCAGGCCAAGTTTTATTTTTCAGCACTGTCGCATTTTGAATGACAATTGCGCAGTTATGCAACACTGTACCCAAATGAAATTTTAATGACTTTTTCCCCCCACAAATAGCGCTTTCTTTTGGTGGTATTTGATCACATGTGCGTTTATTATTTTTTGCGCTATAAACAAAAGAAGACTGACAAGTTTAAAAAAAAAACACAATATTTTTTTCACTTTTTGCTGTAATAAATATCCCAATTAAAACAACAACAAAAAAAATGTTTTCTTCAGTTTAGGCCGATACATATTCTTCTACATATTTTTGGTAAAAAAATCACAATAAGCATATACCGTATTTATCGGTGTATATCGCACACTTTTTTGCTCTGAAAATCAGGGCAAAATCGTGGGTGTGCGATATACACCGATACCCGCTTTCCCGCGCCAAGTTTTGAATACTGCGCCGACATATACCGAGCGCAGTACACTCGGGTATAGTCGGCCAGTCTCGGCTTCTTCCGCGGTCACGTCCTGGATGTACAGGACGTGAGCACGACAGTTGCCGAGCCTGCCCAAATGTGTACTGCGCTCGGTATATGCTGTCGCAGTATTCAAAACTCGGCGCAGGAAACGAGCGGGGAGGACACGAGGACGCCGCAGAAGGACGCCGGACCCGCCGAAGAAGACACCGGACCCGCCGAAGAGGACACCGGACCCGCCGCAGAAGGACACCGAAGCCGCAGAAGGACACCCGAAGCCGCAGAAGGACGCCGGACCCGACGAGGCCGCCGATGGACGCCGCGCAAGACACCAAAACTGTAAGTACATAGTTACATAGTTACATAGTTACATAGTTAGTCAGGTTGAAAAAAGACACAAGTCCATCCAGTTCAACCACAAAAAACAAAATAAAAAAACACAGTAAAATCCTATACACCCAACTCCATACCCACAGTTGATCCAGAGGAAGGCAAAAAACCCCAGCGGAGCATGATCCAATTTGCTACAGCAGGGGAAAAAATTCCTTCCTGATCCCCCGAGAGGCAATCGGATTTACCCTGGATCAACTATACCTACAAATCTTAGTACTCAGTTATATTCTGTACATTTAGGAAAGAATCCAGACCTTTCTTAAAGCAATCTACTGAGCTGGCCAGAACCACCTCTGGAGGGAGTCTGTTCCACATTTTCACAGCTCTTACTGTGAAAAAACCTTTCCGTATTTGGAGGTGAAATCTCTTTTCCTCTAGACATAAAGAGTGCCCCCTTGTCCTCAGTGATGACCGTAAAGTGAATAACTCAACACCAAGTTCACTGTATGGACCCCTTATATATTTGTACATGTTGATCATATCCCCCCTTATTCTCCTCTTCTCAAGAGTGAATAAATTTAGTTCCTCTAATCTTTCCTCATAGCTGAGCTCCTCCATGCCTCTTATCAGTTTGGTTGCTCTTCTCTGAAGTACAAAAATAACTTTTTTTCCACAGGATTGGGGGTCACTTTAGGGGTGCGCGGTATACGCGGGAGCGCGGTATACCCCGATAAATACGGTATATTGATAGGATTGCGCAAAAGTTATAGCGTCTAAAAAATAGGGGATATATATATGGCATTTTTATTATTATTATTTTTTTACTAGTAATGACGGCGATCTGCGATTTTTATTGTGACTGTGACATTGCGGCGGACACTATTTTGTGACCATTCACATTTATACAGTAATCAGTGCTATAAAAATGCACTTATTACTGTATAAATGTCACTGGCAGGGAAGGGGTTAACACTAGGGGGCGATATTATGGGGTTAAATGTGTTCCCTAGGGAGTGATTCTAACTGTAGGGGGAGGGGACTCACAAGAGGAAGAGCTGGATCTGTGTTCCTCTGTACTGGGAACACACCATCGGTCTCCTCTCCTCTGACAGGACATGGATTTTTTTGTTTTTTTCCCCTGGTGATCCGGCCAGTAACTCATCTCCTGTATTATAGTGTCTCCACTCTGGATGAAGGAGCACAGCAACTTTGTCAGTCTGAGGGGAGGGAAGCAGATTTAAATACACTAACAAATAGAAGTGAAATTTAGGCTAACACTTTATAATCAGTTACAGCAAAAAAAAAATCCCTTTTGGGATTAAGGTTGTGTATGAATACATGGAAGGTGATCATTATAAGAACCCCTGTCAGTTGTATGTTTTTTCTCAATACTCTAGCTGATACATCTGCAGGACAGATTGTTCTTTTGAAAAACAGCAGACTTACTAGCTAGGTCGCCTGGTGAAATTAGAAGAAAGAAAGCCTAAAAAAGACATCTAATGCCATCACATCTAAGAATTGGTAAGCTGCAATATAATACATGTTTGCTTTTGGGTTTAATACTGCCTTAATGTAAAAACAAAAACTTTTTTTTTGTTTACAAACGGTTTTTATTGTGGAAAAAGGTCAAAGTATAAAAAAATTACAATGTAGGTACATGTATATGTACATACACAAATCGTTACCTGTGAATATTGTACAGGAAAAAAAGAAAGGTTATAGTTAGCAAAAATGTATTCTAAACCAAAAAGGTGGTGTCCCAGAGAATCCATGTTTTTTAAAAGAGGGGCATAGAATCATATAACTTTAACCACTTCCTGCCCAGCCTATAGCACAGTGGTCTCAAAGTACCGGCCCGCGGGCCATTTGCGGCCCGCGGACCAGTTATAAATGGCCCTCAGGCAGGGTGGAAGTGAGGGGAGCAAAAAAAAAATATATATATTTTTTTTTTGAGCTGGTGCCATCTGGTGGTGAGCCGTTGGTATTACAAGTTATTACCACCAGATGTGAGCTGGCCCCATCTGGTGGTGGCCGTTGGTATTACAAGTTAAGCATTACAAGTTAAACAGCAATTCTAATGTCATTTTACACTATTTTCACTGCCATCTTCTTCCCTCTAATTAGAACCCCCAAACATTATATATATTTTTTATCCTAACACCCTAGAGAATAAAATAGCGATCGTTGCAATACTTTCTGTTACGCCGTATTTGCGCAGCGGTCTTACAAGCGCACTTTTTTGGGAAAAAATTACACTTTTTTTAATTAAAAAATAAGACAACAGTAAAGTTATCCCCATTTTTTTTAATATTATGAAAGATAATGTTACGCCGAGTAAATTCATACCCAACATGTCACGCTTCAAAATTGTGTCCGCTTGTGGAATGCCGACAAACTTTTTTACCCATTAAAATCTTCATAGGCGACGTTTAAAAAAATCTACATGTTGCATGTTTTAAGTTACAGAGGAGCTAGAATTATTGCTCTCACTCTACCAATCGCGGCGATACCTCACATGTGTGGTTTGAACACCGTTTACATATGCGGGCGCTGCTCACGTATGTGTTCGCTTCTGCGCGCAAGCTCGTCGGGACGGGGTGCGTTTTCTGGCTCCTAGCTTTTTTAGCTGGCTCCTAGATTCCAAGCAAATTTGTCAAACCCTGACTTACACCAGTGCTGGTGGTAATAATGCGCTCGCTGACACCAGTGCTGGGGGTTAATAATGTGTTCGCTGACACCAGTACTGTTGTTTTTGAAGTTTGAAAGTTTGCATGCGGCCCCCCATGGCATATGAAAACTTGTCTTGTGGCCCTCAGGTAATTTGAGTTTTGAGACCCCTGCTATAGCAGAATGACGGCCGGGCGGTGGTCCAGTTATCCTGACTGGGCATCATATGACTTCCAGCAGGATAAAATTCCGGCGAGCGCCCGTGGGGTCACGCAGCGCAGCGATCAATGGTGCTGTGTGTCACTTTGACACACCACATCTCCGATCGTAGTAAGGAGCCTCTGGCGGAGGCCCCTTACCATGTGATCAGCTGTGACCAATCACAGCTGATCATCGTGTGAACCAGAAAGCCTGCCCCATCTGATCTCATTATAAAATATTAATGCTTTACATGAAGTCTTCAGCACCTGTGAGGACCCCGATGCTGGGCAGACAATAAGGTTCACATCACCCAGACAGTGGACTTTCCTACTAGAGAAGATCTGGGAGCCGGAATGTTATGTGACTATGGATTCAGGCAAGGCTATTCAATTAAGATTCTCTATTTTATGTTTATGTTTCTCTTTGTTTTCTATTTGGAAACAAATTTTTTGTTTTTATTCGTTTTTTTTGTGTCACATTTAAAATCTATTCAGTATTTAGAAATAATACCTTTATTTAGTTTTGTTTCAAACAAAATACATTTTGTGCATTATATCTACAGTATCTACAGTAATCCAATTTGCAGTCAGACTGTTACTGGTCAGCATAGTGGGCCAGATTCACAAAGGAGATACGACGGAGTATCTCAGATACGACGGAGTATCTCAGATACTCCGTCGTATCTTTCAGAGTATCTATGCGGCTGATTCATAGAATCAGTTACGCATAGATATCCCTAAGATCCGACAGGTGTAATTGTTTTACACTGTCAGATCTTAGGCCCAGATTCTCATACATTAGCGCTGCTCCTGGGCAGCGTAATGTATGAGCTCTACGTTTCACCGCGCAGGTCTACAGGTTTAAATCCTGACTCTCAGAACACTTACCTGTAAACTTGCGGCGGTGTATCGTTCGCTTGCTCGGCGCAAACCCGCCCAATTCAAATGGGGCGGGCACCATTTAAATTAGGCGCGCTCCCGCGCCGAGCGTACTGCGCATGCTCCGTCGGGTAAATTACCCGACGTGCATTGCGCTAAATGACGTCGCCCCGACGTCATTTGCCTAGATGTATACGTAAATGGCGTCCAGCGCCATTCACGGACGTCTTAAGCAAACAACGTAATTTAGATTCAATTCGACGCGGGAACGACGGCCATAGTTAACATTGGTTGCCCCTGCTAATTAGCAGGGGCAACCTTACGCATCGGGTACGCTACGCAAACGACGTTAATTCGCTGCGTCGACCTCGCGTATGTTCGGGAATCGCCGTACTTACCTCATTTGCATAGACGACGGGGAAAAGCGACGATGCGACACCTAGCGGCGGGAAAAAAAATTACTTTTAAGATCTGACAGCGTAACAGCCTTACGCTTGTCAGATCTAATGGGTACCTATGCGCAACTGATTCTAAGAATCAGTCGCATAGATACCCGGGGCCAGATGAGGAGTTACGACGGCGCTAATGGTGTTGCGCCGTCGTAACGCCTTCGAGAATCTGGGCCTTAGGATGCAGTACCGCGGCCGCCGCTGGGGGGAGTCTGCGTCGTAAACCAGCGTCGGGTATGCAAATTAGGAGTTACGGCGATCCACGACGGATTTTCGCGTTTGCTACGTCGCCGCTAGTCTAGTTTCCCGTCGCAAAGTTTGTCGTCGTTTTTGGTGCCTTAACTTTACACCGCAATCGTATTGCTGTATAAAGTATGGCCGTCGTTCCCGCGTCGAAATTTTAAAATTCATGTCGTTTGCGTAAGCCGTCCGGGAATACAGAATTACGCTACGCGTGTCGCCGTTTGAAAAAATTACGTCACTTTGCGCAAAGCACGGCGGGAGTTACGAAACGGAGCATGCGCAGTAGGTCTGGCGCGGGACCGCGCCTATTTTAAATGGCACACGCCCATTTAAATTACGCGGGCTTACGCCGGAGGCCGCGGCGTAGTTTTCATCGCAAGTGCTTTGTGAATCAGGCACTTGCGATGAAAACTTGCGGCGGTGTAACGTATCTACGATACGTTATGCCGCCGCACTTCTACCTGAATCTGACCCAGTGTTCCAGGGGCTGGATAAAAGGTAGCAAAAGGCTGCATCTGACCTGTGGGCAGCAGTTTGGAGTCCGCTGGTATAGATCCCAAAAATAAAATGTAACTGTTACTGCAAATTCAAAAGCACAGACAGTACTCAGTTGTGTTGTAGTAAGTGCATTAATACAGATCATCTTAAAGCCGTATTACACCCAAAAAACTAAAATCTAATATATTTCAGCTTATCAATTCTTAGATGTTTTGACTGCATTAGTCCACCCCCCCCCCCCCCGTATTTTTACCAATTAATGCGGCCAGTATGTCTATTATTTTTCTACTGCCTTTAACAGACCAAGCTATAAGACAAATGTCAGTTAAAGGGATGAGACATTTACTACTGACAAGGCCGCTTACAACTGTCAGCTTTTATTTATTTATTTCAATTAAATAGATAAATACATACATTTAATTAACCACTTCAATACCAGGCACTTACACCCCCTTCCTGCCCAAGCCAATTTTCAGCTTTCAGCGCTGTCACACTTTGAATGACAATTGCACGGTCATGCTACACTGTACCCAAACAATTTTTTTTATCATTTTGCTCCCACAAATAGAGCTTTCTTTTGGTGGTATTTTATCACTGCTGGGGTTTTTATTTTTTGAGCAACAAATAAAAAAATAGCAAACATTTAGATTTTTTTTTTCATTTGTAAATAAGCAAGTTTTCTCCTTCAATGATGGGCACTAATGATGATATGGCTGCACTGATGGGCACTAATAAGGCAGCACTGATGAGCACTGATGAGGTGGCACCAGTGAGACAGCACTGATAGGTGGCACGGATTGGCACTCATAGGCAACACTGATGGATGTTTATGGGTGGCACTGATAGGTAGCCCAGATGGGCACTGATGGGCACTGATAGGTGGGCACAGATGGACAGCACTGATGACACTGATGGATGGCATTGCTGGGCATCTCTGATCTGGCATTATGTATGAATGGTGCCAGTTAGTGTCCATTTGTGTGGACTGATTGGCATATATTGGGCATGTGCATGGCATCCCTGGTGGCCATTGGGGGACGTACAGTACCTGGCTATCCCTGTTGGGGGCTTCTCTGGTGGTCCTGGCGGCATCCCTGGTGGTTCAGTGTGGGCATCCATGGGGGCTGCGCTGATAAACAATCAGAGAAGACTCCCCCCTCTCAGAAGAGCCGCCGATCGACTCGCCTCTATTTGCGTCTGTCAGACGCGAGTGAGGAAAAGCAGATCAACGGCTCTTCCTGTTTACATCGAGATCAGCCGTGATTGGACATGGCTGATCACGTGGTAAAGAGCCTCCGTCAGAGGCTCTTTAATAAGATCTGTGTAGGGGTGTGTCAGACTGACACACCACACCACCGATCGCCGCTGGATGTCATATGACGCCCAGTCAGGATAAGTGAACCACTCCACTTCATTCTGCTATAGGCTAGGCGGGAAGTGGCTAAACCTGTATAATAAAGGGGAAAAAAACTGTTGCTGTAACTGCTTATAAGGTCTTACCCGGAGATAAGCTTAAATGTATTAGCCACATCCATCTAAATGTGTGTCTTACTGGATCACCAGGTAAACATAAAAAAAAATTGCATTAACTACATTTAAGGATTGACAAACTGTCATATAGTACATTTTGTTTGTTACTTTAATTGCACTTTAGGCATGATAAGATTGCATGTACTGAAGAAAGTAGAAAAGCAATACTCGATCCAAGAGGAAGGACTGCCCACTACTGACACAAAGGAAAACGAGGACCAGCATCAACACTAGACTTTCTTTTTTTATTAAACTTGGGGGAGGTCTGCAGGGAGGATTCAAGAAAACTATAGTTCTGCATCAAGTCTAAAATACATTTTATATATATATATATATATATATATATATATATATATATAAAAAAACAGAAACAAATTATTTTTACCATAAATCCTCATTTAACGTCTAGTTACATCAAAAGTCCTATTCATGGTCAAGTGTTATCAAATTCTTAATTTAATTATATACTCTATATTGCAGGACATCGGAATAGCTTTTTTCTGCACATAATATTTTTAAATTTTTGCATTTTAAACATGGAACTCCAGAACCAAACTTTCCTGAAAGAATTTATTTTAGTTGGATTTTCTCAGAACATGCAAATATGTGTATTATTGTTTGTTGGATTTTTACTGATTTATCTTTTTATACTTTTTGGAAATATTTTTCTTATCGCTGCTGTTCTTGTCAATCCAAAACTTTACCGACCGATGTACTTTTTCCTCTGCAATCTAGCAATCATAGATTTGTCCTTATCATCCAGCGTTGTTCCAAAGATACTCATAGATATATTTTCTGTTAGAAAGACAATCTCTGTCCCAGCCTGCATGGTGCAAATGAATGTTGGAGTGCTTTTGGGGAGTACTGAGTCATTGCTACTTGCAGTGATGGCGTATGATCGTTATGTAGCTATATCTTTCCCTTTGCATTATAACAACATTATGAACTGGAAAATCTGTAGAACTATAATAATAATTATGTGGCCTGGAAATTTCTTTATCTCAGTTGTTCCAAACATTTCAAGGCCTCTGGTATTTTGTATGGAAAATAAAATGGACCATATTCTTTGCGAGATACTTGTGGTTGTAGAACTAGCCTGTGGAAACCTCACTTTTTTTAAAGTAGCTCTTTTTGTTGAGAGTGTGTTTACCCTCGTACTACCACTTATGTTCATTGTGATGTCTTACATTCGTATAATTTCATCAATAATAAAGATCCAGTCTAATGTTGGAAGGTCCAAAGCATTTTCAACTTGTGTATCTCACCTGACCGTTGTGTCTATGTTTTATGGGACAAGTATAAGCATGTATATTGGACAAAATAAATATTCTTTTTCAAATATAAAATTTATTTCTATGGTTTATGGTGTTATTACTCCAGCGTTAAATCCTTTGATATATAGCTTGAGAAATAATGATGTGAAAGAGGCATTTAAGAAGATATTTACAAGGTAGTCCACTAGCTCAAACCCTATGGACTGGAGGAAAACTACTTTTTGGATACACTTTTTTTAGCATGGATTTTGCTATGTATTGCAATGACTGGGCAGGCAGCACGTGTCAAGGCAATTAATAAAACACTCTAATGCCGCGTACACACGATCGGAGATTACAAAAAGAAAACTGTGAATTTTTCTGACGGAATGTTGGCTCAAACTTGTGCTGCACACAACTCTTGTCGGAAATTCCGACCATTAAGAACGCAGTGAAGTACAACGAGCCGAGATAAATGAAGTTCTATAGGCAGTTCAGCTATTTTGCTTGATTCTGAGCATGAAAAATAGAGAATCTGCTCTCCATTTTTTGTTGGCGGAAAGACAGATGGAGCCTACACACGGTCGGAATTTTCGACAAAAAGCTCACATCGGAATTTTCTTGACGGAATTTCTGATTGTGTGTACGCGGCATAAGAAGCAGCAGAGAAACGTAATCTATAAGAGGGTATGGTTGGGCAAAAGGTAACGCATCTGTTTTTTTTCCTTCAAGTTCCTTGAAAACCAGACCAAGCTGTCCACCAAAAGTGTAAGTTAGAGAGTTTGAGTAAGTTTGAATCAAACCCTCTGCTTACTAGAGATGGGCCGAATGACCCCCTGTTAGATTTGCAGCAGAACTTTCGAACATCGCAAACGATCGGAACTGAAATTATGAGCCCCATTGAAGTCTATGGGACACGAACTGGAAAAATCAAAAGTGCCCATTTTGAAGGCTTATATGCAATCAATTGGATATACAATGGTTATAGTGGACATGTACCAATGATAAAAATGTTTGTAAAAAACATAATTTAAATGAGCAGTGATTTGCTGATGCTTAAAGTGAAACTATAAAAATTAGAAATAACAATAACAATTAAAAATTCCTTTAACTAAAGTGCCTGGGGGTCCCCTTAGTCTGCCTGTAATGTGGCACATCTGTATTTGATATATTCTGCGGCAGCAATAATAAATAAAGCCCCCAAAAAAATTACATTTTCCATTCAAGCTTTCTTTATTTTATAAACAATGGCATGGGCCAGTCTGTATGATAAGGCCACAATTTTGTGCACTCGGAGCAAGATTAGATATTTTTTGGATAAATCTTGGTCTCTTTCACAGACTTTGAATAGAAGTAACAGGTGCTGAAAAATTGGTCTTCGAATGTCAGTGGTACCTTCACACTGTAATCCTATAGAGGATCTCTTGATGTAAGCAAGAATTAGCCTTGCTGTTAAATTTTTCAATGATATGCACCTGTCAAACAGGTGTGAAAAAATTGGTATTTGGGTGTTGGTGGTGCCTTCACACCTTAACCCTATAGAGGTACTCCTGATTAAAGCAAGAATTGGCTTTGCTGTCAAGAAATTGAAATGATATGCACCTGTCAAACAGGTGTGGAAATATTGGTCTTTGGGTATTGGTTGTGCCTTCACACGATAACACTATAGATTTACTCTAGATGAAAGCAAGAATTGGCCTTGCTATCAAAAATTTGGGGTGTTAATTGTGCCCATGGAACCTACACCAAAAAAATTCTTCCAGATGAAATCAATACCCACGAAGCTAGGCAGTCTAGACAGTCTTTCAGAGATCCCATATACATTGGCAACAGGGGCTTCATAGGTGCTGCTAATCCAGGACTGATTCATTTTGATAAATGTCAGCTGGTCCACGAAGTCTGTGGACAGATGCGATCTCTTATCTGACACAAAACCTCCGGCAGCACAGAATGCTCATTCGGAAAGCATGCTAAATGCAGGACAGCCAGCAGCTCAATTGCATACTGGGCAAGTTCTGGCCAGTGGTCTATTCTCATGACCAGGAAACCCATCGGATTGTCAACTGGAAAGCTCTACATATCTGTTTTTGCCCCTAGATAATCTCCCACCATATGATGCAGACGCTGCCGATTGGATGTGGAAACTGACAGCCCAGGGCACCGAGAACTATTTTTTTTTTTGAAAGGCCCCACTGAGACCCCCTTTTCCACCGCTCCTCTCTTGACCTACAAAAACCTCAAAACTACGTTTTTCACTAGACTGTAACCTACCAAAGTCGGGAAAGGCATTACATCAACTCCTCTTTAAGGTGTCCTCAAGAGATTTCATCTTCTGATCCCTCTGTGGGGACTGGATATGTTTTCTAAACTTTCTCCTTGTAACGGTGGTCAAGGAGGGTTGCCAACCAGTAGTGATCCTTCTCCTTGATGCCACATATTCTCAGGTCCTTTCCCAGGCTTTGAAGAATGAGGGAGTCCCTGCACAACAAGTTTGCGGAGGCATGAGTGCCACGTCCTTAACAACGGATGACTCATCAGCTGTTAGCGGGTCCTCTTTGTGACGCCACTGACCCAGCATACAACGGTCCATGATGTCACAAGGGGCGTAACCACCAGGTGACGTAGCCAGGTGCCCCTGGCCCTTACCTATATAAGAAATGTCAAATGGCGGAGCCTGCAGTAGGCAGCCAGCCTTCTTGGATGGCAGGAGTGTTTTACATCGGGGGGACACAGTTTTTTTTTTTAATACAAAAACTGTCTGTGTTTTTATTACTTATTGACACTTTTTTGGTAAATGGGGAGTACTATGTACCCCATACTCATTACCATGGGTGGGTCTGGGATCTGGGAGCCCCCTTGTTAAACAGGGCTTCCAGATTCTCATAAGCCCCCGCCCACAGACCCCCCACAACCATCTGCCATGGTCATTGGGTTAAGGGCCCTTGTCCCGATCAATATAGGGACAAGGTCCCCCCTGCCCCAAAGTGCCCACCACCTATGTTAAGGACATGTGGCCTAGTATGGTTCAGGGGTGGAGCTCACTCATCCCCGCCTTTCCTGATCTGCCGGGCTGCATGTTCAGATAAGGGTCTGGTATGGATTTTGAGGGGTACCCCTCGACATTTTTTTTTAAAATGTGGGCATGAGGTTCCCCTTAAAATGTATACCAGACCTGAAGGGCCTAATATGCATTAGGGGAGGACAACACACTGTTTTTTTCCATCATTTTTAATTGTCTGCTTTTTTTTTACATTCAGCTGTCAGCGGGGAACCCGCTGACCACTGATGGGTCATCTGTTGGTAAGGATGCAGTGACTCCCTAGCAACCAGCTAAATTTACTGCATTAAATAATGCAGTAATGACCGCTAAATCAAACAAATACCACGGGCCAGATTCATGTACTTTTACGGCGGCGTAACGTATCTCGTTTACGTTACACCTCCGCAAGTTTTCAGCGTAAGTGCTTGATTCACAAAGCACTTGCCTGTAAACTTGCGGCGGTGTAGCGTAAAGCCGTCCGGCGCAAGCCCGCCTAATTCAAATGGGGCGTGTACCATTTAAATTAGGCGCGTTCCCGCGCCGAACGTACTGCGCATGCTCCGTTTTGAAATTTCCCGCCGTGTTTTGCGCAAAATGACGTCGCCCCGACGTAATGTTTTGAACGGCGACGTGTGTTACGTACTTTCGTATTCCCGGACGACTTACGCAAAAAAAAAAATTTGAAATTCGACGCGGGAACGCCGGCCATACTTTAACATGGGCTGTCTAATTTTACACCACCTAAATAGCAATTGCAACTTTACGACGGGAAAAGCCGACTAGCGACGACGTAAGAGAATGCAACGAACGCGCGTACCTTCGTGGATCGCCGTAAACAGCTAATTAGCATACCCGACGCGGAAAACAACGCAAACTCCACCCAGCGGGCGCCGAAGTATTGCATCCTAAGATCCGAAGGCGTACGAAGCCGTACACCTGTCGGATCTTAGCCAAATGCTGTCGTATCTTTGTTTGTGAATTCAAAATAAAGATACGATGCGGCAAATTTGAAAGTACGCCGGAGTATCAGCAGATACTCCGGCATACTTTTTCTGTGAATCTGGCCCCATATTCATTACTTAACGCAAAATTCTTAATGAACTGAACACTTGCAAAATTGTTACCACATGCAATATTTTATCGTTTTTTATTAGCCGGTACTCAAAGTGAATTGACACCAAAGTTGTCAATAATTAATACACACAACATAGGCATACTTAGAATTACTCCCCAATTACACAGAGATCACATGGCACCTGGGCCAATCAAAGTGGTGAAGCACACCAGGCACTGTGTCCATGCAGATTGCGATTCTGCAGACGCCAGGAGGTACGCACGAGGTGCGCAAGTGGGAGGTTGTCCAGTGACATGCTCCCAGCACTAGAGAGCACCTGCCCAGCCGTATATACATCGGCTGTTCAGGAAATGGTTAAGATTCTGAGAAAACAAAAGGTTTGTCGTTTCTACATTAGCCAAAAACCCTTGATTGCCTTACCATCTAGAGATCAAAAATCTGAAAAAAATTAACTGGTTGCCAGATATACACCATACACAATTAGGGAGGAGCTGAGTGTTCAATCTGAACATAAGTTCAGACTAAACCATGGGTCTTCAAACTATGGCCCTCCAGTTGTTCAGGAACTACAATTCCCATCATGCCTAGTCATGTCTGTGAATGTCAGAGTTTTACAATGCCTCATGGGATGTGTATTTCCGCAACAGCTGGAGGGCCGTAGTTTGAGGATCCCTGGACTAAACAGTCACTGTTTGAAAGTTTAGGGCATTAAGCAGGGCTGAAGTCCTGCAGGAACACGTGGGAACGGAGTCCCTGCACTTTTTTCACAGTTCCCTTTGCAGGACTAGAGCAGCCTCGAGCAGCCGAGCCACCCGAGCCACCCGAGCCAATCATTCACTAAGCGGCGATGCCCATCTCGAGTCACTCTCAGGGGCAGGCGAACCTTAGTAATCCTTTATGTTACTGGCCGCTTCCTGTATATGGATTCATCGGGTAGTGTGCGGGTATTTCTCCACTTCCTCGATGCCGCAAAGTCTCCTGGGAGCTTTTGTCATTGTTCCCAGGAGACATTGCGGAGGTCTGCCCCGAGTTATGGCGGGATTTAAAAAGAACTTGCTTAAAGTTCTTTCTAAATCCCACGATAACTCGCGGCAGACCTCCGCAATGTCTCCTGGGAACAATGACAAAAGCTTCCAGGAGACATTGCGGCAGTCTGATGCCCCAAGACTGAGCTGACCTCTCCCCCTGCCAGGGACAAAATTAACTCATGCCCCACCTATCCCCTCCCCACTCACCATAACCACCCCCCCTTTTGACCTGTCCCACTTTATTTTCAGGAATTAAACTATGCTACCCCACAGCTGTCCCCCCAATCATGCAGGCTCTTCTCCTAGGCTTTTGCTCAGGGCCTGTTCTGGCAATTTAAACACACTTGTTTCTTTGTAATGTCAGTGTTGCTGTAATAGGTCATATACATTGTACAGATGTGCCACTTACATAGAGTCAGGGCATCCCCGGGAATGTTATTTAATAGAGTTTTACATTTTTAATGCTTAATTTTAAATATTATTAAAATTGCTGTTCCTTGCCAAGCGATATTTAAATTACCATTTGTTTTACAATACCTTGCCTATTTGCCTAGAAAATGCCCATTAGTGTTTAACATTCTTCTTCAATTGACTTCAATAGGGTTCAGATTAAGCATCCAATTTGTTTTAGTCATGGTTGCCTATCCCTGTTCAAACAGGCATGTTCAGTTCATCACTGTCCAAGCCCGAACTGGCCATAGGGCACACCAGGCACTTGCCCAGTGGGCTGGTGGCTGCCGGGCCACATGTGAGGCCTGGTATGGCCAAAGCAGCTGGGCTGCTCCGTGAGCCCGCGCCGCTCACCTGGCCTCTCCGCGGCCAGCCAGTTCCGTTCTGCCATCAGACCGGGGGGGGGGGCGGAACCTACAGGTCAGGTGATCTGTGACCATGACACGGGGGGACCTGGAGGAGACACTGGACCAGAAAGAAGGTAAGCTTCCTGTGAACCTGGATAGGAGGAGTGGGGGGGCGGCTGCATAGAAGAATGAATCTCTCTACTCTACTCCTGCAGCTTTGCCTCCTCTCTCTCCTGCATGCATTCAGAGGTTGCAGGAGGAAGATGGAGAGATTGATTCTTCTATATCCTCCCATCTGGCTACTTTCTGCTGCTCCTCTGGTGCTTTCCACCCCCCCAGTGCTCTCTGACCCCTCCGGACTCTCAGGTCCCCCAATGTGCTCTCAGACCCCTGTGGGCTCTCAGGTCCTCCCCATGTGCTCTCAGACCCCCCAGTGCTCTTTAACCCCCCGTGGGCTCTCAGGTCCCCCCATGTGCTGTCCACCCCCCAGTACTCTCTGATCCCCCCTGGGCTCTCAGGTCCCCCCATGTGCTCCCCCCCAGTGCTCTCTGACCCCCTGGGCTCTAAGGTTTCCCCATGTGCTGTCAACCCCCCCATTGCTCTCTGACCCCCCTGGGCTTTCAGGTCCCCCATGTGCTCTCCAACCCATGTGCTCTCAGGTCCCCCCATGTGCTCTAAACCCCCCATGTGCTCTCAACCCCCCAGTGCTCTCTGAAGCCCCTGGGCTCTCAGGTCCCCCCATGTGCTCTCCACCCCCCAGTGCTCTCTGACCCCCCTTGGCTCTCAGATTCCCCCATGTGCTCTCCACCCCCCCCAGTGCTCTGACTTCCCCCCATTGCTCCCCCTGCTCACCAGCCCCCCCAGTAATCTCCAGCCCCCCTAGTGCTCTCAGACTCCCCCACTTTGTTCTCAGCTCCCCCCCATGCTCTCAGATCCCCCCCATGTGCTCTCCACCCCCCCAGTGCTCTCTGGCTTCCCCCCAGTGCTCTCCCCCCTGTGCTCTCAGCTGCCTCCACCCATGTGCTCTCTGGCTTCCACCTGTGCTCTTAGCTCCCCCCTGTGCTCTACGACCAGCTCCCCCTTGCAGTAAATATGCCATGGTCTGCTCAGTCTAAAATGGCCGGGCCTATTTTTCTCCCAGTCTGGGCCTATCACTATCCATAATGCTATCAGTCTGTGCCCTTTCCTCTGCTCAATCATAGAATTTTATAACGGTTTGGAAAAATCTGCTTAATTATTTTCATGTTAATTGTTAAAAATGTGCATTTCACTGATTCACACAATTTTCAAATCCATTCATCACAACTGGCTATCGTTAGACCAATATTAAATGGTGCTTATTTCAATTGTAACAATGAATTCTGTCCAGCAAATGTGAATGTTGTTCTGTGTTTGGGGACTAATATTTTATTCTCTTTATCAGGGAAATAACTCACAGTGGTTGTAAAAGATCCCCATGACTAGGATAATTAAATGCATCTGTTCTAATGTTGATTAATCTCTATGGTACATTTATCGGTTCCAATAATATATATATATATATATATATATATATATATATATATATATATATATATATATCTTCATGAAGAAAGAAGAGGACGGCTATACAGTATATGAAGTATGCACTGTGCCCTTAATTCATTGCCTCTTTATTATCACTGTGTGCTAAGTGTGTGCTAAAATTCTGTCAGTAATTTGCCATAGGCTGGTCATTAGATATCTACAGGGATAATAAGAGGTAATCCATTGGATGATATAAAAGTTTTTGTGCCATACTGTTCTCATTTTGTGTAAAAAAATAAATATGTATAATACTCTACTTCAGGATACTATTTAATGACACAATTATACACGTATCTATAGAATTTAAGGCATCCTCTTATTTAGGAATGTACATGTGACATTTTTCTAAGTGCATATGCAATTCTAGGCAGCCAACTGACACAAAGCTATACAATCTTACTTAAGCCTAGATGAGTAATAGTTTCATACAAAACACACAGACACTCACACACAGCTTTTAATGTCTTCATGAATAAAATCCTGATGAGTCACAATAAGTTTTCATGAGCTCAAGTTTAGTGACATTTTCTAGGCCGGTGAATTGTCTGCTGCAGGCAAAATAAAACATATCCTCAGTCCCCTCATCCCCTGCAATATGTTTACTTTGTAGCAAGTCACAAGGTGAGAGGTGCAGCAGAAGACCATCTTCTGAATAGGCCTGCAGTACCTTATTTGGCCCGAGGTACGGGGGCGCAGGAGCCGAGAAAAGCCAAACATTGGCCTGCAGTACCTAATTTGGCCTGAGGTACGGGGGCGCAGGAAACGAGTTGAAGTGTCGAAAACTGCCTTTTCGGACGTGTTCTGCACTCTCTGGCACCCCCTACACCTCTGGCTGCATTTGGTATTGCATCCAATCGAAGTCAATGCAGAACAAATTAATTTCGATTCCATTGACTTCAACGGGAAAACTCGATTTGATATGCGAGTACTTTGGATTACGAGCATACTCCTGGAACGGATTATGCTTGTAATCCGAGGTTCAACTGTATATATATAAAAAAATGTATAAACCCCAATTTTAACTTGCTTCTTCCAGGAGTGGAGCTAGTGAATTGTGCTGCTACTGTATGTTTGCCCCGATTGGTCCCCTTATTGTAAAGTCATCATCCGTTACATGGAGTCTTCAGCACCTGTGAGGACCCCACCTCAGTGAAAAGGGGCTATACAATTAAGATTCTCTATGTTTTGTTTATGTTAATCTTTGTTTTTCTATTTGTACACAATTTTTGGTTTCTATTCATATTGTTCATTTGTTTTTTTGGTGTTGGAACCATTTTTGATGTTGCACTTCAGCCCCGGAAGAATTCACCCCCTTCCTGAACGGGCTATTTTTGGTGATGTGGCACTGTGTCGCTTTAACTGACAATTGCGCGCTTGTTCAATGTTGTACCCAAACAAAGTTTACGTTTTTTTTCCCACAAATAGAGCTTTCTTTTGGTGGTATTTGATCACTTCTGCGTTTTTTATATTTTGCGCTATAAACAACGGAAGAGCGACAATTTTGCAAAAAAAAAAAAAAACAATAACTTTTACTTTTTGTTACAATAAATATACCACATAGAAAAAAAATCCCTCAGTTTAGGCCAACATGTATAATTCTACGTATTTTTGGTAAAAAAAATATCACATAAAGCGTATATTGATTGGTTTGCGCAAAAGTTGTAGAGCCTACAAAATAGGGGATAGATTTATGGCATTTATTCTTTTTTTTTTTTTTACTAGTAATGGTGGCAATCAGTGATTTTTATCTGGACTGCGATATTGCGGCGGACATATCGGACACTTTTGACACATTTTTGGGACCAGTGACATTTATATAGTTTCTGTATAAATGTCACTGGCAGGGAAGGTTTTTAACACTACGGGTGATCAAGGGGTTAACTGTGTTCCCTAGGTGTGGTCTAACTGTAGAGGGGGTGGGACTAAGATTGGTGTTCATACATAGTATGAACACACAATCTGTCTCCTCTCCCCTGAGAGAACCGGGATTTGTGTGTTTGCACACACATATCCTGGTTCTCACCCTGCAGTAATCGTGCCCACCGGGCACTCGCATCGGCTCTAGGGGCAACCCGCCGGAGGCGTTTTAAAGAGCCGACGTACAGCTACTGATGGCTCACGAAAGCTGTTAATCTATACAATATTTGAAAATATTGCCTTTGGCCTAAGAGTCAGGGCCTGATAGGCCCCGCGTTGGAACATCACATATATACGTAGGTGTAGTATACTGGGAAGTCCCCCACGCTGTCACATCTGGTTTATATAGATACGGGTGATAAGCTGCACTTTACAACACCAAGATGATGTCATTGTTATGTTGAGTTGTTACATGTAAAATGATCTGTAATACTGCACAAAGTGATTGATTGTAATGTTTTGGCCCGCGCGAGCTGGTCTCTCTGTTATAAATAAAAAATTATAAAAAAAAATAAGAAAATATTGCCTTTATTTAAATTGTAAACAGAATTGTTCCAAATAAAATACATTTTCTACAGTAGTCCTAAATGTAGTTTGTTACTGGTAAAACTGGAAAATAAACATACTTATGTAGAAAATACAGAAAAATAGACAGTACCACTTCAATAAAATATTTCTGATGAAATTTTAATAAAAAATTATGTTATTTTACAGCAAAATTATTTAAAGTATAAACACTGTGAACAAAGAGTGGGTACATTTTCGAGTGTATTTACTAACGCCAATTTTAAATGAGTTACATTTTCCCATTAAAGTGGAACTAAACTGTTTCTGAGCACCACAAGCTGTAATTCTAAATTAATGATTTTTTTTATATTTAAAGCAATCTCACCCACCCATAATATGAGAAATATATATCTTTATTTTTTTTTTATATATGCTGTGTGAATAGGAACTCATAACAAACATATAGTGGGTCTACTCAAATTTAACCGCAAATGTGGAACTACGTTTTTAAGTTTTTACATTTTTAAATTGTTTATTATATAACTAAATGAATACGTTTGTTTTTACAAGATAAATACTCTTTAGGCCCTAAATACTTACCTAAACCTGTGGACACATGATGCACTCAGGCTCAAGTCTTTCCTGCTATGGACTGTAAAGTGGGGGGATCCTTCTTTCTGTCTTCACGTCGCTCTCTGGTAACATGAACTTTTTACGTTGGCTTGCATTTTCTGAAGGTGATGTCAAGAAAGGAAGGTGATGTCAAGTTCGAATCCGGGTCATGGCACCAATGTAGTGATCTCATATGAAGAAGTATATTGTATAGTCCTCCCGTTAGATAATTGATATCTTAGATATTATATGATGACTATAAATTATGTTGTTTTGTAGCAACACACCACGCAATTTAAATTAACTGACTTCCAATACAGAATAAAGTCCAAATTCCACAGACGATACAAAAATCCAACAGAGTATATAATTCCTACACATGTGCCATATTCCTCAGTGAAGGCCAGACTGAATGCCAGCTTGACTGCCTCAAAAGCTGGTCTCACACTGGAGGGAGTGGTTCTTCCAGGTGAACCAAATTTTTCCCTGAATGAATAATTCCCCAAGTCTAATTACCATCAATAAATACTTCCTTATGTATGTAAGGAAGTACCAGGCCATCTCACACACCTAGGTATAGTCTTAGATAAGATTAACACATCAAAGGGTCCTCAGCTGTTCCTTTGATCTGTGTTTGACCACTAACCCCTTTGGTCAGAAAACACCCTTTGATATGTAACCTTGAATGCCTGTATGTATACCATGCCATACATATAACACAATATTTTAAATATCTACACATATATATTAATATTACAACACTCCTCACTTCTCACCTTTTATGTCTACCCCCACTATATCTCATGACCTCTCAGAAGTAGACAGTGCATTTTTGTCTTGTTTATATTCGTTAATCTAGTTATTTAGTTTAGTTGAATTCAGGTTAATTTGATTGATTTGTTCCATTCATATTCGGAATTCGTATTTGGAATTCGTAACTTTGTTCGTCTTTTTTTTCGTTTTGAAATATTAGAATCAATAAATTTTGAATCGATCAATTTGAAAATGTTTTTTTGATTTAAATGCAGCAAAGTGAACAAACAAATGACTCCAATGACTCTTTAAATCACCTTTGACTTAACAAAAAGAGCATTATTTCGAAATGGTGCTCTAATAATACACTTTGGGTTCAGAAATATGTTTACAGTTCAAAGAGCCGACGTATAACGACGGTGGGCGGTCTGTAAGTAGCTAAACTGTAATTCGGGTATTCAGATATACCCCGAATAACGAAAAATGTGTCAGACTATTAATTTGGAATGAAATGAACCGCACATGTCTACTCAGAAAGGGTGCCATAGGTGCCTGCAATACGTCTGCCAGCAGCACACCACCAGCTATAGAGTAGAGCAGGCACATTTATCTGCCCCAGCTGCTGCATAAAAAAATACACTCCCTGCCACCCTTATGCCCAGCATCTAAATTTACAACTCCTGCCTTACCATCTGGTGGATTCTGCCCCTTTCCATGAATTTGCACAATGTGCTGTACCACAATGGCAGGTTCCCAGTTGCTATTTCTTTGCATGTAAGGCCATTCAAACTTCGTACCATCACGTGGAAGGCAATGTTTTGGCATCTTTGGGCAAGGCAGTCAACAGCAAGGTCTACATTACTGCAGACACGTGATCCAGCAAGCATGGTCATATATTTCATTCACAGCACACTGTGTAACTCTGCTTGCAGCTATGAAGGATGTAGGACAGGACTCATCAATGGAGCTTGTTTTGCCGCCATGTCTCCATACAGCTGGTGGTGGTGATGTGAGATCTGTCAGCTCCACCCCCTGCTCCTCCATTCCCTTCTCTGCTGGATTGTCTTATGAATCACGAGTACCCCCTCATCATTCAAGGGGCCATTCAATAAGTCAGGCTAAATAGATGCAATGCAGTGATTCAGCTGGTCTGTCTAGGGGGCAGGAGCAGATATTCTTCCAGCTCTGCAGGGGCAGGCCCAGAGGTAGTTCACTTCACTTCACTCTTCCCTTTGACAGGGACATGTGGCATTTCTGGCACATGTCCTCAGTTTGATGGTGCTGCATTTCTTAAACAGGTACCCAGGTTTGCAAGATCTTCTAAGGCAGGCTAGAAGAGTCTATAGCCATTTCAGGTGGGCATACACAGCCAGTGTTCGGTTGGCTGAAATTCAGCGGAAATTCCCCCTGCCCATAAACTGCCTGATTTGTGGCATGTCCACCAGGTGGAACTCAACTTTGGCAATGTTGCAGTGGCTGCACATGCAGCAGAGGATCGTCAATGAGTACCTGTGTGAGAATGGCACAAAGACAGGCTCAGGTAAGCTTGTTTTTTCCCCCTCGCCAATGGCTGCTGATAAAGGATGCTTGCACTGCACTGTCACCATTTGAGAAGGCGACAAGGATGGTAAGCTGTCACAATTCATGCACCAGTAACAAAATCCCTCTTGTGTTCCTGCTGGGGCATACTTTGCCTGGCATTATGGACAGGGCACTTGAGGCAGAGCAATGGGAAGGAGGACCTTTCCTCTCAAAGCCTGCTTTATGCACACACCATTCTTGCAAAGCCACATAATCCACAAAAGGAGAGGGAGGAGGAGGATTCTGGAAATTTTGGAGGCATTGAAGTAGAGGAAGACATATGTCAAACCTTAACAGATGCTTTTCAGTCCCCTGAAACCTTGGGAGTATTATGTGGCTGGGAGGAGGCAGTTCCAGATACTGTAATTCTCAGTGACCCCAAGAACTCTGCTTCTCATGCCCTTGCAAACATGCAGTGCATGGGCTCCCTTATTCTTTAATGCCTGCAAAAGAACCTGAGAATTTGTGGCATCAATTGTAAAGTCTCAGAACTCATCCTATCCTCACAGATGGAGCACAGGAAGAAATATCTTGAGGACATCTAAGAGAGGAGTTTATGTAACGCCTTTCAAGTCTCATGAAAAAGCTATTTTTGAGGTTTCTGTTGGTCAAAGGAGGAGCGGTGGAGAAGGGGGCCACCTCAGTGATGCATAAAAAAAAAAAGGGTACTTGCCACCCAGGACTGTTAGCTTCCAGATCCTATCAGCAGAATTGGCATCATATGGTGGAAGATTATCTAGAGCTTTCCAGTAGACAACCCACTGGGTTTCCTGGGTCATGAGAATAGACCACTGGCCAGAACTTGTCCAGAATGCAATTGGGCTGCTTGGCTGCGCTGCCTCCAGCGTGCTTTCCAAACTAGCATTCAGTGCTGCTGGAGGTTTTGTGACAGATAAAAGAGTGTGTCTGTCCACTGGATTAGCAGCAGCTATCAAGACCCTGCTGCAAGACTGACTAGGCTGCCTAGCTTTGTGAGTGTTGATGTTATCTTGAAGTAATTTTTTGGTATAGGTTTCATGGGCACAATTAACACCCAAGGACCAATTTTTCCACACCTATTTTACAGGTGCATCAAATTTCAGTTTTTTACAGTATGGCAACTTTTGCTTTCATCAAGAGTACTTCTAGAAGGTTATGGGGTCAAGGCACCACCAACACCCAAAGACCAATTTTTTTCGCAAATTTGGGACAGGGGTGGCAAATACATTTTTTTTTACAGCAAGGCCATTTCTTAATTTTAGCAAGAGTACCTCTTGAAGATTAAGGGGTGAAGGCACCACCAACACCCAAAGACCAATTTTTCCACAACTGTTTTACTAGGCATCACATTTCAGTTTTTTACAGCAAGGCCAGTTTTTGCTTTCATCAAAAGTAACTCTAGAAGGTTACAGGGTGAAGGCACCAGCAACACCCAAAGACCAAGTTTTTAGAAACTGTTTGATTTTCCTACAGCAAGGCCAGTTCTTGCTTTCATCAACATTACCGCTATAGGGTTAAGGAGTGATGGCACCACCAACACCCAAAGCCCAATTTTTCTGCACCTGTTACTTCTATCCAAAGTCTGCAAAAGAGACACAAGACTTTATCTAAAAAATTTTTTTATCTTGGCCTGAGTGTACTATCATTTTGCTTCTTCGCATAAAGCTTTCTCATGTTGCTATTTCCTTCCAAAATCTGCCATAGAGACATCAAAATGTATCCAAAAAATCTCTAATCTTGTTCCCAATGCACTAATATCTGGCCTCATCATACAGACTGGCTCCCCAAGCCATTGTTTACTAAATAAAAAAAGCTTGCAGGAAAAATCTATTTAAATGTCTTTTTTTTCTTTATACCAGTACAGAGGCACCCCTTTACAGGCAGACTAAGGGTACCCCCCCAGGAACTATATTTAAGGAATTGTTCATTTTTATTGTTTTAATTTAAACATCATTCAAATCACTGCTCCTTTAAAAAGATCTTTTTTTTTAATTGTCATAAGTAGCCGGGCCCCCATACCCTTTTTATGGCCAATAACTTGCATATATGTCTTCAATATGTGCACTTTTAATTTTAATAAAGGTGGCGGTTCGAGTCCAAACTTTTTTGAGAGTTCTGGCCTGAACCAAACTGGGGGGTGTTCGACCCATCTCTATTAGAGTGTATAATGATAGAAAACGAATGCAGCCACCAACCACATTTAAAGGATAAGTTCACCTTTCATAACATGTTACACCCAAATTCAGGCTCCGCACTCTGACATCTAGTGAGGATCTTCTCCCCCTGCTAGCTGTCACAATTGAAAAAAAACACGAACGAGCGGGGCTCCGCCCACCTGGTAGTGTCACTAATTCACAGTCCTCTGTGAATGGAAAACTACAAGTCCGACATCCTTTGTGGCTGTTGACTTGCAGTTTTCAATGAACTGCCCCAGAACTGTGGAGTGCTGTGGTAGTTAATGGAGTCTTCCTGTAGGACTGTGTCTGCTTGCCCATACAGGCACACAGATACACTGACAGGTCTTCAGGAGACTGAAAGGTCTGACAGGTAAGTCCATCAAGTCCAACCTATGTGTGTGTTTTTCTGTTAGTATTACATTGTATATCCCTGTATGTTGTGGTCATTCAGGTGCCTATCCAATAGTTTTTTTAATTATCTATTCTCCCTGCTGAAACCACTGCTTGTGGAAAAGAATTCCACATCCTTACTGTTCTCACAGTAAAGAACCCTCTACGTAGTTTAAGGTTAAATCGCTTCTCTACTAATTTTAGTGAATGGCCGTCTTTTTAAATTCCCTTTCGCAGAAGAGTTTTATTTCTATAAAGTGAGGTCACCAGTATGGTATTTGTACATTGAAATCATATCCCCTCTCAAGCATCTCATCTCTTTCCCCGTAGCTGAGATTCTCCAGTCCCTCAATTAGCTTTGTTGCCCTTCTTTGGACTCTCTCCAGTTCCAGCACATCCTTCCTGAGGACTGGTGCCCAGAACTGGATAGAATACTCCAGGTGCGCCCAGACCAGAGTCTTGTAGATTGGGAGAATTATCTTTTTATCTCTGGAGTTAATTCCACATTTGCATGGCTATTTTCTGTTGGCTTTGCTTGCAGCAGCTTGACATTGCATGCCAATGCTGAGCCTGTCATCTACAAGAACCCCCCAGGTCCTTTGTCATCCTAGATTCTCCCAGAGGTTCTCTCCCTAGTGAGTAGATTGCATTAATATTTTTGCCACCCATATGCATTATTTAAAATTTTTCTACATTAAACCTCATTTGCCATGTAGTTGCCCACCCCATTAATTTGTTCAGATTTTCTTGTAAGGTTTCCACATCCTGTGGAAAAATTATTGCCCTGCTTAGCTTAGTATCATCTGCAAATACAGAGATTGAGCTGTTAATCTCATCCTCCAGGTCGTTTATGAAAAAAATAAATAGGATTGATCCCAGCACAGAACCCTGGGGGACCCCACTTTCCACACCAGACCATTCTGAGTACTCCCCATTTATCACCACCCTCTGAACTCGCCCCCTGTAGCCAGTTTTCAATCCATGTACTCACCCTATAGTCCATGCTAATAGACCTTAGTTTGTACAGTAAACGTTTATGCGGAACTGTATCAAATGCCTTTGCAAAATCCAGATACACCACATCCACACACCACATCCACAGGCCTTTCTTTATCTAGATGGCTGCTCACCTCTCCATAAAAGGTTAATAGATTGGTCTGGAAATAAGGATTCTTCATGAATCCATGTTGATTACTGCTGATGAGATGTATTGCTAATGAATTTTTATATTTTGCCTTTACATATTTTTAAATGAAGTAAAAATGTGAAAAGCAATGCTCAATCCAGGAGGAAAGATTGCCCACTGCCGTCATTAAAGAAAAAGAGAAGAAGAGGGAACACCTACTTCATCACAGGACTTGCCTGAGGACTACAAAAAGTATAAAATACATTTTAATAAAAATAAAAAAAAACTTTTTTTTTTTTTTTTTTTACCATAAATCCTCTTTTAACCTCCCTGGCGGTATGATTATTTCAGATTTTAGGTGTTGAAAGCAGTACCATTATTTGCAACGAAATTTGGTGTTTTATACTGTAGGCCTGTAATTCTTAGGAATAACTCATTTAAATCTGACCAAACAAGAGTCTAGTAGGCATCCCGGGTATGACATTTTTTTAAAAACAAAATTATAAATTATAATATAATAAATAATTATAAATAATTATAACAAATTATAATATAATTATAATAAAAATTATTCAATAATGTAATCAAGTCAAAATCACTGAAATTTGCTCAGTTGCAGAATTGTCGCTGTCATTGCTTTTATTTTTTTATGACGAATTTCCCCACAAATCGCCATCGCACAATTCTGCAAGTGATTATAATTTATTATCGCTGTTTTCTAGCTGCTCTAAAACCACTTTTGACCTTAAGGGACACTTTTGGTTGCTATGGACAATATACAGTTTGCAGGCAGAAAGAACAGTTTTTATTATATAAAAGAACATGTAGGGCACTGGGCAGACCACTAGGGCCAAGGGGTGTGTGTATTTTTTACATACAGTACTGTAATCTATAAGATTACAGTATACTGTATGTAATGTGTTTGTTTACTTTTTTGAATTTGGCGCCGTGCGTCGTAACGTCGCAGGGAACGGAGATCGGCGGCACACAGGCACTGTGAATCGAGCGAGGAGGACACCGCTCACTCACACAGCGGGGCAGCGTCGCAGGATCCAGGGACAAGGTAAGTAAACACTGCCTGTGGATGCTGCGAGGCGAGCCCGAGTCTGACTCAGGGTTACCGATCGCAGCACAAAAATGTATACCGCCCAGAGGGTTAAGTTCCTCTTTAGTTACTGTAGGTTGGCCAAAGTCTTATTCATGGGCAAGTGTTATCAACATTTCTTAATTGTATATGTTACAGGATATCGGAATAGCTTTCTTCTACACAGAATGTTTTCAAATTTCCTAGTTTAAAACATGGAAGTCCAGAACCAAACATTTTTGAAAGAATTTGTTTTAATTGGATTCTCTCAGAACATGCAAGCGTGTGTATTATTTTTTGTTGTATTATTATTGATTTATATTTTTACAATTTTTGGAAATATTTTTCTTATCGTTGCTGTTATTATCAGTCCTAAACTTCACCTGCCTATGTACTATTTCCTCTGCAATCTATCAATCATAGATTTGTCCTTTTCCTCCAGCTCTATCCCAAAGGTATTCATAGATATATTTTCTGTTAAAAGGACAATCTCCTTCACAGGCTGCATGGTGCAAATGAACATCGGCATGTTTTTAGGGAGCACTGAATCATTGCTACTTGCAGTGATGGCGTACGATCGTTATGTAGCTATATCTTTCCCCTTGTATTATAACGTCATTATGAACTGGAGAATCTGTAGAATCATAGTAATATTGCTGTGGCCTGGAAATTTCTTCATCTCAGTTGTCCCAATCATTTCAAGGCCTTTGGTATTTTGTATGGAAAACAAACTGGACCATTTTGTTTGTGAAATACTGGCGGTTTTAGAGCTAGCCTGTGGAAACCTCACTTTTTTTAAAGTAGCTCTTTTTGCTGAGAGCTTGTTTACCCTCGTACTACCACTTACGTTCATTGTGGTGTCTTACATTCGTATCATATCTTCAATATTAAAGATCCGGTCTAATGATGGAAGATCCAAAGCATTTTCAACTTGTGCCTCTCACCTGACCGTTGTGTCTATGTTTTATGGGACAACTATAAGCATGTATGTTGGGCAAAAGAAATATTTTTACTCAAATCTGAAATATATTTCTCTTGTTTATGGTGTTATTACTCCCGTGTTAAATCCTTTGATATATAGCTTGAGAAATAATGATGTGAAAAGGGCATTTAAGAAGATATTTGCAAAGGTTGTCCACTAGCTTAAACACCATGGACTCTGCTGCAGCAAAGCTATTATTGGATACACTTTATTAGCATGAGGTCTCGTACACACGACCGTTTTCCTCGATAGAATTCATCAAGAAACTTGGTGGGAGAGCTTTTTTGCAGAGGAAAACGGTTGTGTGTACGTTTTTCATCGAGGAAACTGTCGAGGAACTCGACGAGGAAAAAATAAAACAAGTTCTCTTTTTCCTCGACGGGAGTCTCAATTTCCTCGTCGTGTTCCTCGTCGGGCTGGTTTTCAACGAGAAACACGTTCGTGTGTATGCTTAGAAACCCGCGCATGCTCAAAATAAAGTATGAGATGGGAGCGCACCTTCGGTAAAAGTAGCATTTGTAATGGAGATAACTCATTTTTCACGCTGTAACAGACTGAAAAGTGCAAATCGTCTCTTACCAAACTTTTACTTAACACGCAGTAACATGAGATTAGCAAAAGCAGCCCCAAGGGTTGTGCCAGTGGAATCGAACTTCCCCTGCCGTTGTACGTGTTGTACGTCACGGCGTTTGAGAACAAGGAGATTTTGTCTTGACCGAGTTCCTCGACAAGCCTAACAAGGAACTCGTCGAGGAAAACAATGTGTCTTTTCCGACAAATTCCTCGGTCGTGTGTACGAGGCCTGACTCAGTGCTCTGGGTTTTTCAATGTACTGCAACTCAGTAGGAAAAGTATGAGAAGAACATACCACTCTTAAGCCCCATACACATGGTAGGACTTTTTGACAACAAACTTAAAAATTAGCAAGTTTTCAAAAAAATCCTACCGTGTGTACGCTCCATCGGACAAACTTTTTCGGTTTTCATGGGACAAAAGTTCGCTCTGCAAAAGGACAAACATTTCGGCAACAAAAGTCCTATGGCGCAAAGTCCTATCGTGTGTACAGAAATCCATCGGACTTTTGTCCGAAGTACAAATACGCATGCCCAGAACAAATGGTAAAATTAACCAACAATAGCAGAAGTTGACCAAAGGGTGGCGGTAAAGAGCAGAAAAGAGCAGAAAAACCACGTGATGTTGGGAAAATTTTGGGAAAGTTTGCAGAAAAGTCCTGCCATGTGTATGCTATGGGTGTGCCTGGCCAACTCCCTTCAGACAAAAATCCACAAAAAAATCCACAAAAAAGTTTGTTTGAAATCCGACCGTGTGTACGAGGCTTAAGAAGCATGGAAAAATGTAATCTATGTGGGATGGGGCAAAATCTGTAAATGCACAAAAGTCTTTACCCAAATATATAAGCTGTACTTCTCCATACACAAAATCAAATATAAATACAAAAGGTGATATTGCGCTCAAAAGTGATATCAATAAATGTAACGCCTTATATAAGAAAAATATAAGAACAATGGGTTGGATTCACATCAGTAGATACGCCGTCGTAAGTCTGAATGTGGCGCCGTTGTATCTATAAGCGTATTCTCAATCTGAGATACACTTATCTGTTGCTAAGATACGATCGGCGTAAGTCTCCTACGCCGTCATATCTTAGCTGCATATTTACGCTGGCCGCTAGGGGGTGTGTACGTCGATTTACGCCGAGAATATGCAAATGATCAAGATACGCCTATTCACGTACGTAGGCACGGCCGTCGCATGTAAGATACACCGTTTACGTAAGGCGTTTTCAGGCGTAAAGATAAACCACCAAAAAGATGGCGCAGCCATGTTAAGTATGGACGTCGGACAGCCGTCAAATTTCACGTTGTTTACGTCGTTTGTGTTAGCCGATTCAGAATGGAGCTGGGCGTAGGTTACGTTCACGTCAAAAGCAAGGAGTATTTGTGACGTGATACTGAGAATGCGCGCGCATGCGCCGTACGATCGGCGCTTCATTTACATGTATGGTAATGAATCGTGAATTCATTACCATACAACACGCCACCTACCTGCCTATTTTGAATTAGGCGGGGTTACGCCGGGCCATTTGCGCTACGCCGACGTAACTTAGGAGGCAAGTGCTTTGTGAATACAGTACTTGCCTCACTATGTTACGTCGGTGTAGTGCAAATGGGATGCGCTACACCGACCTAAAGATAGGCGGCTGTACCTGAATCTAGCTAACAATATATAACTTGCAACTAAGATCCAAAGTGGTAAATAATAAACATGTATATAAATGGTGGGTAAACAATGGTCAATGTAAATGTCCTATAACTATGAAGATGGAAAAATGCTCTATAATGTAGCTATAATGTATGGACAAGTGATCCAGGTAAAATGTTACCAATGAATGTGTCCTTTATTGGAGTATCCACTATAGAAGAAATTAAATACTATGGGTGCTCCACAGAGTGGTCTCCCAGAACTCTCACCTCAGTAAGTGAATAACTTTGCATTGATAAGGTATGATCCAGCCTCAAGTAAAGTAGTCTCCCAGTCCTCTCTGCAACCCTTTCCAACTCCGTGGTGGATGTAGTTGTCATGGACATAGTCATATGACATCCACAAAGGGGATCTCCCATCCCGGGTGGACGTCATATGACATTGTGGACTTTGTGCGGTGATATCTGAATGATGCCTGCAGCTAGAGGCATCATTCAGATATCATTGTGTTCCGGTGGCGATCCTGCGCACCATAAGAATGATCATAGTGGCGGTTCTGCTGCTTGATCGTTCTTATAGGCGGCGGGAGGGGACATCCCCCCTCCCGCCACCATCCGGTGCTTCTCCAGGCGAACGCACACGTAAGTCCCGCCCATGTATGTAAATGTCGTTCAAACCACATATGTGAGGTATCACCGCATGCGTTAGAGAGTGTGCAACAATTCTAGCACTAGACCTCCTCTTTAATTCTAAACTGGTAACCTGTAAAAAAATTCAAAGCGTCGCCTATAGAGATTTTTAAGTAACGAAGTTTGGCGCCATTCCATGAGTGTGCACAATTTATTGCGCAAAATACCATGCAAGATAAAAAGTTGCAATGACTGCCATTTTATTCCCTATGGTGTCTGCTAAAAAACATATATAATTTTTGGGGGTTCTGAGTAATTTTCTAGCAAAAGAATGATGATTTGTACATGTAGGAGAGAAGTGCCAGAATAGGCCCGGTACGGAGGTGGGAATAAAAGCCCTGTATTGCAGGGGTTAAAAATTTAGCAGCTTTATTAAACACTAATTGGGTGGAATCTTACATGTAAACACTTTAAAAAAGCAAAATAATAAAATCGCGGCGTATCCTGCGCCTCCTTACATCACTTCCTGGTCTGCGTCAGCCTCTCACACTTCCACTTAGGGAGTGGCTTAATCTGCACTTCTTTGCGGGAGATGGACAGAATTCCTGCTACTGCCGTGTCTGTTATAGGCCCTTCCTTCTTATAAGGTCTGGTCGGATAGACTATACGTGCCATGTACCAACCACTGCTCAGCTGCACCTCGGACTGCACTAACAGGAATGCACTCCGCCACACCATTAGACGAAGAGACTTTTAAGATGCCTGTATTTTGTGATTTCTCCAGCAGTTCCACTGAGCACTTTTTGCACCCAACGGCCACTGGAAGAACTCTTCCAGAGAACCGTGAGGCCACTTCCCACATAAATAACCAGCACTGCAGTAACCAACACCAATTTTTACCAACATTGCATAACATTGCCTATACCATCTGTCTACAGGGATTGGTACTATGCAATACCAGGCAGCCAATCTGTGGTGGATGTACACAGGTGTACGGCGAAAGGGCTTTCAACAATTTCAACATTTTCAATAACATCTCAGTTTTTTCTATACATCCCATATCTAAACACAGAACTTTAGGGACTCTTCCTATCCTAGTGACATGGAGGGGCACATTCGCTAAGGCTCAAGAGACAGGAACATTTAAAGATACCTTCAACTTTCTGGAGGTAACTGACACAACATGTGGCTCCCCTTGAGCACTGCCAGATGTATTTGTCATACTCATCCTCTCATTTTCAGCAACACTGAGCCTTTCAAAGTGATAATCAAGTAACCTGAAATGTTGGCACTCAATGCTCATCTGTTGGACTGTGAACAAAACCTCTGCTATGTATGCACCCTTAACTGAAAGCTTCTGACCAGAGGGGGTTAACTTCTGCAACAGCAAACGCACCTCGGACTACTGGGGCACTTCAGGACCTCTGTTTGTCACAGCAGCTGTCATGTCCACCCCACTGTTACACTTAAAGAATTCCTTCAATAACACCAAAGAGACACAGGTGGACAGAGGGGCTCAACACCATCTGACACACTACACTTATCAGTAATACACTTCTCAACACCATCATTATCATGGCAATACGTTTAAAAGGATAACAAAATCTCTATCTGACTCACATCCAAGAATAAAATAGCTATAAATAATAAGAAAAGAGCATTTAAAAAATATAAAAATGAACACATAAAACATAAACACTATCATCATGTAAAAGTTACAAAGAATTTAACAGAATATGTAAAAAGGCAATCAAGGCTTCAAAAATTGAAAACGAAAGTCAGGTTGCAAAAGGAGTACAAACCCCCAAAATGGTTCAAATATATGAACAACACACTAGCTCCATGAACAACACAATAGGGAGGCACTTCAGCGTATTATTATTAATATTGTTATTATTTTTAATATTAGACAGGATTTATATATCGCCAACAGTTTGTGCTGTGCTTTACAACATGAGGGAAGACAGTACAGTTAAAATACAATTCAATACAGGAGAAATCAGAGGGCCCTGCTCATTAGAGCTTACAATCTAGGAGGGAGGGTCAAGCGAAACAAGTGAAACAAAAGGGAAAAAATGTGGGGGATGAGCTGATGGAGATAATAGACATACAGTTGTTAGATGTGTGTAGGATAGGCTTCTACGAAGAGGAGGGTTTTCAGGGATCATCTAAAAAGCTAATAAAGTAGGAGATAATTGGACAGATTTAGGTAAAGAGTTCCATAGGATTGGAGAGGCTCTGGAAAAGTCCTGGAGATGAGCATGGGAGAAGGTGATGAGGGAGCTAGAGAGCAGGAGATCTTTAGAGGAACGAAGAGGACAATTAGGTTGGTATTTTGAGTCTATGTTAGTGATGTAGCTGGGGGCTAAGTTGTGGATGGCTTTGTAGGGAGTTGTCAGTATTTTGAATTAAATCAGTTGGTTGAGCGGTTCAGCGTATACAGCAGGCCTGGATCATTGCACTCTCACAGCTTACATGTAAAGAAAGGATGCCATAGTTAACTGAGTGTAAAGGGATCCAACCTGCAGCTCACCCAGACCAGTGGATGCTGCTGTCTTCCATTGTATTCAGCTTGGGATGCCAACTTGCACTATATTTCCAAAGCTCATGAGATGGTTAGTTTATGCTGCTTGGTCCAATGTGTAGAATCCTTTTGTTTTTTTCTTTACCCTCACTTTTTTTCATGAGGGAAAATATCCTTCCAGTTTTTAAGCAATGTATTGGGTCAGCTTGACTATCTTTATAGCTCTTACTGGGAATAACCTCCTTTCCTTCAGCCAAAAAGAGTATAATTTAGTATTTTGCTGTGACCTTAAAGTAAGCAATTTCTCACTGGTCTATTAAATATTAATATTTAGGCATTTAGGTATTTAAAAGTGATCAAATGACCTCTTCATATTTTTTTTTTGCAAGGGATCATACATTTTAATTTAGTTAATCATTCATCATAGATCAGCTCCTTTTATGCCCTTTATTAATGTATTTGTCCATTTCTGAACTTTTTCTGGTTTGTATATCTTTTTGTAAACTAGTGCACCAAATCTAAACTTTAGGGTTGTTCTTATTTTTGCCTAATATCAGCTTGTGTTTTTTAGGGGCTTAGAAATATTGAGATTGGGAAATAAAAGTTTTGTCCATAAACGGATAAATATTGTTCTGTGGCTAGGGATCATCATTTTATTCTTTAATTTATTTTCGTCAAAGCTGTAATCATTTACACCAAATAATTTTATTTAAAAAAAACAAGTGTGGCTTCTGTGTTGATTAAGCTCCCCAGTGCTTTATTCATTGTGATTAAACATTATATATAGTCATAGAGAAAAGAAACCGATGGAAGAATAATCGTATTCCCTGCTCTCCCTATGTATTATTATCATCACCAATTTTTGAGTGTGATCTTTAATTCACAGTGATTTACAGTGGACTCTTGAAAGATCAATAGAGGTAATCCATCTGAAGTTGGAAAACAGGTTCCTTGCTTCCATTCTTTTTGAATATTTGTCATTATTTACAGCAAAAATCATATACATTATTATTTTAACCTTTCTTCACAAAATGATCAAAACATACATTTTATTTAAAATATGTTCTTTAATATGTCCAAAACACACTTTAAAGAAACACAATGAAAATGTCTAACATTATATTTTAAAATAAATAATGGGAAACAAAATGTACAACCAACTAATAGTATCATTAAAACAAACAGGGAGATAAACTACATTGGTGATTTTGTTAATATTAAAATACTTTTTTTGCATTCAGTAAGTGTTACCTGAAATTAATATACTTTAAATTTAAATATATCTAATAATTCAATTTGATAAAGAGAGTTTATGCACTTGAATGGCAGTTTAACACAACAACGGAAATGTATTGGTATGTAATAAAAGGAAATTAATATAGCAAACCGGCAATGAATTCCTATGCAGAGAAATTATTAAGCCTGATTTAATATATATTAAGCAATACAATCACAGTATTAAATACACAGACAGTGAGATATACAAGACATATTAAATAACTACAATTGAACTGTGCATAGGGGGTCAGTTCTGGTGTTCTGCTGGTCCAAAAACACCTGCCATTGTTTACCTTCAATTGCCTAGATCAGTGATAGCGAACCTTGACACCCCAGATGTTTTGGAACTACTTTTCCCAGGATGTTCAACTACACTGCATGAGCATCATGGGGAATATAGTTCCAAAACATCTGGGGTGCCAAGGTTCGCCATCACTGGTCGAAATCTTCCTAATGTAGACTTGTACACTCAATAGACATATGTTATTCCTGACCTATGTTTAGTCGAAATGTTTTACAAATGCCTGTAACTCAATAAAACAGATTCAACATAAATCTTTATAGACCTAGCTTCTATAGACGACTTGGGCTGGCCATAGATCATGCAATTTTCTTTCATAGTTACATAGGGCCAGATCCACAAACAGCGGCGCTAATTAAGTTACTCTAAACTTATGTCATTTAAGTTACGGCGCCCTAATTTTGTGTCGTAAGTGCCGTATCCACAGCGCATTTGCGTCCAAAATTGCGCAAGTGTAACTTAAATTCCGAGACGTAAGGCAGGGTTTTTGCAAGTGGGAAGGAAGTGGGCGTGCTTCATTGTAATGAGCCGTGACCCCATGCAAATGAAGGTCCGGCCGTACTGCGCATGCGCGCACGAATCTGCTCCTCACTGGGCATGTGCAGAACTTTGCTTGGCGCAATCAGTGAGATAGGAAAAAGGCCAAGCGTACTTAGTTTGAGGATCGCCCTGTGTATAAATAGCCCCAGACAAACACACTTCCCTTGCAAAAGTATATCCCTGTGTTACCCTTCCTAGAGCAAGTTGCTTCTGCTCTGTCGTTTGTTGGTGTGTGTTGGTGAGTTGTGTGTGAGATAACATTTTTGGAGGAGTAGTAGGGTGTAGTTGTAGTTGTTTTTTCCTAAGTGTATTTTCTTTTTTTTTTTTTTCTGAGTGTATTTTCTGTTTGTTTTTTGCGTGTTTGTTTTTGAATTTGTAGTAGCTGTCTGCTTGTGTTTTTTGATTTTGGTTTGTTTGTTGTGTGTGTATTTTTGTTTGTTTGTTGTGTGTGTATTTTTGTTTGTTTGTTGTGTGTGTATTTTTGTTTGTTTGTTGTGTGTGTATTTTTGTTTGTTTGTTGTGTTTGTTTTTTGTTGGTGCTGAGTGGTGGCTGTGATGGCACCCAAGCGTAGGAAGCTTAATTTTTCTACTATTGAGAAGCAAATACTTGCTAGGGGCATCGTCCAATATGGGCGATATTTACATGGCCCTGAGAGCCGGAACACCTCCCCGGCCCAAAGGAAGGCGATCATCCAAAAAATAACGGATCAGATCAATGCGGCGGGGGGGGGGAAGGAGACGAGGACCACCAGTGGCATACAAAAGAAGATCAACGATCTTAAGAGCCTGGTCCGGGACAAGATGGCCAAGATCAATGTCCATGCCACGGGCACTGGAGGAGGCGGACCCTGCCCCATCAGGCTGAGTGAGGAGGAATGG
Organism: Rana temporaria; assembly: GCF_905171775.1. NCBI lineage: Eukaryota > Metazoa > Chordata > Amphibia > Anura > Ranidae > Rana > Rana temporaria. The sequence continues at coordinate 32,174,107 of NC_053492.1, read as the reverse complement.
GCAGTGGGCCGGTGTTTCCACCCACAGCAGGTGGTGGGCCTGCGTGGCTATCGATCAGATGTTTCTGTGAGGACAGGTACGTTTTGGGTTTTTCTATCTGGTGATTAGCATGTGTGGGTGGGGGAAGGGAAGATGTGCCAAGTGTGTGGATCCTCAAACCTGTGATTGTTTTGTGTCCTCCACAGATGGCCAGGAGGTTGCTGGCCCATCAGGCCAGGAGATTGCAGGCCCAGGCTGCTGCACCATCCCCTGGACAAGAGGCTGCTGAGGAGTCCCAAGAAGGGCAGGATTCCCCAGGGGAGGGGAGTGGCCACACCTCCCCTCATGAGGAGGTTGAGGGGGAGGAGGATGAGGGGGTGGAGGCTGAGGAAGAAGATATGCAGATTGGCAGGGAAGTCCTTTTGGCCTCAGATTTGTTTACCCATGAGGCTACCCCTGAGGCTACCCCTGAGGCTGGCAGCAGTCAGGCCACCATCAGGGGTAGCCCCTCCCACTCCTCCCCCAACAGGCCCTTCCTTAATGGTGTTGCTTTAGCTGACATTTACATGGCATGTGTAAATTTAGGGCTGCTTTTATAAAGTGTAACTTTACACCATGAAACTAACAGAAGCGCACAGGGCGTAATCTACGCCGCACACACTTAATTTTGTGGATCGCCTTATCTCCCTCATTTGCATCTTTGCCTATCAAAACAGCGGTGTGTCTAGCGTATTTTGCGCTCGGAGAAGCGCCGGTGTAATTTTTTTAGGTAGGACGGAAATAAGTAGATTTCAGGCATAACTCGTTTTGAGGATCAGGCGCAAAAATACGCGTGGCGCACATTTCAATTACGCCGCGTATATCTCGAGTTAAGTCGGCGCATCTGCTTTGTGGATCTGGTCCATAGTTACATAGTTATATAGTTAGTCAGGTTAAAAAAAGACACAAGTCTATCCAGTAAACCACAAGATAAATAAATAAATAAATAAAATAAATAAACAAACAAAGTAATAAATAAACAAACAAAATAAATCATGGCTTGAAAGAAAGAAAATTGCATTTCCCCCCCCCATCGACACAGTTAGTGTGGGAACAGTTTGGGGATGGCCCCTTTGTTTAGCCAAAATCTTAGCTGAATTGTAATGTCTTTGCTTAAAGCTTAAACTCAAGTCATTCTACTAAAGTGACACATCAGCAAACAAGCACAGGTTGTATGGTGCCGAATTTGGTTAACTTGGAAAAAAAAACATTAATCAAAAATTATTTTTTATTGTAGGTATTTTTTCAATTTCTTAAAATAAAAACCATTTACCATATATACATACATATTAAAGCATTTTTTTATCATTGATTTCCTTTAAGTGTTATGTTTGGGTGAACATTATCAATGGCTTTTGAATTCTACATGTTTTTATAATATTGGAATATAATTTATAAGTTTGCTTAACCTCCCTGGCGGTATGATTATTTCAGAAAAAAGGTGCTGAAAGCGGTACCATTATTTGCAAGCAAATTTGGCGTTTTATACTGTAGGCCTGTAATTCTTAGGAATAACTCACTTAAATCTGACCAAACAAGAGTCTAATAGGCATCCCGGGTATGACATTTTTTTAAAAACAAAATTATAAATTATAATATAATAAATAATTATAAATAAGTATTACAAATAATAATATAATTCTAATAAAAAATATTCAATAATGTAATCAACTCAAAATCACTGAAATTTTCTCAGTTGCAGAATTGTTGCTGTCATTATTTTATTCTTTTTATGACAAATTTATTATCGCTGTTTTCTAGCTGATCTAAAACCATTTTTGACATAAAGGGACACTTTTGGTTGCTATGGACAATATACAGTTTGGAGGGAGAAAGAACAGTTTTTATTATATAAAAGAACATGTAGGGCACTGGTCAGACCACTAGGGACAAGGAGGGGTGTGTATTTTTTACATACAGTACTGTAATCTATAAGATTACAGTATACTGTATGTAAAGTGTTTGTTTACTTTTTTGAATTTGGCACAGGGAACGGAGATCGATGGCACACGGGGACACTGTGTGAATCGAGATAGGTCCCGCTCGCTCACACAGCGCGGTGGCATCGCTGGATCTAGGAACAAGGTAAGCCAGCGCACGCTGCAGGCTCTGCATAGCTACCCCGAGCGTGACTCGGGGATACCGATTTTAGTACAAAAAATCCCCCCCGAGTCACGCTTGGGAATACCACCAGGGGGGTTAATATTATAAACAGCTTAGTAATGATCACTGTTTTGCAAACAATATACACAATATGTATATATATCACCGCGCTACCTACACTTACATATAAATGGCAGCCAACACCACAGAATAAGATCAATTCTGCAGGTAAACAAACATGTGAGACAAAAAAAGTGTAGCGCTAAATATATGTGAAACAATGAGGAAGACTGTAAACTAGATCGAAAAAACCCAAGTTGATAACACCATAAGTGCTCAAAAGTCCGTGAGTAAAAACAAACATATAAATCAGGGTTAAATATAATAATATAAGTTCAGTAGATAATTCCAAATCAATTAGTCCAACAGAAAGTGACTTAGTGTTAAAAAAATGAAGTGAAGATTGATAGTAGATCCACCACCAAGGTAAATTGGAGGCTTACCAGAATATATGGACCCAATTAAGCATATACTTATTAGGTCATATAGGCTAAAAGATGACGGTGTCCTGGTTCCAAAAAATGGCTTGGATGACAAACAGGAAGGTGGTTTCCACTGCGGTGCAGTATATGGTACAACGGAGGAGGAAATTAACCCAATATCGGCCAGTAATGACAATAGGCATATATCTGTCAGCAGATCCGGAAGCTCAGAGTGTGGAAAAAGATGGAAGAGAAAACGAAGATGCACATAGTGTAAAACTGTATAAATGATTTACTTGGCAGCAAAAAGTTATAGTTTATCATATAAGCAGTAGGGTCAGCGGGTCCCGACGTGTTTTTATTTCACATTTAATTTTATTGTTTTATTACAATAACATTTCATATTCATTTCATAGAAGTGAATGTTTAGTGCCTCTCTTTTAACATTGTTTACTATACATTGTCACTTTTTTTATTCTGGTAGATGTCAGATTTATGGTTGGTGACATAGACTTCGGTTTTATGTCCAATTTAGAGGATTACTTATTAGTAATTTTCAACTGTTAGGTATTAAATGTATTTTAATTTTGTTGTTATAGATAGTACGGCACCCCCCCCCCCTCCTTTTTTCTGCCTCTCTTTAATATTGAGACTCAGTTTTTCTTGTTGGCCAATCCTCCCCCTTTATACACGGACGTGTTTTTGTCCGCTGTTTTTATTGATGATCACGTGACGCGATCGTATTGTGAGCGTGACGTGGTGTATGTATTGAGATGGGCGGCCTGATGCTCTGACGTTCGACGTTGCGCTCCAGCTCTTTCCTTGATTTGAGGCTTGGAACGCACGCCGGCATCACCATGATTCATCAACCTGGGCAGTGATGAGTCCACAACGCAGACAGGCCACCTGACACTTTGACGTTCGGCATTGCGCTCCAGTTCTTTCCGCGCACGCCGACGTCGCCCTGATTCACCAACCCGGAAGTAACGAATCCGCATTGCCAATCTTTCACCTGGAGCCATTATTGAGGTATGGGGGTGTACTTCTATATATTTGGGTCGTTTTAGCAGTAGGTCAGTACCCCAGATGACGATCTAGTGATTGAAATGCTTCACTTCATTTTTTCAACACTAAGTCACTTTCTGTTGGACTAATTGATTTGGAATTCTACTGGACTTATATTATTATATTTAACCCTGATTTATATGTTTGTTTTTACTCACTGACTTTTGAGCACTTATGGTGTTATCAACTTAGGTTTTTTAGATCTGGTTTACAGTCTTCCTCATTGTTTCACATATATTTAGCACTAAACTTTTTTTTGTCTCACATGATGACTGTTTTACCTAACAAGTATATATCACTATTTTTACTCCTATCGTTACATCACATTAATGCCACCAGTAACACTTACTTAAAACTTAAACTTAAAATCTAAAATTAATATTAAATTAAAACTAATTTACAATTTTAAATTAAAATTTTATACAAAATTTAAAAGTAATTTACCTTTACAAGTCTATATAAATAAATTCCTGACCTCTCTTTATATACAGCAATAATAAAACTTTTCAAAAAAGGTCCACGTTGTACCTATGTCTTGTACCTAGACATAGATAAAGCCACTGGTCTGTAGAAGGCTGGAGTAACTATTTCCTCAGTCTCCTCTATCTCTCTGTTATTTGACTTTACATTTCAAAGTGCAATTAAACTCCACTTTTGAACTTGTACCTACAGGTAAGCCTATAATAAGGCTTTCCTGTAGGTACAGTGAATATCTCCTGAACTTGCACTGTTTGGGAAATATTCACACAACATGTAGCTGGTGACGTCACCGGAGAATGTGCTCTGAAGAGGTGGTATACCATTCTGGACCTTCAGAGCTCCGTGCCAGGTCCAAGCCCATCGCGGCCTCAGCCATTCTTATAGCCGGGTCCCGCAAACCTGGAAGGAAGACCCGGTAAAGATTGCTACACCAGGGAGCCGTAACAGCGCTGTGCTGAAGGGCTTCATGTACGGGTAAGTCTGTCATAGTGTGTTAGTATGCAGTGTATACTAGTACATTATGACTTAAAACTGCAGGGGGACCATTGTTTTAAATGTTTCTGGGGGTTTATTACCGCTTTAACTTTGTATATGCTCACAACAAGCATAGACGTTGATTTGAGTCAGACATTTGTGAATACAGCCAAGACATGCAGAAGCACCAGAATATACATGACTGTGTAATCTAGGAGGCAGCATCCCAGTCCAGGAAGTAAATGGCGACTCTGGATGATGACGGAACAAAGATGGAGATGGAGAAAAAAGCAGATGAATTTATTTTCAGAGTATTGTGATCTCTGCGAGTGGTATTAATAACAGAAAATTGTTATGCTGACACATGTTTAGAATGCACAGATACATTTTGCATGAAAATGTATGTGATACTTTAAAATGTAATAATAATGATAATTTTAGAGCTTTTTAGAATGCACATGTTTTTAAATGCTTTCTGTGCTATGATTATGACTCAGGTGTAATATGCATATAGGTAGGGCCACCTTTAGAAATTGTGGGACTCCATGCAGGCCTGTCTGACAGGGTCCAATAAAACCTGCCTGCTTCCCATGGCCTGTCCTGGTGGATTGATATAGAAGAGGCCAGAAATATAATTTAAGTGACGGGAAATGCTGCACTGAGAATTACTCTTTCCTGGATAAAAGCAAGTAGTTCCCTCTCTGCCTCAGGCCCCTGCTGCTGAATTGATGGGGCCCAGGGAAATGTTATTTAATGTCTGGGAGTCACAGCTTGTGGGATTACTTTGCATGTGCCCAAAGGGTCATGTAAAGAGAGTCTCCTCTTTGCCCCTGTACTTCTTGATGAACATATCGGGCCCAGTCCAGGTACAGGAGGGCCAGTAGAGATGACCTGCCGGGCGAACGTCGTTTTGCGGCGAACTTGGCGGCAAACCGGCGGACATCTGGCGATGTTCGCAGCGGTCCACAATGTTACATGGGTAAGAACTTTGACCTATGACACATCCATCAGGTGGTGCAGGACAGCCAATTGAGACATTTCAGCACATGGACATACCCCCTAACTTATAAATAGATCTGATCTGGTGGCCATCTTACGTTCTGCTTTTTGTCAGTGTAGGGAGAGGTTGGTGTTTGGAGCAGGGACAGGCTGTATTCAATCAAATAGCTATCTAAAAGGTCAATAAAAGTCCCTTTAAGGACTGGTATAGGTGTCCTACTTGCTTTGCAGTATATAGGTGTCTAATACATTCATTCATATACTTTTTGTCAGTATAGGGAGAGGTTGGCGTTTCCAGCAGGGACAGACTTTAGCGACACAAATCGCTACCTAACAGGTCCACAAAAGTCCTTTCAAGCACTGGTATAGGTGTGTTACTTGCTCTGCAGTATATAGTTGTCTAATACATTCATATACTTTTTGTCAATGTAGGGAGAGGTTGGCGTTTCCAGCAGGGACAGACTTTAGCGACACAAATCGCTACCTAACAGGTCCACAAAAGTCCTTTCAAGCACTGGTATAGGTGTGCTACTTGCTGTGCAGTACATGATAGTGTGTAATACATTCATATACTTTTTGTCAGTGTAGGAAGAGGTGGCGTTTCCAGCAGGGACAGACTTTAGCGACACAAATCGCTACCTAACAGGTCCACAAAAGTCCTTTCAAGCACTGGTATAGGTGTGCTACTTGCTCTGCAGTACATGATAGTGTGTAATACATTCATATACTATTTGTCAGTGTAGGGAGAGGTTGGCGTTTCCAGCAGGGACAGACTTTAGCGACACAAATCGGTACCTAACAGGTCCACAAAAGTCCTTTCAAGCACTGATATAGGTGTGCTACTTGCTGTGCAGTACATGATAGTGTGTAATACATTCATATACTATTTGTCAGTGTAGGGAGAGGTTGGCGTTTCCAGCAGGGACAGACTTTAGCGACACAAATCGGTACCTAACAGGTCCACAAAAGTCCTTTCAAGCACTGGTATTGATGTGCTACTTGCTCTGCAGTATATAGGTGTCTAATACATTCATATACTTTTTGTCAATGTAGGGAGAGGTTGGCTTTTTCAGCAGGGACAGACTTTAGCGACACAAATCGCTACCTAACAGGTCCACAAAAGTCCTTTCAAGCACTGGTATAGGTGTGCTACTTGCTCTGCAGTATATAGGTGTCTAATACATTCATATGCTTTTTGTCAGTGTAGGGAGAGGTTGGCGTTTCCAGCAGGGACAGACTTTAGCCACACAAATCACTACCTAAGGCTGGGTACACACGGGCAAACATGTACGATGAAACCGGTCCGTCGGACCGTTTTCACCGTACATGTCTGCCCGGGGACTTCTGTACGATGGCTGTACTAACCAACGTACAGAAGTCCGCGCGTAAACAATACGCGGGGCGTGTCCACGCCGTCGCCACGACGATGACGCGCATGCGTCGAAGTCATTCGACGCATGCGAGGAACAGCGGGCGTTTGGACATGTACGGTAGGTCTGTACTGACGACCATACATGTCCGAGCGGGCAGGATTCCAGCGGACGGTTTTAAAACAAGTCCAGGAATATTTGCCCACTGGGAAAAGGCCCGGCGGGCAAATGTTTGCTGGAATTCTGCCCGCTCGCGCCTACACATGACCAAACATGTATGCTGAAATGTTTCAGCATACATGTTTGGTCGTGTGTACGGGGCCTAACAGGTCCATAAAAGTCCTTTCAAGCACTGGTATTGGTGTGCTACTTACTCTGCAGTATATAGGTGTCTAATATATTCATATACTTTTTGTAAATGTAGGGAGAGGTTGGCGTTTCCAGCAGGGACAGACTTTAGCGACACAAATTGCTACCTAACAGGTCCACAAAAGTCCTTTCAAGCACTGGTATAGGTGTGCTACTTGCTCTGCAGTACATGATAGTGTGTAATACATTCATATACTTTTTGTCAGTGTAGGGAGAGGTTGGCGTTTCCAGCAGGGACAGACTTTAGCGACACAAATCGCTACCTAACAGGTCCACAAAAGTCCTTTCAAGCACTGGTATAGGTGTGCTACTTGTTCTGCAGTATATAGGTGTCTAATACATTCATATGCTTTTTGTCAGTGTAGGGAGAGATTGGCGTTTCCAGCAGGGACAGACTTTAGTGACACAAATCGCTACCTAACAGGTCCACAAAAGTAATTTCAAGCACTGGTATAGGTGTGCTACTTGCTCTGCAGTATATAGGTGTAATATACACTTATAATATACTTTCGAATATAGAAAGCATATTATAGTGGATTTGTATTGTGCAGCATTGTGACTGGCAGTGTATTTGGTTACTGCTGAATTTTTGCCTCTTTCGCTGCGTTGCCTCTGCAACACACATTAAAAAAAATCCTGAAAAAAAAGTTTCATAACTGGTGCAATAAACCAGTGGCCCCCCGATTTTGTTATATACCTTCTTCCACATATACTGCACATTTCTAGAGACTTTTGTTGTCACAGGGTCATTTAAAAAATGACAGGCAGAGGAAGAGGCAGGCCCTTCTGCAGGGGTGGTAGGGGTAGGGCAGGAGCACCAGGCCGGAGCCAAATTGGGAAGTGGCACAATGTTCGTTCGTTTACGTCAAAGGACGCACCAGACTTGGTTGAGTGGCTCGCCACCAACACCAACACCACCACCACCATATACCCTCCTCTTGAGTCACAGGAATTATTTTCCGATCCATTAGAAGACATTTCAGATGCGCAGCCATTCTTGGCATTGGATCAGAAAGAGGAGGTAGCAACAGCCGGCACTCAGCAGTCTGACAACAGTACTCAGATCAGCCCAAGGAGGTTGGTGCACGCTGTTGCTGCCTACTCCGAGATTTCTACTGTTAGTGATGAGGAAGGTAACGTCGATGATGACGTGTCTACAGACGTCACGAGGGTTCCCACAAGAGAGAAAGAGGAGGGGAGTTCAGAGGGAGAGATGGACCAGCAGATAGGGAGGAGAAGCAGACCGAACATACATTGCACAGGAGGGACAAACCAGACTCCTAATGTATCAGGAGCGAGCCATCAACCATGTACGGTCACATCTGGCGCTCCCAGGACACCGGGCCATGGCTCCGAGGGGGGGCTTTTTTTAACGTGTCCGCTGCAGACAATAGTGTTGCCATCTGCAGCCTTTGCAGTCAACGCATACGTTGCGGTAAGCCCAACACTCACCTAGGGACGACCGCCTTAAGAAGGCACCTGGCCTCCCATCACGAAGCCCAGTGGGAGCAATGCCATCAGAACCCACAAAGCCACACTCCAGGCTCTCATCGTCCAGCCTCTTCTCCTTCTCCTTCTCCTTCCCCTCTATGCTCGCAATTGTCCTCCACTCCACCTTCCATCATGCCTTCCTCACATTTTTCTGCAAAAATGCAGGCTTCCGTGGCCCAAATGTTCAATTGTAAAAAAACGATGACGCCGGATAACCCTCTTGCCCAATGGTTGACTGTTGGCATGTTGGAACTGATAGCCCGCCAACTACTGCCATTTAAATTGGTGGACTCGGAGGCCTTTCGAAAATTTGTGGCCATTGGAACACCACAATGGAAGGTCCCAGGAAGGATTTTTTTTTCACAGAAGGGCATCCCAGAGCTATATGGCCATGTTCAGCAGCAAGTGAATGTATCTCTGGCACACAGTGTCGGTGCCAAGATACATCTGACCACAGACACATGGTCTAGCAAACACGGGCAGGGAAGGTATATAACTTTCACTGCCCACTGGATGAACCTTCTAACGGCTGTCAAGCATGTAACCCGTGGCACCCATGTAGATTTGGTTTTACCGCCACGGATTACATGCAGGCCTGCCTCTTCTTCTCCTCCTCCTCCTACTCCATCCTCCCTCTCCTCCTCGGCTGACTCCTCATTTGCCAATGCTACCGTCTCTCCTGCTGCGCCGCCCAAGATCCCCAGAACCTATTCAACATGCCAGGTGAGACGTTGCCATGATGCGCTGCGTCTGTTGTGCCTGGAAGCCACACTGGTCCTGCACTCCTTTCAGCTTTGCGTTCACAAGCAGATCAGTGGCTAACCCTGCTTAATTTGACAGTTGGTAAAGTGGTGTGTGACAACGGTGCCAATATGCTGAGCGTGCTGAAACAGGGCAAAATTACACACGTGCCATACATGGCACACGTCCTGAGCTTGGTCGTGCAGCGATTCGTTGCCAAATACCCTGGGGTCCAGGACGTCTTGCGGCAGGACAGGAAAATCTCAGCCCATTTCAGAAGATCTTACACGGCCATGGCTTGCCTTGCTGACATTTAGCGGCGACACAACCTGCCCATCAGACGTCTTATTTGTGACTGCCCAATGCGATGGAACTCAACATTGTATATGCTTGATAGGCTGCTCCAGCAGAAATGTGCAGGTAACGACTACCTGTACGAACTCTGCAGCAGGACAGGTTCTGGGGAGCTTGTTTTTTTTGCACCGGTGGGCACCAGTGGCTGCTCATGCGCGACTCATGCAGACTTCTGCGGCCATTTGATGAGATCACCAAACTGGTCAGTCGCAGCCAGGGCGCCATCATTGACATCGTACCTTACGCCTTCTTTCTGGAGCGTGCATTGCATTGTGTCATTGATCAATGCTGGATGAATTCCCAGGGGGGGCTACTCCACCTGAGACAAGTCAACAACGGGAGTCTGAAGAGGAGTCAGAGGAGGATGGTGCCAGGGAAGAGGAGGATGAGTAAGAAGAGCATGCTTTAAACCTTCCTGGGATCCCTGGTGTTGTCCGTGGATGGGGGGAGGAGAACAAGGACGACATTACCCTGGATGATGAGCAGGAGCCAGGCCAGTACAGCACTTCCAGTTTAGTACAAATGGGGGCCTTCATGCTCCAGTGATTTAAGAGGGACCCCCGTATAAAAAGCATAAAGGGCAAGGACCAGTACTGGGTGGCAACATACTTAGACACCCGGTACAAACAAAACATGGCGGAAATGTTACCACCATCACAGAGGGCTATCAGAGTGCAGCACTTCCAGACCTTGCTTCGAAAAATGCTGTATTCTGCTTTTGTGTCCGCTGGCAGAGGAATTTCCACTCACAGAGAAACAGTTTCAGGTACAAATCCAACAGCGCCTGCAAGAAGAGGGCGGTTTGAAGATGTCTTGGTCACTAATGATATGAGATCATTCTTTCAGCCGACCCATCGACAGCTGTCCTCCGGATCCAGCATCAGGGAACGCCTAGACTGACAGGTGTCCGACTACATCGAGTTAATGGCCGATGTGGACACACTGAGAAGTGATGAACCCCTGGACTACTGGGTGGGCAGGCTTGACCTCTGGCCAGAGCTTGCACAATTTGCAATGGAACTGTTGGCTTGCCCCTCATCCAGATTCCTGTGCCAAAGGACGTTCAGCGCAGCAGGGGGGGTCGTGACCAATAAGCGCACTCGCCTAGCTCACAACAGTGTTGACTACCTCACATTTATAAAAAAGAATAAAGCATGGATCTCGGAGGAATTCAACACATGTGACCAGTAGACCATGTTTCATTCAAATTCAGGTGAACGCCTGTGGGCTAATTTTTGGGGCCTGTACTGGCTGACACTTTTTTCTGTGGGCTAATATTGCCTCTCATACATTTCTATTAGTTGCCAGTACAACGTGTGTATTATACGTGTATCCTCAAAGTACCTGAGCTACACTATCTCTTGTATGCAATTAATACTTACTAACTACAGTTGTGGTTGACTCCGTCCACCAGTGCTGTTACAATGCCTAATGTACCACCAGCCACAGAATACAAGGTTTTTTGCGGTCAGGTGAACGCCTGTGGCCGTGGGCTAATTTTTGGGGCCTGTAATGGCTGACACTTACTTCTGTAATCCGGTGAATTGCTTAATGTACCTCCAGCCACAGAATACAAAGTTGTTTGCTGTCAGGTGAACGCCTGTCGGCTAATTTTTGGGGCTTGTAATGGCCGGCACTTACTTATGTATCCGGTTTTTTACTTAATAGGTCAGTGTCCATGTTGTGGGACTATTTGTGCACAGCTAGTAAGTATTTTGTGGCTGCAAATATGACCTGCAGGTTTTTAATATTCGACTGGCATTAAAGTCAATGTGGCCAACTGCGAACTTGCGGTTCACGGACATTTGCGAAAGTTTGCGGTTAGCGTTCGTCCATCACTAAGGGCCAGCTCTACCTGTCAGGGTGCCATTCGGAAAAAAACATAAGCATGTGCTGAAAAGGAGACAGCAGAATAAAAATGTGCATGTGCTGAGCAAAAGACCAGGCATAGTTGCCAATACTTTACATGGCCGTGCTCGTCTGCATAGAAATGCGTGCATGTGCATGAACATAAGTGTTAGCGTAAACACGCGCACTGGTGCATGCTCACGCACATCTTCTGCCAGGACTGGCACTAAAGGCCCTATATATGGACAGTGGCTGCACTCAGGCTTGGCTGGAGGATCTTCAGCTACCAGTACTCCTTGCTCCTGTGTTTTCTGGATTGCTTGGATTACCTGTTACTGATCTGGCTTGCCTCTGGACATCCCTGCTGCCTGATCCCTAGTTTTGACCCCAGCTTGCTCTAAGTATTCTGCTTTTCTTGTTCCACTGTGCATGACTCTGCCTTGCTCTTGACCACTCTTCTGCTTGCTCCACTGGATCCATGTGAATGATCTTGTTTTTGTCCTTGACATGCTGCTGCCTGCTCCCTAGCTTGCTTTTCTGTGCATGACTTTGATTACCCTCTTGAATACACTTCTTCAGTCCGGTCTTTCCAGCCTGATCCCGCCTCTTCATTAGGTGCCACCTTGCCTGTGGTTTCTGCCCTGGTCCTGCTAAATCTCCAGGGGCAACTGAGGTCCTGCCATCTGTTCTAATAGACCAGCTGACAGCTATCCAGTTGACTGTGCTGCAAGCAGCTTCCAGCAGATCTACCTAAATGGCACTCATACTTCTTTGAGACTAGCACTCATTGTTCTTACCTTCAGGGGTGCTTGACACTTAGCCACAAGGTAAGCCCTCTAATCAAATCTATCTCACAAAAGGTACCTGACACTACCCCCATCAGCAAGTCCTGCATATAGAAGTTAATATATGGGTGTTTTTCATTTGGAGGTTGAAATGTTTATTGGTACATTCTGTTCTCTTTCTTTTTATTACCCTTACCCTCAGCATTGTCCCTATTTCATTTCTATATGCATAGGGATATTTACAAATTTTCTAAAATAAACATGGAATTTCAGAACCAGACCCTCTTGAAAGAATTTATCTTTGTTGGATTCCCCCAGAACGTACAGATGTGTATTTTATTTTTTGTTACATTATTGCTGATGTACATTTTTACAATTTTTGGAAATATTTTACTAATCACTGCCGTTATCACCAGTCCTAAGCTTCACCTGCCTATGTACTTTTTCCTCAGTAATCTCTCATTCATAGACTTGTGCTACTCATCCAGCTCTCTTCCAAAGCTATTAACAGCTATATATTCTGTTAGAAGGACAATTTCCATCAGAGGCTGCATGGTGCAAATGTACAGTGGCGTATACTTAGGAAGCGCTGAGTCTTTTTTACTGGCGGTTATGGCGTATGACCGTTATGTGGCAATAGGCTTCCCATTGTATTATAACATCATTATGAACTGGATGGTCTGTAGAAACATAATAATAATAAAATGGGCTGGGAATTTCTTCATATCGGTTCTGCCGTTTATTTCAAGGCCTCTAGTATTTTGTACAGCAAACAAACTGGACCATTTTGCTTGCGAGATGTTGGCGGTTGTAGAGTTAGCCTGTGGAAATCTCGCCTTTTATAAACTAGCTATACTTGTTCTGAGTTTTTTTACACTTGTACTACCACTTCTGTTTATTGTGGCATCTTACATTTGTATCATTTCATCAATATTAAAGATCCGGTCTACTGGTGGAAGATCCAAAGCCTTTTCTACCTGTGCTTCACACCTGACAGTTGTCTCTATGTTTTATGGAACAAGTATCAGTATGTATATGGGGCAAGTGAAAAGTTTTTCTTCAAACCTGAAATATATTTCTCTTATATATGGTGTTATTACTCCTGTGTTAAATCCTTTGATATATAGCTTGAGAAATAATGACGTGAAAAAGGCATTTTACAACATGTTTGTAAGGGTCATCACCTAGCTCTCTCATAGCACTGAAGAGAAAATTAATAGACTTGGAAACCATGGGGTTTCGATTTACTAAAACTGGAGAGTGCAAAATCTGGTGCAGCTCTGCATAGAAACTAATCAGCTTTCACATTTTTTTTGTAAAAGTTTAAATAAACAAGCTTTAGATAGCAGCTGATAGGCTACCATTCATAGCTGCACCAGATTTCACACTCTCCAGTTTCAGCAAATCAACCCCCATGTTCTTTAAGCACTAGATGACATGTAAGATTTCCTTCCTGTTCAGACCATTTTTCAGTTTTCAGTACTGTGATAATTTGACTGACAATTACTCGGGCATTCAACACTGTACTCAAATTTTATATATTTTTTTGTGTGACAGATAGGGCTTTCTTTTGGTGGTATACAATCACCACATTTTTTTTAAATGGAAACAATACCCTTTTTTTTAAACTGCTTCCCTTACTTTCTGCTGTAAATATAAAAATCTTTCTACGCAAATTTAGTCCAAGATGTATTGGCCTACATTTATATGGTAAAAAAACAAAACAAATGTATATAATTTCAACTGTGTGAAAGTTATATTGTCTACAAGCTATGGAATATATGTTTAAAATGTATCAACCCTGATTTTATGCCATTTTCTTGAAAATTTCAGTACAAACAATCCAAAAATTGACCCTTTTTGAAAAGTAGTCAGTCCAAGGTATTTCGTAAGAGGCAGTTTTTTTAATTTGTAATTTGTGCCACAACTCTTTTTGTAAACTGAAAAAAGTAAATAAAATTTGATTTTTATTTCAAAACAAGTTATTAACAATTAACAAGTTATTTCTCATATACAGCATAGACATACTTACTTCCTAAGCATGGGAATACCACGTGTGTGACTTTTTTTTGCTGCTAAGATGCATAAAGGGGCCGTAAATCCAAAAAGAGCATGTTCAGGATTTCAAGGGGCTTATATTTTGTATCTGATTTCTTGACTACCCAATACATTTCTTGAGACTGCGAAGTGCCAGGACAAAAGAAACACCCACAAAATAGCCAGAGCAGAGCAGCCTGTCTATGGGAACTTCATGAGGATATTTATATATTTCCTCCACTGTTATACATGCTCCTGGAATGTAACATCACTTCAGCAGAGGTTAAGGCTGGCTAGTGGGGGGTAGGTATCTTCCTCTGTGGGGTGGACAGCAGCATCTGGCAACACCTCATGTCACATCCTTATTGCCCACCTCTCATGGTCCACCCCAGTTACTTGAGAGGAGATTCTGCCTTGCCTATATGACCAGAAGTGCAATTGCCACCATCTTGGTGACTGGCAGACCAACAAGGGCAAAAGCACAGCCACCATCATCTTGTTGACTGCCTGACCTGGATTCAGTTAATCCACACTCCTCGGCCACAGCCTAGGAGTAGTGTCAGACTACCTGAGGGGGAGGGGGGTAAAGCCGCTGCCATCTCTTGTAAACCCATGTTTTCCAAAAAAATACTGTAAAGGTATATTGGCATGTACACACATATGTAAACTGGAAAAAAAGCAGTCAGTTTTAAACTAAAAGCTATGCAGTTGTATTGCATGCATGCTGCATGCCTATTTACATTTGATTTCTAATTACCAATTCACCTCACACAGGCGGGAACAGGACAGCCAAAAGGCAGAATGTGGGCTAGGGGTATGTAAAAGGCCCAGGTCTGCTCTATGCATTATACTCTCCAGGCAGAAGCCCGGTAAGTAGAGCACACTCTAGAAAGGTGACCTAAATATTTATCACCTTCCCAAACTATACCTCTGAACAAGGACCTCAGGGGTTAATTGTAGGGTTGTCCCGATATCACTTTTTTAGGACCGAGTACCGATACTTTTTTTCAAGTACTCACCGATACCGAATACCGATACTTTTTTTTTAAATGTGTCCCCAAATGCAGCCATGTCCCCCCACAAATGCAGCCATGTCCACCCCAATCCCCTGATGAAGTCACATGTTGACAATACGCGTCGGGATTGGAGGGCTTGACACACTCCAGCATCCGACCACTGGATATACGAGTTCGCCACTCGTCGGATTGATGCAGCAATTTCGATTTTAAATGTGAGTTTTTAAGTGCTTTTAAAATAAACTTTTCACGTCTGACTGGGCTACGCTGTGGTTGTTTATTCCACTTCCCCCCATGTATGACTGCCACATCTGAGTGTCCGGACTGAGCCACAGATAGAGGGGAAGTGTTGGAGGCACAGATTTATTGCGAGTCCGCACTCGTGGAGGAAGGTCTTTTATGTTATATTGTTCATGTGAGTGCATTACTACCTGGGCATTCCTGGGGGGTTTTTTGTTTATTGTTGATGATATCACACGATCAGGCTTGTCCTTCTCTCTTACCCCACATACACCACCGAGATCCTCATACATAACAAGAGCCGACTCGTGAACCATTGGGGACACGGGACTCCTAACCCTGGAGAATCAGTAAGGGAGAGGAAGGAGGGACTGACGAGCTCGGCGTTCGTGGATAAGAGCCCCAGTTTTTTCACCCACATGTGAGTGCATCTCCACTGGTTTAAATCAGAAGACATTGCTATCCCTCTCTGTGACGTTATCACACCATTTGGTTTCTACTCCTTTTACTTTTTCATGTAATACACTTTATGGAGACCCGTATGTGATATCCAACAACTGACCACACCCATCAGGATCAGGCTGATTTAATCCAGCTTGCCAGATTAGAGGTGAGCTGCTGGGATCACTAGAGGTGCATATATGAGATCTTGGTTACGGCTCACTCTCTATCTTTCACCCTTTTTGGATACAAGGCCTCCTTCTTCTGAAATACTTTGACCCTTATTCCTATTTTTATTTTTATTTTTATATTTATTTTTATTTCTATTGTTATATTTTATTTTTATCGTTGTGTTTTTCAACATTTTTCACTTCACAACGTTATTGATTGGATAAAGTATTGATGAACTGCACCCCTACATGGTTGGATTTTGTTGTACCTGGACCTCTTCAGCACTGTGCCCTCGATTAATGACTATTCAACAATATTGTTTACTGGTATATTAGTGTCACTCCCCCTTTTTTGGACTTTTCCCACCCATTTTTTGTACTTGTATATGTATGTGGTTATATGCACACACACATTAATTTGTATAACACTTTACAGCGCAAATATTTCACTTGTTACACATGTCCCCCCCATATCCAGTCATGTCCCCCCCATATCCAGCCATTTCCCCCCTCATATCCAGCCATGTCCCCCCCCATATCAAGCCATGTCCCCCCCATATCCAGCCATGTCCCCCCCCCATATCCAGCCATGTCCCCCCATATCCAGCCATGTCCCCCCATATGCAGCCATGTCCCCCCCATATCCAGCCATGTCCCCCCATATGCAGCCATGTCTCCCCCCATATCCAGCCATGTCTCCCCCCATATCCAGCCATGTCCCCCCCCATATCCAGCCATGTCTCCCCCCATATCCAGCCATGTCCCCCCCATATCCAGCCATGTACCCCATATGCAGCCATGTTTACCCCCATATCCAGCCGTGTCTCCCCCCTATATCCAGCCATGTCCCCCCCATGCAGACATGTCTCCCCCCATATCCAGCCATGTCCCCCATTTGCAGCCATGTCCCCCCCCATATCCAGCCATGTCTCCCCCCATATCCAGCCATGTCCCCCCCATGCAGCCATGTCCCCCCATATGCATCCATGTCTCCCCCCATATCCAGCCATGTGCCCCATTTGCAGCCATGTCTCCCCCCATATCCAGCCATGTGTCCCATATTCAGCCATGTCCCCCTTACCTGCATCCCGCCGCATCCCTGCTGCCGCCGACTGCTTAATACGCGCGGGGAACATCACAGCTTTCATTTAAATAGATGTAATGATTCGTGCCGCACTGCGTATAGACACTCCCCCTTGCTCGGCATTGGACAGTTCACCTGAGCAAGGGGGAGTGTCTATACGCGGCGCGAATCATTACAGCTTTTCAAATGAATGCTGTAATGTTCCCCGCCCGTATTAACCAAGTGGCGGCGGCAGCGGTGATGCGGCGGGATGCGGCGTAGCGACGGGATGAGTTGGCGGCGGCGGCGGGGGGGGGGGCATTTGGGAGTATTCTATTTCGGTATCGGGGGTATTTGCGGGAGTACGAGTATCGTTTTTTTCTATCGGTATCGATATCAGATAGTTTTAAAACAAGTTCCTAGTTTTTTCACCGATGGATAAAAAACCGATGGGGCCCACACACGATCGGTTCGTCTGATGAAAACGGTTTTCATCAGACAAACCGATCGTGTGTACGCGGCATAAGCGAAAACCTGCAAAGCCTAGAAAAAGGTCAAAAAGGGCAAAAATGTGCAACATAAAAAAAGCAAAACATTTCTCATAAAAAATAAAAGAATATAATAATCAAATGTACATTTTTAATTATATCTACAATTCAATGAACACTGCAATGTAGTGATGATCTTGTGTTTTCCAAGACACAAAGGGGCAGATCCTCGTACAGCGGCGCATTTATGCATAGCGTATCTAAGATACACTACGCCGCCGTAACTTATTTTTATTTTTTTAATCCACAAAGAATCTGCGCCGTAAGTTACAGCGGCGTAGTGTATCTTTGGCGGCGTAAGGGCGTGGGATTCAAATGGATGTAATGGGGGCGTGTTTTATGTAAATACGTCGTGACCCGACGTAAACAAAGTTTTTTTTAACTGCGCATGCACCATCCCTGGGGGCATCCCAGTGCGCATGCTCGAAATTTAACTGGAACAAGCCAATGCTTACGACGGTGACGTCATTCTACACAAATTCCTATTCGCGAACGACTTACGGACGGCCATACTTAACATTGAGTACGCCTCATAACAGTAGCTTTAACTATACGCCGGAAAAAGCCGAATGCAAACAACGTAAAAACAATGCGCCGGCCGGACGTACGTTCGTGGATCACCGTAACTAGCTAATTTGCATACTCGACGCGGATTTCGACGGAAACACCACCTTGGGACCAGCCGAAAAATTGCAGCTTAGATCCGCCGGCGTACTAAGACGTACGCCTGTCGGATCGTCCCGAGATGCCATTGTACCTTGTTTTGTGGATACAAAACAAAGATACGACGCAGGAAATTTAAAATTACGCTGGTGTATCAATAGATACGCCAGCGTAATGCTTTTGTGGATCTGCCCCAAAATATTTTTTTATAGGCTCCTCCAAGGCAAAAAGGTTGAGAACGTCTCTACATACACCAGCCCAGCATAGCTCTGTGAAAGTTCCACCAGCATTTTTTTAGAGCAGTTTTGGGCAAAAAAGGGTGACTATACAGTGCCTTGAAAAAGTATTCATACACCTTGAAATTTTACACATTTTGTCATGTTACAACCAAAAATGTAAATACATTTTATTGGGATTTTATGTGATAGACCAACACAAAGAGGAACATATATCTGAAGTGATAAACAGTTTTCAATATTTTTTACAAATAAATATCTGAAAAGTGTGGCGTGCATTTGTATCCAGCCCCCCAATACTTTCTAGAACCACCTTTCGCTGCAATTACAGATGCAAGTCTTTTTGGGCATGTCTCTACCAGCTTTGAACATCTAGAGGGTGAACATTTTGCCCATTCTTTTCTGCAAAATAGCACAAGCTTTATCAGATTGGATGGAGAGCGTCTGTGAACAGCAATTTGACACAGATTCTCAATTAGATTTAGGTCAAAACTTTGACTGGGCCATTCTAACACATGAATATGATTTTATGTAAACCCTTCTATTGCAGCTCTGGCTGTATGTTTAGGGTTGTTGTCCTTCTGGAAGGTGAACCTCCACCCCAGTCTCAAGTCTTTTGCAGACTCAAACAGGTTTTCTTCTAGGATTGCCCTGTATTCAGCTCCATTCATATTCTGATCTACTCTGATAAGCTTCCATGTCCCTGCTAAAGAAAAGCATCCCCACAACATGATGCTGCCACCACCATGTTTCACAGTGGGGAGGATGTGTTCAGGGTGATTTGCAGTGTTAGTTTTCCACCACACATAGCGTTTTGTTTTTAGGCCAAAAAGTAACATTTTGGTCTCATCTGACCAGAGCACCTTCCTCTACATGTTTGCTTTGTCCCCCACATGGCTTCTTACAAACTGCAAACAGGACTTCTTATGGCTTTATTTCAACAATGGCTTTTTTCTTGCCACTCTTCCATAAAGGCTAGATTTGTGGATTGCACCACTAATAGTTGTCCTGGGGACAGATTCTCCCACCTGAGCTGTGCATCTCTGCAGCTCCTCCTGAGTTACCATGGGCCTCTTGGCTGCTTCTCTGATGAATGCTCTCCTTGCCTGGCCTGTCAGTTTAGGTGGATGGCCATGTCTTGGTAGGCTTGCAGTTGTGCCATACTTGGATGATGGATTGAACAGTGCTTCATGAGATGTGCAAAGCTTGGGATGTTTTATAACCTAACCCTGCTTTAAACTTCTCAACAACTTCATTCCTGACCTTTCTGGTATGTTCCTTGGCCGTAATGATGCTGTTTGTTCAATAAGGTTCTCTAACAAACCTCTATTTACTAATTAGGTGACTTCTGAAGGCAATTGGTTCTACTCGATTTTAGTTAGGGGTATCAGAGTAAAGGGGGCTAAATACAAATGCACGCCACACTTTTCACATATTTATTTGTAAAAAAAAAATGGAAAACCATTTATAATTTTCCTTTCACTTCACAATCATGTGCCACTTTGTGTTGGTCTATCACATAAAATCCCAATAAAATACAGTTATGTTTTTGGTTGCAACATGACGAAATCTGGAAAATTTCAAGGGGTATGAATACTTTTTCAAGGCACTATAGCTCAGTGGCCAACAGTTACCTTTCCTTTTTTATTTTCTGCAATAGAAAAAAAAATCACAGCAGTTATTAGAGATCCCCTTGATAACAGAAATTCAGTCTAATCTGTGATGGTGTGTTGATTAATCTCTATGGTGCATTTATCAAATAGATAAAAACCTGTATAAGCTCACATAGAAAAACACAATTATGAAGGGCCCATGTGCTCTTACTGAATTTATAATTTTTTTGTTCTGGACCATGTTTAGAGTGAGCACTTCAAAATTTGCAGTGAATTTCTACAGCCTCCTTATTGGACACGTACAAGAATAAAAGCAGATATTTCATGTGATGGTATAAGGCTGGGCTCAGACTCTCTTCGCATGTGTCTCACAGCAGGGGTCCAGTGCGTCCATGTTCATCATTTTAGGTCCGATTTCAGTCCAAACGTTTGGCTGAATTTGGACCCGAAACGGACCAAAAGACATACAGGGCTCCTGTGCAAATTCGCACCGGAGCCGCAGCGGAGATATGTGAACTGACTCTATAGAGAGCCGGTCAAAATCTCCTTCTATTGTGAATTGGATGGAACCCACATCCAATTTGCAATAGTGTGGACCCAGCCTTAAGTAAATTTCCCTTTTCCTTTTTTTTTATTAAGATCACATGCAGCATCTGAATTTAAAGTAATGCTTTAGAAAATAAAAATATCAGATATGATTGTAGTGGCCAGACCCAAACTCCACACTCTCACGTTCTTCTAATTTCATTAAAATCATTCCTAAGGACTCCTTCCTTTTTAAAAACAGGTTGTCACAAACAGACTCCCTAACACTTGACTCGATCCAATGGTGCTGATTTATTAAAACCGAAGACAAGAAAATGAGCACCAAATGGGAGCTGGTTTACCTTTTGTTATACAGAAAAATTACGTTTAATCTCTTATTGGTTGCCACTGGGAACAACTCCACTTTTGAACTTTTTTATTTTCTTCATTTTTATTGACTTAGCACCAATATGTTGTTAATGACTTCACTGCAAAATTACAGGTTTTGTATATGAAAACATTTCCGTGATATTAGCCTCAAATTTCAGACTGCTTGGAAAAAAATTCTTGAAAAAAAAACCGTGCTGTCTAACAAGGCTATCTGAACAACATGTCAGCACTGACTTGGTAATTAATGGCTTTGTTGTTAAGCAAAGCCATCACTAACACCAAACCTAATGCTAGCCATAGCCAAAGCCATGTAATCTACATGCCAGCACTGAGGATTCTTTACACAATGTTTTGGCTTACTGTTGGGTTGCTTATCAGGAGCCTTGTGGAGACCTGATAAGGAATCTATTTGCTAAATGAAACAGCTTGCACGACTGGCTAACAACACTGACAAAAAAAGGAACAGTTAACCAAAAGAGCTGTAATTGATGGTCGGATTTTGGAGGCAAGACGGGAATATCAAAAAGATATACATTTTATTACAAAAATAGAAAATTAACAAAGGCAAATAAATAAAAAAAACATATAAAATATATGATATAAAAAATATCCTCTGTACATTGTCTACGCATTTCGCCGTTGGGATTTCTCAGGACGAGCAGAAGAAATTTGACAATGTAAAGATATATTTCATTGTCTCAAAGCATTTCAAGTCATGTAAAGATATATCAAAGGAATAATGGAAGGAGGTTCCAAATGTAGTAGGAGTCTCCGAAAATCTGAAAAAAATTGGTGCACCGCAGGTACAAAACATCCAATTCTAATGGATCCAAACGAAACATTAATTCCGGGGCAAACCGATGAGGGTGTGTCAGAAACACATAAATAAGCAGTATATGGCCAGGTATACCAGAGCTGCATCCAACTATTATTATATTAGCAGCCCAGTAGAGAACACAGACAATAAAGTCAGTGAAGCAGCAAACACAGCAATGTCTGCATATCGTAGTATGCCCCGGGGTAATAGCCTGTGCTATAGCACAGGCTATTACAGGCTATAGAACAGGCTATAGCACAGGCTGCTAATATAATAATAGTTGGATGCAGCTCTGGTATACCTGGCCAAATACTGCTTATTTATGTGTTTCTGACACACCCTTATCGGTTTGCCCCAGAATTAATGTTTCGTTTTTTAGAATTGGATGTTTTGTACCTGTGGTGCACTGTAGAGTCGATATTGTAGGCTCGACAATTTTTTTTCCAAATTTCGGAGACTCCTACTACATTTGGAACCTTCTTTCATTATTCCTTTGATATATCTTTACATGACTTGGAATGCTTTGAGACAATGAAATATATCTTTACATTGTCAAATTTCTTCTGCTCATCCTGAGGAAGCCCAACGGCGAAACGCGTAGACGATGTACAGAGGATATTGTTTATATCATATATTTTATGTTTTTTTATTTATTTGCTTTTGTTAATTTTCTATTTTTATAATAACATTTATATATTTTTGATATTCCCATTTTGCCTCCAAAATCCGACCATCAATTACCGCTCTTTTGGGTAACTGTTCCTTTTTTGTCTTCTAAAAGTACGGAGGTGGCAAATGTTTGTGCTCCCCCTTTTCCCTTTTCTATTTGGCTAACAACTCTGTTGCTGATACCTTCAACAGAATGTGGTGTTACTGGTAGGATCTCTAGGTAAGAAACATTGCAACAGATTCCCAAATATACAGTTAGGCATGATACCAAAAATACTGAGTAATAGATGTTTACATACACTTAAAACTTACCACAAATCTACTTCAATTTAAGATCTACTCCAAAATTACTTAAGCCTGATACACACGATCAGACTTCCATCAGACTTTTCCGTGGATTGTGGTCCAAGGGGGCATTGGCTGTGAACTTGGTATGCATACACACGGCAGAACTTTTTCAGCCAACATTCTCCAAATCACATGGTTTTTCAGCTCTTTACCGCCACCCTTTGGGCAACTTCTGCTATTGTTGTCTGATATTTAGCGTTGGTTCTGAGCATGCGTTATTGTACTTTGGACTTGTACACGCGATTGGATGATCCTCCATCAGACATTTGTTGCCGGAAAGTTTGAGAGCATGCACAGCAAACATTTGTCCATTGAAAAACCGAAAACAATTGTCCGATGGGGCATACACACGGTCGGATTGTCTGATAAAACACATTGGTCGGACCATTGTTGTCAAAAAGTCAGATTGTGTGTATGGGCCTTAATTCTGTTACCTAAGTGGTTAATCCCAGGCTAGAACACCAAAAATGTTAATGTATAAAAAGTGTGCCTACCCCCCTCCCAATTTTTTTTTATATATTTCAGCTTACCAGCTGTGGTGATTGCATCCGTTTTCTTTTTTCAGGCTAAGAAATTTTTTAGAAATTACTAATATGTAGACATTAGATAATACTGGCCAATTTTTTTTGTAAGAGAAAACATTACATTGTTTGTATTATACGTGTTGCAGGATATCAGGGTACCTTTTAGTTGCATAATAATATTTACACTTTTCCTAATTTAAAATATGGAACCCCAAAATCAAACCTTCCTTAAAGAATTCATCTTAGTTGGATTTTTCCAGAACATGCAGATGTGTATTTTATTTTTTGTTGCATTATTCCTTATGTATATTTTTACAGTTTTTGGAAATATTTTACTTATCACTGCCATTATCACCAGTCCTAAACTTCACCTGCCTATGTACTTTTTCCTCTGCAATCTCTCATTCATAGACTTGTTCTACTCATCCAGCTCTATTCCAAAGGTATTCATAGATATATTTTCTCTTAAAAGGACAATTTCCATCACAGGCTGCATGGTGCAAATGTACAGCGGTATATACCTAGGAAGCGCAGAGTCCTTTTTATTGGCGGTGATGGCGTATGACCGTTATGTGGCAATATCCTTCCCACTGTATTATAACATCATTATGAACTGGATAGTCTGTAGAAACATAATAATAATAAAATGGGCTGGGAATTTCTTCATATCAGTTGTCCCGTTTTTTTCAAGGCCTCTAGTATTTTGTACAGAAAACAAACTGGACCACTTTGTTTGCGAGATGTTGGCGGTTCTAGAGCTAGCCTGCGGAAATCTTGACTTTTATAAATTAACTATTCTTATTGTAAGTTTTTTCACACTTGTACTACCACTTCTGTTTATTGTGGTGTCTTATGTTCGTATAATTTCATCGATTTTAAAGATCCGACGTACTGGTAGAAGATCGAAAGCCTTTTCCACCTGTGCTTCTCACCTGACTGTTGTCTCTATGTTTTATGGAACGAGTATCAGCATGTATATGGGGCAAGTGAAAAGTTTTTCTTCCAATCTGAAATATTTTTCTCTTATTTACGGTGTTATTACTCCTGTGCTAAATCCTTTGATATATAGCTTGAGAAATAACGATGTAAAAGAGGCATTTCAGAACATGTTTGTAAGAGTCATCCACTAGCTCTCACATAATGCTGAAGATAAATTTAATAGATTTGGTAAACCATGTGTCAAAACTCTTTTGGCTAGATAAATGGATGTCATATCATCTTAGAGTGGTACTGTGGATATGGGAAAGAGTATACAATGCCGCGTCTTGAAAAAGTTGATTGTTAAAAATTGGTAGGTTTGGCAGATGGACTTTTTAGGCATAACACGGTTGAATACATAAAAATTCAAATTCAATTTTTTTTAAAAAGGATATACAATACAAATTACAAAACTATTTTTTTTCCCCATTGACTATTCATAAAGACATAGGGCCAGATTCAGGTACAATTGCGGCGGCGCAATGTAACCCGTTTACGTTACACCGCCGCAAGTTTTCAGTGTTAGTGCCTGATCCACAAAGCACTTACCTGTAAACTTGCGGCGGTGTATCGTAAAAACACGTCCGGCGCAAGCCCGCCCAATTCAAATGGGGCGTGTACCATTTAAATTAGGCGCGCTCCCACGCTGGACGTTCTGCGCATGCTCCATTCGCAATTTTCTCGACGTGATTTGCGCAAAATTACGGCGGCGCGACGTGTTTGTGAATCGCGACGTGCGTAACGTACTTACGTACTTGCCGAAAAAAAAAATTCAAAATCGACGAGGGAACGACGGCCATACTTTAACATGGCTGGTGTAAAGTTAAGCAATGAAAAAGATTGCTTAACTTTGCGACGGGAAACTAAGACTTGCGCCGACGTAACGAAAGTGAAAACCGTCGTGGATCGCCGTAACTGCTAATTTGCCTACCCGACGCTGGAAAACGACGCGAACTCCACCCAGCGGTGGCCGAGGTACTGCATCCTAAGATCCGACGGTGTAAGACAATTACACCTGTCGGATCTAAGTGCTATCTATGCGTAACTGATTCTATGAATCAGTCGCATAGATACTCTGAGAGATACGACGGCGTTTCAGAGAAACGCCGTCGTATCTCTTCTGTGAATCTGGCCCATAGACCTTAGAATAAGAGTAATGCCGCATACACACGATCGGTCAATCTGATGAGAACGGTCTGATGGACCGTTTTCATCAGACCAAACCGATTGTGTGTTGGCCCCATCGGTTATTTATCCATCGGTTAAAAAATGTTAAACTTGTTTTAAAATTAACCTAACCGATAGATCGTTTGTAGGCATGTCCATCGGTTAAAAATCCATGCATGCTCAGAATTAAGTCGACGCATGCTTGAAGCATTGAACTTTGTTTTTTTCAGCACGTCGTTGTGTTTTACGTCACCGCGTTCTGACACGATCGTTTTTTTAACTGATGGTGTGTAAGCACGACTGACCATCAGTCAGCTTCATCGGTTAACTGATGGAAAAATCCATCAGACCGTTCTCATTGGATTGACCGATCGTGTGTACAGGGCATAACACACCACCTAGAAAAAACATATAGGCCCGGATTCACATACAAGACGCATATTTATGCCGGCGTAGCGTATCGAATATACGCTACGCCGACGCAGTGCAAAGAGGCAAGCACAGTATTCACAAAGCACTCACCCCCAAATCTACGCTGGGTTTCCTCGGCGTAAGCCAGCGTAAGTGGAAGTGGGCATGAGCCATGTTAATGAGGCGTGACCCCATGTAAATGATGGAGCGAGCGTCATAAAGATACGAATAACTTACGGCGCATACGCCGTCCCATGGACGCATCCCAGTGCGCATGCTCAGAATCATGTTGAAACAACTGCCTAAGATACGTCGAATCACTGCCTACGACGTGAACGTAACCTACTCTTAGCCCTATTCACGTACTACGTAAACAACGTAAATTACGACGGCTATGTTCCCTGGTCCATACCTTTGCATAACTTGCACATCCTATATGGGGAATAACTTTACGCCGGACGTAGGACTCAACTACGTTCGTAAATCGGCGTATCTCCCTCATTTGCATATGTGCATAGAAAATCAATGGGAGCGCCCTTTGCGGCCAGCTCAAATATGCGCCCACGATACGCCGGCGTAGGAAAGTTACGTCGGTCGGATGAAGCCTATTTTCAGGCGTATCTAGTTTTGTGGGCACGGCGCATAGGTACGACGGCACATATTTACACTTACGCGGCGTATCTCGAGATACGTCGGCGTAAGTGCTTTGTGAATCCGGGCCATAGATTATTAGTATCCTATATCGGGGTATACTAATATAGAGGTTGTTTATCAAGGCTAGATGACAGCCATGTAAAAATCACCTTCGTGTTCAGGCCATTTTTCAGTTTTTATCACTGTGATAATTTGAAAGACAATGATTTAGCAACACTATACTCAAATTAATTTTATATATTTTTTTGTGACAGTTTTTTTAATGTTTATCTATATAAAGACCTTACATTTTGAAAAAAAAAATAGGTAGTTTCTGCTATAAAACTTTGTGAATAAACAATCGTTCTACACACATTTAGACCAAAAAGTATTCTTATACATTTCTTTGATTAAATAAAAGAAAAATAAAGAAAACAAGCAAGTGTATGTTATTTAGACTATGTGAAAGTTATGGAGTCTACAAACTATGGTACACAGTATACAGTATGTTTGAAATTTATCCACCCTGATGTTGTGACTGCCTATATAATTTCTTTAAAATGTCAATACAAACAACCCCTAAATGACCCCTGTTTGTAAAGTAGACAGACCAAGGCATTTAGTAAGAGGCATGGTGCGTTTTGTAAAGTTGTAATTGTGTGCCACATTTTTTTTGGAACATGAAGAAAGTAAATACAATTTTTTTCACAAGTTATAAACAAGTTAATTCTCACACACAGCATAGGCATATTCACAGTTTCGCGCCAAAACAAATTTCTCTACTCCTTCTGAGTATAGGGATACCATATGTGTAAGATGCAAAAAAGGGGCCCAAAATCCAAAGAGTACATTCAGGCTTTACATTTTTTATCTGATTACCTGACTACTAACACTAAAAACCCTAAATGATCACATTTTGGAAAGCAGACCCTCCATTGTATTTAATTGGAAGCATGGTGAATCTTTTGAAGATCATAACATTTGCCAAGTTTTTGAAAGATGTGGATGCTGATCCTCTACTTCTCTTGCAGATGGCACCCCCCCCCCACTCTCTGGTGTTAAACTATCCCTTAGCACCATCACATCCAGTGCAGAGCTTTAGTCACTGCAATGGTCTTGATAACACAAGGACCTTATAACATTGAATAGTGGAGGAGAAGACACTGTGGGTGCCAATGTAGCAGCGCAGGGGGAGGAGGGAAGGATCAGGTAAGTAATTTGTCTTTAACAAGTCCCTTAGACCTAAATGAGAGTTAAGCCTTGCAGTGTGGGTGCAGCCCCATAATTTAAGTTCCCTGAACTTAGGGCCAGATCCACAAAAACCTGGCGCAACGTAACTTTTTCAATTTAAGTTACACGGCCGGAAAATTTCTACCTAAGTGCCCGATCCACAAAGCACTTACCTAGACATTTTCGGCTGTGTAACTTAAATCTGGCCGGCGCAAGGCGTTCCTATTCAAATGGGGAGAGTCCCATTTAAATTAGGCGCGCTCCCGCGCCGGCCGTACTGCGCATGCTCACGACGTCATTTTCCCGACGTGCTTAGCGTGGTTTTACGTTGCGCCGGGTTTTGAGAATCGTGACGGGCGTAAAAAAAAAATACGAGTTCGCGGCGGGAAAAAAAAAATTTGAAAAAAAAAAGACTGCAACGCCAGATAGAAGGGTCTACTTTTACAAGGCCTAAACAGTTTAGGCCTTGTAAAAGCAGCCCTAATTTTACGATTGCAAACTAATACTTACGGAGAAAAAACGAAACGTAAAAGCTTTGTGGATCTCCGTAAGTGCTAATTTGCATACCCGAAGCGGCATTTCGACTCGAAATGCCCCCAGCGGCGGATGCGGTACTGCATCCTAAGATCCGACAGTGTAAGTCCCTTACACATGTCGGATCTTCTCCCTATCTTTTGGAAACTGATTCTGTGGATCAGTTTCAAAGATAGAAACAGGGATACGATGGCGTATCAGTAGATACGCCGTCGTATCCCTTCTGTGGATCTGGCCCTTAGGCTTTAACTAAATAAAATGGAAATAAATATATAGTTTTATAGAAAATGGTTTTATTCAGCATCAATTACCAATACATTTTTACCTTATAAAACACATGATCTAAACTCAAAAGCCCATCTACACTATAGATCCTATCACTGCACCAAAGTGTATATAAATAATAATAACTCAATAAAGCTTCCAATTTAAATAAAATCAAATAATAGCACATCTACCATAATAAAACAAATGAAAGAAAACACAGTAAATAGTGACACTATTGAATGAATGAATGAAAACTTATATAGCGCAGCACATGCAAACTTAATTCGCCTCTGGGCGCTTATTGGCAATTAAAGGGGTTCTAAAGGTAAAAAAAAAACGTTTTCCCTAAATAGCTTCCTTTACCTTAGTGCAGTCCTCCTTCACTTTCCTCATCCTTCGATTTTGCTTTTAAATGTCCTTATTTCTTTTGAGAAATCCTCACTTCCTGTTCTTCTGTCTGTAACTACACACAGTAATGCAAGGCTTTCTCCCTTGTGTGGAGCAAGCCTCTTGAGGGGGGGAAGGGGTGAGCAGGAGTGTCAGGACGCCCACTAACACACAGCTCCTTTCTCTATCTGCAAAGTAGAGAGTGTCCTGACTTGCCAGCTCTCCCCTTCCCCCCTCAAGAGGCTTTCTCCACACCAGGGAGAAAGCCTTGCATTACTGTGTGTAGTTACAAACAGAAGAACAGGAAGTGAGGATTTCTCAGACGAAATAAGGACATTTAAAAGCAAAATGGAAGGATGATTTTACCTTTTCAACCCCTTTAACATGTGTGATAGACATAAACATCACCCAGTGACTAAGTGAATATATATATATATATATATATATATATATATATATATATATATATATATATATATATATATATATATACAGTATATATATATATATATATATATATATATATATATATATATATATATATATATATATGTATATATATATATATATATATATATATACTAAATATACTGGATCTAACTGAATCAACTGCCTGCTCAATCTAGCTAATCTCTCTCTCTGAATGCCGCAAGACACTACACAAGGTCGACGTGCAGGTGACCCTTATATAGTGTGGGGTGTGTACTTAATCCCCTGAGCCATGATTGGCCAAAGGCAACCTTCCTTTGGCCAATCGTGGCTCTCTGTGCTGATGGCGCTGTGATTGGCCAAAGCATGCGGGTCATAGTGCATGCTAGACCAATCATCAGCCAGCAATGCACTGTGATAATGCAGTGCATTATGGGTCGTGACACACCGCTCAAATTTGGCGCAGACAGCCCATAATGTATTAGGAAGAGAACAACCGGAACGCTCTGCAGTGATCTAACTGCACAGGATGCAGGATACAGTATAGTGACTGAATATACTACAGCTACCTGAATCCCATGGTTCCTTCTCTGATGAAGTTGGGAGACAATATTTATGACATGAAATTCATTATACACTACACACTAGACAGACTAACTCACTTCAATAACACGTGGCATGCATGGAAATACTTCCAATCCTCTGAAACCTATAAAGCCATCGAAGGAGTGAATTTAACTTAGATTAATACAGTACCTTTGATTTTTTTTGAATAGGTTACCCTTTTTTTTTTTTTTTTAAAGTGTATTTTGTGCGTGTACTCGAGAGAGGAGCCGGACTGCAGGAGTTGGGAGTAGGCAGGCCTCCCCCAGAGGCAATCTGCCACCTTTCTCCATGCCCCGGGTGGCAATGGCGGGTGTGTGAGGGGGTCCTCCCACACAGCCCGCCCTACCTGCTCTGCTTTGAAGCCCAACGGGGCAGAGGGACTCCCTATAAGGGAGTGAGAGGATTAGCCCGCTCAACCAGCCCCATTAGTCCTTCGCCTCTCTTTTTAGAGACCGCGTGGTCAAAGTGCATGTCTTAACCCAATTTAGAGTGTGTGTGTAGGTGTGGTGGTTTTTGTGGGAGGGGGGTGAGCGTACTAAGCGCAGGCTTACCTTGCATAGCACACCCACCGGGAGCCGGGCTGAGACCACCAAACTCAATTCACATGAAGCCGAGACCGGGATCCGAACCTCTAGCTGCAGAGGTGAATGGCTTGTCAGCGCAGTGCCAATCGCGTTGAGCCACTGCAGCTCCACCTTTTTTTTTTTTTTTTTTTTTATTCTACATGAAATCCATATCGGACTCTATCCAGGATAAAGGTCTGGTATGGTTGTTGAGGTGAATCCAGTCCACTGTGTTTACAAACAAATTGAAGTGACTGGAAAATGTAATCGCAATTTTAAATGGTATTTTTTTAGGACACTATTTGCTTCACTACATAATACAAATGCACCACTTCACATGCAGATTAAGTGCCAGCTCACACCAGCGCGATGTCAGACATTACATGTGATTCGTACCGCTTTGCTGTGCAGATCACATGCCATATCTGTGTGTTGCAAATTCAGCTATACAGATTGTATAGTTGAATTTGCATCACATTCAGGCCTTTGTTTTTGGTCTGCAATCAGAATCGGAATGCATGGGTATGATCCGATTCCTGTTCAAATTCACAGTTCGCACTGCAATATGCAAACAGATCTGGGGGTGTCAATAACTTTCTATTGACACACGCAGTGGTTCGCATATGGCAATGTGCCTATGCGATACGGAAACCGGCACTTGAATTGCTCTGGTTCCCGCATTACACTGGTGTGTACCGGCACTCAAGGCCATGTTATTTAAAGAAATTGTGTATTTTATTTTGAGAACTGCTCCCTGGTATTTTTTTTACGTTTTTGTATTGATAGATGTCCCCCCTGGCAGTGTCCAGCTCCTCATGACTTGTGTTTGACTATCCCTTGCCTATTAGCCTTAAAAATTGAGAAAATTGTTTCTAAAGATTCACCTCAAATTTACTTCAGTGGCAATTGCCATAAAGATTGTAATTTGTAGATATTTGGAAGTATTCACCAGATGTGCCCATGAATCGCATGCAAGCAGATTTGCCTGCTTTGAAGTCTTCCAGTTGTCCTTTTGGAGGCCCAGAGGGTAAATTTATCCACATAGCCTCTTACTGCAAGGAAATACAAATGCAAAAGATACAGGACTTGGACAATGCCTTTCCTTTAGAGCCCTCTCCTCACTGGACATGTGCAATTCATTTTGTTCTGAATTTATTTTGACTAAATTCAACAAATTAGTTAATTCAGAAATTTTGAAAATTAACAAAAAAACGTTTTACCAATTTTTCCTGAATATCTGAAAATTCGTAAGTTCGGAAATTCATTAATTTGTTAATTTAAAAATCCGAAAATTCAAAAATTGAAAAGAACGATAATCTCAAAATAGGAACGAAAATCCTAAAATTTAAAAACCCTCAAATTCGAAAATCCGAAATAATAACTAACTAACTAATAATAATAACTATTACTAACTAGTAAATTATAGGTATTGTAATTTCCTTTCAAATGTAGCTGTTAGTGAATGTAAAGAATACGACCAACTTTGGCCAAAGTTACAAATTATCCGAAATAATGAATGACATATCTTAACGAGTGGAACGTAACAAATTAATAATAATAAATTATAGTAATAAAAACTGTTTATTATTATCTATTATTATTAATTTGTTATGCTCCATTCATTTAGATGCGGCATTCGTTATTTCGGGTAATTTGTAACTTTGGATAAATTTGTATTTGTTATGTTCATAAAATTCCAAATTTGAAAAGAAAATTCCAATACTTATAATGTAATAGTTAGTTAATATTAGTTAGTTATTTATTATTTCGGATTTAGAAATTTTTGGATTTTTTAAATTTCGAATTCCCGGGGTTTAGAATTTCCAAAGTTTTGAATTTCCGAATTTATGAATTTCCGATTTTGCAAATTTATGAATTTAATAATTTTAAGGGAAATACCCCAAAATAAAAAAGTAAACAAACAAATTTAACGAAAATGAAAAAAACAAACCATTTTTTTTTGGTAGTGCACGTGTCTACTCCTCACAATATAAATCTTCTCCCACCTTTTAACTTACTGTTAAATTAGGAAATATCTGTCATGACTTAAAACGTTGTCTATCTAACTTAGCAGAGAAACAAATGCACTAAACAAAATTCTGATAGTATCACAAGGAGAACAAACCAAACACCATGTTAGTTTGAAGGTTCCACTGCTCCACACCATCCTTTAAACCTTTTTGACTTAAGTCCACTGCTGGCCAACTAACTTTTCTAAATTCACCTCTATTACTCTCCAAAACATTTCAATGAATCATTGGCAGATTAGCTTATTTCCAATGCCACTCTTACTCGGCTTTTGTTTGATTCCATTCTGTTTTCCATCTCCTTGAAAAGTAGATATCCCTTTTTGAAAGTCCAAACTGCGATTAAAACTCCTAAAACTAGCAAACAACCGGGCAGACTTTACACCATATACTTTTAACTAACAAAATAATTTGTGACAGACCACTATAGTTTTTGATTTTTGAAATCTAAAGGGGGGCCTTAGGTGGATCCAAATGTGCCCAGTTCAGCAGAAACCACTGTTGCTCAACAGAAGTCAATCTATCAACTTCTGTTGAACTGACCTGTTGGAAAACAGCTGCCTGATCAGAAGTGGTAGCCAATGGCTGCAGCACTGATCTGTGTATTCTGACAGCAGAGGAGTCCTCCCACCTGTCAGAATACAATAGAGCAGTGAGGGGGGGGATTCCCTCATCCACCTCAAATGTGTGGATGATGGAATTGGTTCAGGTATTTTTTTTTGTTTAGTCCGTTGGCAGAATGAAAAAAACAGAGCCATGTATGTATGTTAATACCCTCTATTTTTCCTTTGGGGTTTTCTTTGAATGATTATTGTAATATATCTGTTCACCCCCTATTTTTTTGGTGTTTTGTCTACTTTGTTTTATAGGTTCATCTACCACGGAGGTGGTTTTATGCACAATTTACCGAGATTCTTTTTCTTTGGGATAACCTGTAAAAGTGTAGGAAAAGGGGAGACATTTTGACAAAGTGTCATGTGTTATGTCAATAGTTTTTTCTTCCAGGTGTTTCGTTCCCAATATTCAAGACTTATGCCCCGTACACACCATCACTTTATGTGATGAAAAAAAACGACATTTTCTGTGAAGTAAAAAACGACATTTTTGAAACTTCAATTTTCAAAGACGAAGTTGCCTACACACCATCGTTTTTCTCACAATGTTCTAGCAAAGCGAGGTTACGTTCTCACCACTTTTTCCATTGAAGCTTACTTCACAACTAGCTTCTGGGCATGCGCGGGTGTAAAAACGTCTTTTTAAACAACGTTTTTTGCTACACACGGTCAATTTCTGTGAAGTAAAAAACGACGTTTTGAAAAACGACACATAAAATTGAAGCATGCTTCAATTTTTTTTGGTCGTTTTTTACAAGACATAAAACAACGTTTTCCCCCACACACGGTCAATTAAAGTGACGTTTTTAAAAACGTCGTTTTTTTTCATCACATAAAGTGATGGTGTGTACGGGGCATTAGGCTTCCTTCAAAAATGTGAAGTTTATTCTTCAAGATAGACAATCAAAAGACAATCAAAAGACAATTCGCCTTTGAGAAAGTCACATGACGAAACGCGTCAGGTGACCTGCACACAGCTCATTCAGTGAGACACACACCAACCACCAGCACGCCTACCTGTCTCAGCTGCTTCCCCTGCTTTAGAACTTACAGCGCCGTAGGAG
The DNA here is from genome assembly GCF_905171775.1 of Rana temporaria. Lineage (NCBI taxonomy): Eukaryota > Metazoa > Chordata > Amphibia > Anura > Ranidae > Rana > Rana temporaria. The sequence goes on along the minus strand of NC_053492.1, from coordinate 32,139,318 downwards.
GATTTTTAAACGGCGCCAGCAGCAGCAGCCACACTACTTAGTGTGAGACCCATAGGCCAGTGGAGTGTGTCTCTCTACTTTGTGTTTTAATATATATTTTTTTATATCTTACTTATTTTTTCTTGTGGACGTATACCTTTTTTTATATTGGCTCATTGGAGCCCCCCTCTGTGCAGGGCTTCCAGTGGAGGCATAATATTGCCCTTGTCATTTTTAAATAAATATAGTTTTTGGGTGATACCCAATCAAACTTCAAAAACGTATTACACTATGTGGTTCCCCTTGTGTTTTTTTCGTTTTAACCACTGAGTGACTTTGGAGGATAACTTGGACAAAGACCACATTCAATCTGCAGCCCCCGGGAAAGGAGACAGCTGAGGATCTGGGATAATAGGTCGTGACACCACAGACAGCGAGGTACCACTACCATCCGCTTTTTGCCCCCTGGGGGGTGACGACGTCCGGTGAGTGGGGACCTATGTGGGGGAGCACAGATGTCACCGCCTTAACCAAGTGAAACGGCACCCAATAGTCACCAGTTTAAATCTGTTAACCCGCATGCAGGAACACAGGAAGAAAATTGTTAGATAAACTCTGTAAAGTCTCTATGCAATTAGTCTGAACACTGGTCCTAATTGATCGGACTCTAAAGTGGATGCTAATTACCACACCTGCTATTATCACTGAATATTGGGACTTGTGTCTCCCTTTATTATATATATTTTTTAGTTATTTTTTATTTATGTATTGTGTTTTATGACACAGTTTTTGCTATAGATCTTCTAGTCCCAGGAGGGACAGTAGGGTTCACACTCTTTCTTATACAATTGTTTTTTTCTAAACAATTTGATTTGTAAACAAACGGTTTTGCATTGATACTCACTTATATACTATTTATGGTTTAGTTGCACTTAATTACAAGGCACCGGCAAGGTATTTTTACAGGCATACACACTTCTGTGTGTTACACCCCTAGAACACTTCTCAGCACTCAAGGACTACTGAATGTGCACGATAGAATAAACGGGGGGTGCACACTAAATGCATACACCCTCAATGCACTTTCACCTCATTAATTAACACAGTGCATATATTATAGGGGAACCGTCAGGCACACACACAGGGCCAAGCCTCTAAACGGGCACCTATTTAAGTTTTATTTTTCATTTTTTTGTTCATGCGATTTTGGCACAACATCCATCATTAATAATAGCACCCACAGGAACGCCCATAGTATTGGGGCACCAGACGAGTGCAAGGACCCAGTCAGGTTTTTTCTCCCCCCGGTTTTTTTCTGTTTCTCCACCCGCCACTCTAGTGGCAGCCATATATATTTTTTGGCACCAGCAAACAGGGTAACAACAATCCAATTGTGGGGGAGGTTCACCATATTGGATCTACCCCCGAACAGGATTACCCAACATCTGTTACTTTGCATAGTAATCGGAACCAATTCAGTGGAATTTTATTTGCAGCGCCATTATCCTATTTCCAACACCAGTTAACACTAATCGCATTTTGCGATTACCTAAGGAGGCAGCAGCGAACATATTGAATCCTAAGCGCGGTTAGTTTTTCTCTTTATCTGCAATCAAAAGACAATGCTTACATAATGACAGCTGGTAACACATGATAAGATGATTATTTCAGAAGGTTTCAGAAGGAGGAATGTGATATGATGGTATGATGGTACATGTTTCTGCTGGGTTTCCATAGTGAAAGCTTCCTGCTGGGTGGGCTTCCTACCCCCATCTCCCTGCAGGGTCGGGTGACCCTCGAGTTCCCGCAGGGTCGGGTGACCCTCAAGTTCCTAACTAGCTACTCAAACCACATGAATTCTTATACTGTTCTTAAAGCCAAGCTAAGCATATTTACTTTTAGAATAGCTCCAAGGAAGGTGATGCTACTGTCACAAACACCCACTTGTGTATATTAAGTAACATAACTCCACCCATTGTCTTGATGTAGAGCTTCAAAAATACATGTAACCTACACAGCAAATGACCTTTCTCTTGTCCTCAGCAACCATCAAAATTAACATGTTTTCAATAGCGATGTCAGAAACTTTTATCACATAAAATAGTAATAAATTCAAAATCTAACATAACCCCTCCCTTTTTTCTTTAGTATACTATTACTTATACTTCAGATGATTGCACAATGGTCTATATTCTACTTAATCATTTTATATTCTCTCGAGTCTACTTTTTGTACATTGTGTATCTAAAAACAGATCTGCCATAGATTGTATTTTGTAAAGCTTTAACCACTTGCCTACTTTGCACATACACCCCCTTCCTGCCCAGACGAGATATTAGCTTCCGGCACTGTGTTGCTTTAACTGACAATTGCGCGGTCGTGCGACGTGGCTCCCAAACAAAATTAACGTTGTTTTTTCCCCACAAATAGAGCTTTCTTTTGGTGGTATTTGATCGCCTGTGCAGTTTTAAATTTTTGGGCTATAAACAAAAAAAGAGCGTCAATTTTGAAAAAAAACACAATATTTTTTACTTTTTGCTATAATAAATATCCCATTTTTTAAAAAAAAATATATATATATTTTTAAAAAATATATATATTTTTTCTCAGTTTAGGCCGATACATATTCTACATATTTTTGGTAAAAAATGTTTTTGCAATAACCTGGTTTGCGCAAAAGTTATATTGCCTACAAAATAGGGGACATAATGATTTTTTTTAAATGTATTTTTTACTAGGAATGGCGGCGATCTGTGTTTTTTTCGGGACTGCGACATTATAGCGGACATATCGGACACTTTTGACACATTTTTGGGACCATTCACATTTGTACAGTGAACAGTGCTATAAATATGCATTGATTAATGTATAAATGTGACTGGCAGGGAAGGGGTTAACCACTAGGGGGGGGGGAGTTAAATGTGTATCCTGGGTGTGTTCTAACTGTAGGGGGAGGGGGGTGACTAGGGGAGGTGACCGATCTGTGTCCCTATGTACAAGGGACACAGATCGGTCTCCTCTCTCCCTGACAGGATGTGGAGCTCTGTGTTTACACACAGAGCTCCACGTCCCTGCTCAGTCACTGGGAAATCGCGGGTGCCCGGCGGCCATCGCGGCCGCCGGGCACGTGCACTGTGTTCCCAGTGACGCGACGGGTGCGCGCGCCCTAGAGGCTTTAAATGACAGGACGTCATATGACCTCCTGTCGGAACAATAGAGCATTCCGCCCGCCGTCATTTGACGGCAGGCGGGTGTTAAGTGGTTAATAAAGATATTGAAAATAAAAGTTTTCTTTTATCCTTATACCATTGGTTAAAAAACAATAATTTTAATAAACTCAAAGTGGTTCTAAAGGCAGGATTTTTTTTATTTAATGCATTCTATGCATTAAGTAAAAAATATTCAGTGTGCAGCAGCCCCCCCCCCCCAATACATACCTGAGCCCCATCTCTATCCAGCGATGTTGCACAAGAGACTCGGCTGTCCGGGACATACCACCAGCCTGGCTCTCAACACCTCATATACAAATATCCTCATTTAAATGCCTAATGGTTGGTAAGCATCACCAATCACATGATGGAACCTTCAGTGAGCCCCAATTCTCTACATGTTATTTTGAACCTTCATTGGAAGGGGGTGTTCATTTAAACCAGGGATCTTTGAACTATGGCCCTCCAGCTGTTTCAGAACAACAGTTCACATGTAAACAAGGCATTCCCCTATCCTGCCTAGTGACACTGTCACTGACGACCGTTCCCCATGATCGGGAACGGTCAGCAGTGACATGTCACATGTAGCCACGCTCCCTAACAGTAATAATCACTTCCTAGGGAACACTTAACGCCTGCAGCGCCACCTAGTGGTTAACCCCTTCACTGGCAGTGTCATTTTTACAGTAATCAATGCATTATTATAGCACTGATCGCTGGAAAAATGACAATGGTCCTAAAATGGTGTCAGATGTGTCCGCCATAATGTTGCAGTCATGATAAAAATTGCTGATTGCCACCATTACTATTAACCACTTCCCGACCCCCGCATGTATATGTACGTCCACAATATGGCACGTACAGGCACATGGGCGTACACGTACGTCCTCGCCTATTAGCGGGTGGGGGGTCCGATCGGGACCCCCCCGCTACATGCGAAGGTCGGGTCCGCTCGGGGAGCGATCCGGGACCACGGCGCGGCTATTTGTTTATAGCCGCTCCGTCGCGATCGCTCCCCGGAGCTGAAGAACGGGGAGAGCCGTGTGTAAACACGGCTTCCCCGTCCTTCACTATGGCGGCGCATCGATCGCGTCATTCCCTTTATAGGGAAGACACGATCGATGACGTCATTCCTACAGCCACACCCCCAAACAGTTGTAAACACATACTAGGTGCACCCTAACTCCTACAGCGCCACCTGTGGTTAACTCCCAAACTGCAACTGTCATTTTCACAATAAAGAATGCAATTTAAATGCATTTTTTGCTGTGAAAATGACAATGGTCCCAAAAATGTGTCAAAATTGTCCGAAGTGTCCGCCATAATGTCGCAGTCACGAAAAAAATTGCTGATCGCCGCCATTAGTAGTAAAAAAAAAAAAATTTATAAAAATGCAATAAAACTATCCCCTATTTTGTAAACGCTATAAATTTTGCGCAAACCAATCGATAAACGCTTATTGCGATTTTTTTTACTAAAAATAGGTAGAAGAATACGTATCGGCCTAAACTGAGGAAAAAAAATGTTTTAATATATGTTTTTGGGGGATATTTATTACAGCAAAAAGTAAAATATATTGGATTTTTTTCAAAATTGTCGCTCTATTTTTGTTTATAGCGCAAAAACTAAAAACCGCAGATGTGATCAAATACCACCAAAAGAAAGCTCTATTTGTGGGGAAAAAAGGACGCCAATTTTGTTTGGGAGCCACGTCGCACGACCGCGCAATTGTCTGTTAAAGCGACGCAGTCCCGAACTGTAAAAACACCTTGGGTCTTTAGGCTGCATATTGGTCCGGGGCTTAAGTGGTTAAAAAAATATATATTGCTAAAAATGCTGTAAAACAGTCCCCTACTTTGAAGATGCTATAACATTTGCGCAAACCAATCAATAAACGCTTATTGCGATTTTTTTTCCAAAAAAAATACGTATACGAATACGTATCGGCCTAAACTATGGGAAAATATTTTTGGGCATATTTATTATAGAAAAAAGTAAAAAGATATAGAATTTTTTCAAAATTGACGCTCTTTTTTTGTTTATAGCGCAAAAAATAAAAATCGCAGAGGTGATCAAATACCACCGCGCAATTGTCAGTTAAAGCGACGCAGTGCTGAATCACAAAAAGTGGCCCGGCCAACAAAATGGTCCGTGTGTGAAGAGGTTAAATAAACTTTAAGTAAAAGAAACAAATCAAACCCCCACTCTCATAACACTTTTAACCACTTAAGGACAGCCTCCTGCACATGAAATGGCTGGGCACAAGCACGTACAGGTACAGGTACGTCCTCTTTAAGTGCCCAGCCGTGGTTCGCGGGCGCGCGCCCGCGACCCGGTCCGAAGCTCTGTGACCGCGGCCGCGGGACCCGCGGACCCAATCACCGCTGGAGTCCCGCGATCGATCCCCAGAGCTGAAGAACAGGGAGAGCTGTGTGTAAACACAGCTTCCCCGTTCTTCACTGGCGCCGTCATCGATCGCGTGTTCCCTAATATAGGGAACCACAATCAATGACGTCACACCTACAGCCACACCCCCCTAAAGTTAGAAACACAGATGAGTTCACACTTAACCACTTCAGCGCCCCCTTGTGGTTAACTCCCAAACTGCAATTGTCATTTTCACAGTAAACAATGCATTTTTAATACATTTTTTGCTGTGAAAATGACAATGGTCCCAAAAATGTGTCAAAATTGTCTGATGTGTCCACCATAATGTCGCTGTCACGAAAAAAAAATCGCTGATCCATTAGTAGTAAAAAAATAATAATTAATAAAAATGCAATAAAACTATCCCCTATTTTGTAAACGCCATACATTTTGCACAAACCAATCGATAAACGCTTATTGTGATTTTTTTAATCAAAAATAGGTAGAAGAATGCGTATACATTTTTTATATGTTTTTGGGGGATATTTATTATAGCAAAAAGTAAAACATATTGCATTTTTTTAAAATTGTCGCTCTATTTTTGTTTATAGCGCAAAAAATAAAAACCGCAGAGGTGATCAAATACCACCAAAAGAAAGCTCTATTTGTGGGAAAAAAAGGACGCCAATTTTGTTTGGGAGCCACGTCGCACAACTGCGCAATCGTCAGTTAAAGCGGTGCAGTGCCGAATCGCAAAAACTGGCCAGGTCCTTTACCTGCCTAAAGGTCCGGGTCTTAAGTGGTTAAGCAATGGGAAGCAGCAATTTAGAACATGCACAACAAAGCTAGTGTTGCCACTCATATACATTCCTTTAGTAAGTGCAAAACAAACAGCTGTTGATCATATATTTAGAGCTGTCCAGTGTCCTTTCCACACATACTGGGGTTAATTGGTCTATTTGAAGTGGAGTTCCGCCTGTAGAGGTGGAAACATATTGCTTAGATGCTGTTCTAATATACTATATTGGGGTGAAGGAGTGGTATTCACTGGATTCACAGTGGTGTAGTAGTTTGGTGGAAGAGGACACTGTACAACAGTGATCTTGTCACATTATTTTTAGCAATTTTCTGGACTGGCTACACTTATTTATCTATCTATTTTTAAAGACACTGGGAATTATTCATCATATTCATTGTATGAAACACTTTTCTCTATTCCATCTCTTATTCAGACCGTTCCAATGGTCTCATCTCAGATCCCATCTGGGTCCGCAATGACACATCAGGAGTGTCCTCTCTCTCCGTTGTTATATATTCTTCTTACCATGGAACATTTAGCGATTGCCATATGTTAACACCCTGATATAGGTCAACACAAATACAAACTTTCCCATTATGCAGGACACCTATTGATATAAATTACCAATCCCATTGTCTCTATTCCATCTCTTATTCAGACATTTGCAGAATTTGGGCAGTGAGTAATTTTAAGGTAAACTATGGCAAGATTGAAGCCCTGAATATCTCCCTATATCTCCCTATCTCTATCTTCTGTAGCTCACCTTCAAAGTAAATTTGCCTTTAAATGGCAACATAAGGCTATAAAATATCTAGGCATCATAATTCTTTTGTCCACCATGGCGGACCTCAACTTTACATTGCTTCTCCAACTGGTGCTTACTTGTCTTAAATCCTATGACAAACCACATATATCGTGGTTTGGTCGCATCAATACCATCAAAATGGACATCTTATCAAAATTATTGTACACTTTTCAAGCCATTCCTGTTCCCTCTTCGACCTGTTTTTTTTCTTATCTCTCGACAGGGCTATCCGTATTTTTATATGGTGACTTAAAAACTCCAGAATTCGACAAACCATCCTCTCCTTGCCTAAGTACAGATGGGGGTGGCTATTCCCCATTTGTCCATATATTCTCATGCAGCTTATTTACTCAGAGTGGTTTACTGGTATCATGGCCTTTCCACCAAGTTGTGGACTTGTTTGTAGAATGATCTTATCTCCCAAGACCTTACGTCTTTTCCCTGATTGGAATCTGATCAGAGGCCCCCGAGAGACTTACTACCCCTCACGGTATGCACTACTTTGTTGTTGTGGGATACTTATGTAAAGGCTTACTCTCTTCCAGACCAAATTCCTTGACCCTGTTGTTTGGCCTAGCATCTTTTCCCCATACTGTAACAAGTTCTACTATTCTCCAGTGGCATCGCAGAGACAGTCCTCTTTTGAGCCATACCTTGACTGGCCAGACTCTTTCTCCCCTTTCCCAGATACTCCCCTCCTGTTAAAGCTCATCACGTGCATGGTTGGAATATACACAGTTGAAATATTGTTTAGGCACCCAGTCCTCTACAGACATCCTGACATGACCTTGCACTGGTTTTGAATTACTGCTATCCCAATCCTCTAGACCAGGCCAAACACATTCGCAGATATACCAGATCTCATTGAGGGATTCCTACCCAAACCCAATGCCATATATTTTGAAATGGGAGCAAGAATTTGCAAATATCAGGAGATGATATAGTGTGGATCAAAATACTGGCTGCTACATATAAACTATCTACATCCTATTACGCGCAAGAGCGCAATTATCGCACCTTATCCAGATGGTACCACTGTCCTACACTTTTACATAAAATGAATCCTTCTATCCCTGATACTTGCTGGCGATGTTTGCAGGAGCCTGGCTCCATGACCCATATTTGGGACACCTGTCCAAAAATTGTCCCGTTTTGGTATAACATATTACAATTGTTTAATAAATTGCTAAAATCTCAAATAAACCTCAGATTACAGTGCTGTCCATGTTGCCAGGCTCTTACAGGCAAAATAAAAGAAACCTAATTAGGAACTTCATCACAGCGGCTTGCTCTGTGATAGCCAGAAGTTAGTGCCAGGTTGAGGCTCCATCAATGGCTGAATGGGCTTGTGATTTGGACAAGATTGAGCCCGTGGAGCGTATGATCGCTTGGGATGAGGACAAATCAAAATCACAGAAACTTATGTGGACAGTCTGGTCTCATTTCAGATATTCTTCTGACTTTGACTCCTTTATTGTGTTTCTTGTTGCTTGAGGTATTGTACTCCTTGGTATGTTTCTAACTGAAACAAATGTTTCTATCAGATACTCTACAATGTACTCAAATGTTTCTGTTTTATGTTGTTGGTTGCTCATCATACAGGGGAAGTTCAAATCTGGTTGTATTTGTTCAACTATAATTAGATTTTGCCTAACAGACTTGTTTTTTCTACAAATACATAATAAAAAGATTAAATATAAAAACGTAATTGTATTATTTATTACTTTATTTATTATTATATCTACAACTTACTCTAATGTGACACTGATCTGAAAATTATTTCAAGGGTTTTATGAGACTAAAATATTTTTTTAAAGGTTCCTCCAGGGAAAAAAAGGCTGAGAAAGACTCCAAGTTCCACCGTCATTCGATTATTTTTAAAAGCACTTTGGACTTATAGAAACTGAAATAGAATTGTGTCTATAAAGGCTGAACAAAGTTCATTAACAATTACCTTTTACTTATTTTATTCTCTGCAATGAAAAAATAATTCACAGGAGATATTAAATATCCCCTTGATAACAGGAATGAAGTCTGATTTTGGCATGTTAATTAACCTCAATTTCTGTTATTGGTGTGTTGATTAATCTCTATGGGGCATTGTTCATATACATAAAAACACTGATATGATCACAAAAAAGGAATACAATAATCAAGAGAAAATGCTCTCATTAGCTTTAAATATGTATTAATTCTGGATTAGGAACGTAGTGAGAATTTCAAAATTTGCAGTGAATTCCCTACAAATTCCTTAGTGGAAAGGTACTAGGATAAACACTGGCATTTCAAAAACATTATTGCGGAAGTAAAAAAGCAAAGCAGAAGACAATGATGAAGAGGATGTGTGCTCTTATTGACTTTTAATATGTATTCGTTCAGGACTAAGTCTGAAATGAGCACTTTAAAATCTGCAATTTTAACATGCTCCTCATTGGAAAGGTACAAGGATAAAAATACATATTTCATGTGATGGTGTAAATCAAGTTTATTTGTTCCTATCTTTGTTAGATACTTACTATTAAGTACACAAAAGTATTTTTTTATAAATATCACATGCGGTATCTGAATTTAATATAGTGCTTTATAAAATTTAAATATCAGTAATGGCTCATAGGGAACAAAGCCAAACTCCTCACCCTCACATTCTTCCAATTTCATTAATACCATTCCCATTGACTTCTTCCTTTGGTAAACAACTTTCCACAAATGGTCTGTCTAACACTTGATTTGGTCCAATGGTAAGTATGCATTAAAACTAAAGACAAGAAAATGAGAAACACATGGGATCTAGTTTACCTTTCATTATACAAAAAAACATTTAGTGGTTGCCCTTGGGAACAACTCTATTTTTTATTTTTATTTTTACTTCTTTGGTTTTATTCATCAGTACCAATATGTTGTTCCTGGGGGTGAGTGGTATGATTTTATATATCACTGCACAATTACAGGTTTCCCTTAACAGAAAATGTTAAAGATATTGCCTCACATTTCAGTCTGTTTGTGACAATATATAAAAAACACACACCAAAAAACAAAAGCTTTCTAACAAGCATTGACTTGGACATTATAAGCATTGTTGATAAACAAAGCCAACACTAACACCAATCCTAATGCTAGCCCTAACCCTTGGTTTATCAACAAAGTGATCTACATGTGATCTACATGCCAGTATTGAATTTTTTTTAGGATTTACATGTCGCCAGTGAGGGTTATTTGCACATTTTTTCAACTGGCTGTTGGTCAACTTATTAGGAGCCATGCGGAGACCTAATAGGCAATCTAATGGCTAAATAAAGCACTATTTCCTTCAGAATGTGCTGTTACTGGTAGGATCTCCAAGTAAGAAACTTTGCAACAATTGACTAATACAATGCACTTTATTAAACTGTACATTCAGTGAGGCATGACATCATAGTATATATATATATATATATATATATATATATATATATATATATATATATATATATATATATATATATCTAAAATAATATAATATAATAATATATATACACAGGGCATGCAAAAAATAATTAGGTATGCATAATACATGTAATATATTGCAGCCTACTAGTTCTTAAAATCTGAGGCTGTATTCATTTTCTATTTTCAGGCTAAGAAAATTTTCGGCAATTACAGAAAATACATGTTTATCTTGTCAGAAGTGCTGTGTCCTTGTTACTTCTTGTAAGCTAATAAAGACAGAATAAACAATGCTATCTCTTTATTTAAAATTATTGGTCCCATCAATCCACCATGTATGGAGATGAACAAAGGCAGACATGTTTGAAGTCTAGTCTGAATGACAAGCATGTCTACTTTCATATACACCATGGAGAAATGTAGACAGAAAGGGATGGGAAGTGTGTTATTTGCAGATTCAAAAAGTTAAAACAAGCCTAAAAAAAACTTAATGTGGGCACCTCATTTATTGACTGGTGGGCTGCAAAATATAAAATTTTTGTTTTGAATTTTGATTTTAATGTCAATTCAAAAATATGTTCCTAACCTGAATAATCCTGCAATTTAAGTTCTGGGATAATTATTATCAATATTATTATTATACAGGATTTATATACCGCCAACAGTTTACGCAACGCTGTAAAACTTGAGGCTAGACAGTACAAATACAATATACTTTAATACAGTAGTAATTAGAGGGCCCTGCTCGTTAGAGCTTACAATCTAAGAGATTATTGATCTTGAGTTATATGGTGCTTTTCTGTTTTGTATCCACACCATTCTGAGTAGATTCTCTTTCAACACTTTATAGTAAATGCATTTTGTAAAAATAAACAAATTTTTTAACAATTAGGCTCCATGCATACTGCCATAAAAACATTGCTTCCACAGGAGTTTTGTGTTCTGCCTGTAGAAGAAACTCAATGTTATCCTATATGTTCATGCACATTATGACGTTTACAGGCATATTTAGAGATCAACGTTAAGAGGCAGAAAAAAAAACCTTCTCATTCGCGTTTCTGATTGGAGCTCACTGGCAGAAAAAAATTAAAACTCTCCTAAATTAGTCTAAACTTTGTACAAAAAAATGCTCTATATGAACCTTTTTTACTCCAAAGAGAACAGATTTTTTTAAGTCCAGTGTGCATGGAACCTTAAAGCAGAGGTAAACACAAAAATGGAACCTCCGCTCCGTCTAAGACAGGTATTTGCACCCACTTCCATCATGTCCGGCGCCCCCGCTGTCTTCTGAGAGACACATGGGTCCCAGAAGACAGCAAGAACCAGTGGCATTGTGCAGCACGAGTCGCGCATGCACAGTAGGGAACCAGGAAGTGAAGCCACAAGGCTTCACTTCCTGATTCCCTTACCGAAGTTGTCAGTGGCAGCATCCGAGAGCCGAGACAGAGATCGGCTTCGGGTGCCGACATTGCGGGTACGCTGAACAGGTAAGTGTCCTTATTTGTAGCTGCTGACTTTAAAAAAAAATAAAACATTTGGCGGACCTCCGCTTTAAGGGAATATATGTTTACCATATAATTCTTTCCAATTTCTTATAGTAAATATTTTTCTTTAATATTACTGTAATTTTAAGAAATAAAAAAAAAAACATACGTTTATCATAGATTTAAACTTCTGTAAAACTGACCATATTCTTGCATGAGACAACATTAAATTGTTTTGTATTATACATGTTGCAGGGTATCAGGGTACCTTATAGTTGCATAATAATATTAACACTTTTCCTAACTTAAAACATGGAACCTCAAAATCAAACCTTCCCTGAAGAATTTATCTTAGCTGGATTCTCCCAGAACATGCAGATGTGCATTTTATTTTTTATTGTATTATTCCTGATGTATATTTTTACAGTTTTCGGAAATGTTTTTCTTATCACTGCCGTTATCATCAGTCCTAAACTTCACATGCCTATGTACTTTTTCCTCTGCAATCTCTCATTTATAGATTTGTGCTATTCATCCACATTTCTTCCTAAGATATTTATAGTTATATTTTCTGTTAGGAGGACAATCTCCATCACAGGTTGTCTGATGCAAATGTACAGCGGCATATACCTAGGAAGCGCTGAGTCCTTTTTACTGGCAGTGATGGCGTATGACCGCTATGCGGAAATAACCTCCCCTTTATATTATAACATTATTATGAAATGGGAAAACTGTAGAAACATAATAATCGTTAAGTGGACTGGATATTTTTTAATATCAGTTGTCCCATTTATTTCAAGGCCTCTGGTATTTTGTACAGCAAACGAACTGGATCATTTTGTTTGTGAGATCTTGGCGGTTTTAGAGCTAGCTTGTGGAGACCTCACCTTTTATAAATTAGCTATTGTTGTTGTAAGTTTTTTTACACTTTTGTTGCCACTTCTGTTCATTGTGCTTTCTTACATCCTTATAATTTCATCGATATTAAAGATCCGGTCTACACATAGAAGATCCAAAGCCTTTTCAACTTGTACTTCTCATCTGACCGTTGTCTGCATGTATTATGGGACGTGTCTAAGCATGTATATGGGACAAATAAAACACTTTTCTTCAAATCTGAAATATGTTTCTTTAATATACGGTGTTGTAACCCCTGCCTTAAATCCATTGATATATAGCTTGAGAAATAAAGATGTAAAAGAGACATTTCAAAAAATATTTGTGAGGATAGTCTACAAGTAGGGACGAGCAAAACAGCCAGAGTTCAAATTATGCTGAGTCACCAAATTCTGTTTAAAATGTGGAAAACATGAACATTGAAGTTCACTGCCACTTCTGTTCATTGTGCTGTCTTACATCCGTATCATGTCATCGATATTAAAGATCCGGTCTACATATAGAAGATCCAAAGCCTTTTCAAGCCTAGTCTACAAGTAGGGACGAGCAAAACAGTTCAATTTATGGGGATTCACCAAATTCTGTTTAAAATCTAGAAAACATGAACATTGAAGTCCATGGGTGGAAAATTTTGATACTACAGCCATTTTTAAGGCTAGTAGAAAAGCTATTGCCTATAAGCCATTGGGGAACAAATGACAAAAAACATTTTTGGCAAGGGGTCCCCTCTGGCAAGGTATCCTGCCCTTTTTGAGAGCAGATGGCCTGTTATTGCTTGCCCCCTTAACTGGAAAGTCAGGCTGCAAACTCAGATTAGTGTGTTGCATAGATTTTGGGAGGAGACCATCTTTTTTTTTGTTTTTTCTTTCTGCATGGGTTACCCCTTTAAATTTCAGGCAACCCCATGCTTTTTTTTAACCTTAACTGGTGGTTGTTTTTGGGGAATTACAGCTGCTTTGTTTACAATACACATGAAGGGGCCAAGAAATGTATTATAGCGTCTATTTAAATTATATATTTTTTCTATGTAAATGTCAGATATGCTTCAGTAAATCACGCAGGTGCACCACTTCACCTGCAGGTTAAAGGCCATCCCAAAAAAATGGTATATATTAGACAAGGTTGTATAAAGAAATATGAAGAGATTTGGAAACCCTTGTGGGATAACGAACCATCAGTATGTGAAAGACTAAAATGAGAAATGAACCATCAGTATAAAGAAGAAAAGATATGGTAGGTAGAGATGGGTTGAGAGGGTTAGCAGTACCAATACCTAAAAGATAATAAATTAGGAATAAGTAGACAGGATGTGATACTCTAACATAGGAAAAAAGAATGACCAAGAATGAATAGAGAGATGTTGGGTAAAATGGGAGAATGAGTGCGGTAAGAATGAATAAGAGGATTAGGATGATATAAGATTAATTTGAAGAAATGGCTGGAGTGGGAAAAATAGAAAGTGGTAACGGAGGAGTAGAATGGAAGAAGAAAGTGAAGAAGATAAGATAACTACATAATAAATATCCGAGAATTTGAATGAGAGAATATATTTTCTATTTTCCTCTGTATATGTACCTGTAAAACGGAGGTAGGAGGGGAAGGGTGAGTGGAAAATTTTTGTTTGTATGTTAATGATGATAAATGAAAAATGTTTCAATAAAGATTTAAAAAAAAAATGCCATCCAAAGCATGTTATTTAAAGGTATTGTTTATTTTAAAAATAATTATTGCCTGGTGTTTATTAAAACGTATTTAAATAGGTACATGTCCCCCCACTCTCCTTGGCATTAACCAGCTCCTCCTTACCTAAATACAAAGTAGCGATGTGTAACTTAAGTCATTAACATGAAGTTAATGTGTGAGCTTGTCACAAAACTCCAGTAAGTAATAAAAGGAAAGCCAATATTGTAATTCTATAAACCAGCTTTTTATTACAATAAAATGCACCTCCCAAAAATATTAGATCAAAAATTCCATCAAATCTTCATCAAATTTCCTAAGGACACGTGTGAGCAAAGGTCAGGAAAATAAACTAATCAGGGTCAGACCGCATGGCAACCAGAAGTGATGACAATCCCCGGCCGGAAGTGACATTCTATTTGGGTAAATGGGTAGGGGTACAATGTACCCAATACCCATTCACTTTGGAGGAGGCCCCCTGGTTAAAGGGGGCTTCCAGATTCCGATAAGCCCCCCGCCCACAGACCCCGACAACCAATGGCCAGGGTTGTCAGCAAGAGGCCCTTGTCCCCATCCACCTGATGGGACCAATGCTATCACATTTGCCCCTTTTATCCTTAAAACTGCTATTCCACATGTTTCCTTCAATTCCAGGTCTGCGACGGGGAATCAATTCCATTGGACATCTCTTCACTACAAACCAGCTAAACTTGTTTCAGCAATTATGTACTCAATACAATCTAAATCCTAAAAATGTTTTTATGTATCTACAGATACACTCAGGGCGCTCCCGTTCGAAACTAATGGATTTTCGTACGAATTTGTTAGTATTCGTACATTCGGATCAATTCGAACATCCGAAAAGCTGAAAGAACCAAAATACAAAAATTACGGAATTACGAATAAGCAAAATAACGAACAAGCAAAAATACGAACGTACGATTGGACAATCTTACTAAAATACGAAACACCGAAACAGCAAAAGAATGAAAATGACATCTATAATGAACAATTTGCATTCCGTATTTTAAATCCTTTGTTTGTATTTTCATTCTTATGTTCGTATTTTCATTTGTGTGTTTTGTAAATCCGTTTCTTTGTCTGTTTGTAAATTTGTGTACTTGTATCGTTCTTTCGAATGGGCACTGGGCAGTGTAGTTAGTGAGTGATGTATCTTACATATCTTAGCCAATCAGCTTATCTCTTTTGTGCTGAGTCACATTTTACAGTGCAAAGCCTCGTACACACGATCATATTTCAAACAAACTTTTCCGTTGACTTTTGTTCGAAGGGAGTTGGCCGGACTTTTGAAACTGAAAAAGTTTGTCCGATGGAGCGCACACACGGTCGGATTTTTTGGAAAACGCTCATTTTGAAGTTTGTTGGCAAAAATTCTTAAGAGAAAGTCTATCTTAATATGGATTAGCCGCGTGTTGAAAATGAAACTGAAATACGAGATTGCGAATGACCACACCGCAATGTATTTACGAAAGTACAAAATTACAAATTCATTAAACAAAAATTATTATCTAACAAAATTACGAATCAACGAAAATAAATTAGACAGAATTACGAATCATTCAGTATAAACAAAAATAAAACTGTCACGAAAATACGAATGGGTCCGAATAGGAAAACTTGCGTCTTACAAAATACGAACGGGTCTGAATAGGAAAACTTACATCTTATGAAATTACAAATCTTTACGAATCTACAGAACGAGACAAAACGAAAAAAAAAAATATATATTATTTTGTTGTGCACATGTCTAGTTTTCATGCGTGGGTGGGTGCCACTGACAAGCTTATTTACATTCCTTAGTGCATACATGTGGGGATCGGGCGGCCTCTAAAAAAAAATTGTGAGGGGATTTTATTTGCTTGATTGTAAAGTGTAAAGCAAATTCTTTACAATTTGCAAAATTTTTTGATGACAGGTTCTCTTTAATGAGACATTGAAGGTCTAAAAGACCCAGGATGTCTCCCCTGTGCTCCATGCTTATGTAAATGTGTATGGGGTACCTGGTATCACTACTAATTCACAAGAAAGGATCGTAACCTATAAATTAAGTCACACAAAAGTTTGACAAGTTCCTCATTAAAAAACAAAAATCTCTAAAAAGTTCTTCATTGTAAATCCACCATCAATCAAGATGCCCACTGACTTGGGAATTCCTGGTGACAACAATAGTTCCCAGGGAAATGGCAACTGTGTCTTCCTTAGGCCCCTTTCACATTGGCCAGAACAATTTTTACTTAGCAGGGGATCTGTCCGCTGATCCCCTGCTGAGCTGAGTGGGTGAATGACAGGTCCTTGCGTGCTCTGCTTATGCAGAGGATCAATGCCTGATGAAGAGATCCTGCCTGGCTCCGAAACATTGTTTTCTGCTGAAACAATGTGATCAGTGTTTAAAGCTTTTGACTCATTTTTAGAGATCTTGGTGTGCTTATGCAGGGTGGACACGGAAACAGCCCGCTCTGCTCTATAGGTAGCCGGAAGTAAATGGACGGACTGTCTTCTGAATCTGATCTGGCCAGCTGGAGGGGAATAGATCCCCTTCCTTTCTTTTTTGCTGGATCGAATCAGACCGAGAGGTAGTCGGCTGTACATAAGTCCATTTACATCTGGCGTTCCATAGCCACATGCCGACAAGCGCACCACGATAGACGTCGACACAATGGCACGGCTGGACATATGAGCGTACAGGTACGTCCCCTTTAAGATGCGACATGAGCTCCGTGAGTCTGACCGTGGGTCACGCGAACTCGATGTCCATGGGGATACCCGCGATCATCTCACGGAGAGGAAGACAGGACACTGGACACTGATCACAGCTCCCTGTAATCTGGAGCGTTGATCAGTGTCGTGTCACACTTAGCCCACCCCCCCACAGTTAGAACACATCCCTAGGACACACTTAACCCCTTCAGCAACCCCTACTGGTTAACCCCTTCACTGCCAGTGTAATTTTTACAGTAATCAGTGCATTTTTAAAGCACTGATCACTGTATAAATGACAATGGTCCCAAAATGGCATCAAAAGTGTCCGAAGTGTCCGCCATAATGTCACAGTCATGATAAAAATTGCTGATCGCCGCCATTGCTAGTAAAAAAAATATATTAATAAAAATGCCATAAAACTACCCTCTATTTTGTAGACACTATGGCCCAGATTCTCGTAGGGTGGCGTAAATGTAAGCGGGCGTAGCGTATCGTAGTTACGCTACGCCGCCGCAACTTAGAGAGGCAAGTGCTGTATTCACAAAGCACTTGCGCCCAAAGTTATGTTGGTGTAGCGTAAATGTGCCTGTGTAATCGCGCCTAAATCAAATGAGGAAGAAGGGGGTGTGTTTTATGTAAGCTAATCATGACCCCACGTAAATGACGCTTTTTTCGAACGGTGCATGCGCGCGTATGCTCAGTATCACGTCGAATTTTCAAATTAAATTACGCCTGCTCAATGCCTAGTCGACGTGAACGTAACTTACGTCCAGCCCCACTCACGGACGACTTACGCAAATGACGTATAATACGTTCGTACGTTCGTACGTTTCCGACGTCCATACCTAACATGACTTACCCCTGCTTTATGAGGGGTAACTTTATGCCGGCGTATGTCTTACGTAAATGACGTATCTTGATACGTCCGGCGCACGTACGTTCGTGAATCGGCATATCTAGCTAATTAGCATATTCAACGCGGAAATATACGGAAGCGCCACCTAGTGGCCAGCGTAAATATGCACCCTAAGATACGACGGCGTAGGAGACTTACGCCGCTCGTATCTAGGCAACTGTGAGGCGTATCTGAGGCGTATCTGTTACTCATAGTTACGACGGCGTATCTGGAGATACGCCGGCGTAACTCCTTTGAGAATCTGGGCCTATAACTTTTGTGCAAACCAGTCAATAAACACTTAATGTGATTTTTTTTTACCAAAAATATGTAGAAGAATACGTATCGGCCTAATATATATATATTTTTTGGAGATATTTATTATAGCAAAAAGTAAAAAATATTGTTTAATTTTCAAAATTGTCGCTATTTTTGTTTATAGCGCAAAAAAATAAAAACCTCAGAGGTGATCAAATACCACCAAAAAAAAGACATCAATTTTGTTTGGGAGTCATGTCGCACGACCGTGCAATTGTCAGTTAAAGCAACACAGTGCCCAATAGCAAAAAGTGCTCTGGTCTTTGGGCAGCCAAATGGTTCTAGGCTGAAGTGGTTAAAAGAGAATGGAGGGTTCAATCAGGTCCAGCTAAAAAATGGAAAGTCGGACCTGATTGGACACGTGAATAGGGCCCAGAGGCGGACTGACAACTCATGAGGCCCCCGGGCAATAGGCGATTATGGGGCCCCCGGGCAATAGGAGATTATGGGCCCCCGAGCAATAGGAGATTATGGGGCCCCCAGGCAATAGATTGTGGGGCCACACAGTATACACACACATACAGTATACATACACAGTATACACACACATACACACAATATACACACACAGTATACATACACACAGAATACACATACACACACTAAAAGGTACTGGAGAGTTGGAGCAACTATAAACTTTGGATTTTTTTTAAAACACACATTTTTATGTACTGACCCTTGTTTTACTGAGGCTGGCAACCCTGATGGGGCCCCATAGTGGCATGGGGCCCTCGGGCAGGTCCTGAGTGCCCAAATGGTCAGTCCATACCTGAAGGGGCCTTAGGAGTCAGAGACAGTGGGATGCTTCTATATATGATGCTTGACTCCTACTGTACAGGGGGACACATGGGCAAAAATTTTGTCTGAACCTAAGTTTGGACCAAACCCTAAGCTCTTCCCTGGTCATCCATGTTTCATCCCAAAGCTCTAGAGGACAGTTTTTCTTAATGTACCCTGAGGAACACTGGATGGTCCTCTATTCTACCTTGTCATCGCTGGGAACAGGGTGCAAAGGGGAAGAAATTATTCCTTGTCATCGCTTGGACCAGGATGCAAAGGGGAAGAAACTTCTTCCTTGTCATCGCTGGGAACAGGGTGCAAAGGGGAAGAAACCTCTTCCTTGTCATCGCTGGGAACAAGGTGCAAAGGGGAAGAAACTTCTTCCTTGTCATTTATGGGAAGAGGGTGCAAAGGGGAAAAAAATTCTTCCTTTTAATTGGTGGGAAAAGGGTGCAAAGGGGAAGAAACTTCTTCCTTGTCATCACTGGGACCAGGGTGAAAAGGGGAAGAAACTTCTTCCTTGTCATTGCTGGGAACAGGGTGAAAAGGGGAAGAAACTTCTTCCTTGTCATCACTGGGACCAGGGTGCAAAGGGGAAGAAACTTCTTCCTTGTCATCACTGGGAACAGGGTGCAAAGGGGAAGAATCTTCCTCCTTGTCATTGCTGGGAACAAGGTGCAAAGGGGAATAAACTTCTTCCTTGTCATGTCTGGGAACAGGGTGCAAAGGGGAAGAAACGTCTTCCTTGTCATCGCTGGGAACAGGGTGCAAAGGGGAAGAAATTCTTCCTTGTCATCGCTTGGACCAGGGTGCAAAGGGGAAGAAACGTCTTCCTTGTCATTGCTGGGAACAGGGTGAAAAGGGGAAGAAACGTCTTCCTTGTCATCACTGGGACCAGGGTGCAAAGGGGAAGAAACTTCTTCCTTGTCATCACTGGGAACAGGGTGCAAAGGGGAAGAATCTTCCTCCTTGTCATCTCTGGGAACAGGGTGCAAATGGGAAGAAACTTCTTCCTTGTCATCGCTGGGAACAGGGTGCAAAGGGGAAGAAACTTCTTCCTTGTCATCGCTGGGAACAAGGTGCAAAGGGGAAGAAACTTCTTTCTTGTCATTTATCACTCATATGCAGACAACACGCAACTGTATTACCGCATTTGCAACAAAAAGGATCACCACCTCAATCTAGAGACATGCCTCTCTTTGATAGAGAACTGGATGACAAAGAGTTATCTTAAACTCAACGAAGCGAAAACAGAACTTCTCCTGTTTCACGCCAAGCATATGAATCAACCTGCAACAACTTGGATACCCCCGCCCATTCTGGGCAAAATCATTACCCCTAGCGCCAAAGTCAAAAGTCTCGGGGTCATCTTCGACTCCTACATGACAATGGACGCACAAATAGGGTCAGTAGTCAGTGGATCTCACTATCTGCTGCGCCTACTACACAAACTTACTCCTTTTATTCCCAAAGAAAACATAGCGGCCGTGGTGGGAGCTATTGTAAACTCCAGATTGGACTATGCAAATGCCCTTTACCTCGGACTCCCAAAGTACCAAATCGCTCGTCTGCAAGTCGTTCAAAATACGGCCGCCAGACTAGTGACTGGGAAAAAACCCTGGGAATCAATATCACCTTCACTGAGAACCCTTCATTGGTTGCCACTTGCCAGTAAAAGACAGAATTGTTTTTAAAGCACTCTGTCTAACGCATAGATGTATTCATGGGAATGCTCCCCATTATCTATGCGAAAAAATAAAAGCTCACAACTCCAATCGCGTTCTGCGATCCACCAACCAAAATCTGCTCCAGATACCGAAAGCCAATTACAAGTCCAAAGGAGAAAGAAGATTCATGATCCAGGGTCCCAGACTATGGAACGCTTTACCAACCAGCATTCGGTTGGAGGAAAACCACTTAGCATTCAGGAGAAAGGTCAAGACTCATCTATTTTGATATCAAAGGAGACAGGAACAACAAGCGCCCAGAGGCGATTTAGTTCGCATGTGTTGCGCTATATAAGTTTTCATTCATTCATTTATGGGAAAAGGGTGCAAAGGGGAAGAAACTTCTTCCTTGTCATCACTGGGACCAGGGTGCAAAGGGGAAGAAACTTCTTCCTTGTCATTGCTGGGAACAGGGTGCAAAGGGGAAGAAACTTCTTCCTTGTCATCACTGGGACCAGGGTGCAAAGGGGAAGAAACTTTTTCCTTGTCATTGCTGGGAACAAGGTGCAAAGGGGAAGAAACTGATGAGGCAGTGGACCCATAGTCATGAGAGCCTCAGCACATACCGTATTTATCGGCGTATAACACGCACAGGCATATAGGGCCAGATTCACGTATTTCGGCGTAACGTTTCCCATTTACGTTACACCGCCGCAAGTTTACAGCATAAGTGCCTGATTCACAAAGCACTTACCTGTAAACTTGCGGCGGTGTAGCGCAAGCCCGCCTAATTCAAATGGGGCGGGCACCATTTAAATTAGGCGCGTTCCCACGCCGAACGTACTGCGCATGCTCCGTCCGTAAAATTACCCCACGTGCATTGCGCTAAATGACTT
The DNA here is from genome assembly GCF_905171775.1 of Rana temporaria. Lineage (NCBI taxonomy): Eukaryota > Metazoa > Chordata > Amphibia > Anura > Ranidae > Rana > Rana temporaria. Next base: position 32,117,398 of record NC_053492.1, on the reverse strand, counting down.
CGCAAGGACGTCATTGGTTTCGACGTTAACGTAAATGGCGTCCAGCGCCATTCACGGACAACTTACGCAAACGACGTGAAATTTAAAATTTCGACGTGGGAACGACAGCCATACTTAACATTGGTTACACCACCTAGAGGGCATGCTTAGTTTTACGCGACGCATCTCTACGGAAACAACGTAAATTTAGATCGACGGGCAAAGCGGACGTTCGTGAATCGGCGTAACTAGTCATTGCATATTCTACGCCGACCGCAATGGAATCGCCACCTAGCGGCCAGCCTAGAATTGCAGCCTAAGATCCGACGGTGTAACACAGTTACACCTGTCGGATCTTAGGGCTATCTATGGGTAACCTGATTCTATGAATCAGGCGCATAGATACTCAGAGATACGACGGCGTATCAGGAGATATGCCGTCGTATCTCTTTTGTGAATCTGGCCCATAATACGCACCCTAACTTATAGAGGGAAGTTTCAGGAAAAAAACTTTCCACAACCCCCTGCGTATAACATGCAGGCACAGTTTACCCTCTATTTTCCGGGTAAAAAAGTAGTGTTATATGCCAATAAATATAGGGCCAAATCCTCAAAAGAGATACTCCGGCGTAAGCCGTCGTATCTCTGGTTCTAACTTTGGAACTGATCCTCAGAAACAGTTTTCCTAAGTTAGGCAGAAGATCCGACATCTGTAAGGGACTTACACTGCCGGATCTTAGGATGCAGTACCGCATCCGCCACTGGGGGCATTTCGAGTCGAAATGCCTCTGTTAGTATGCAAATTAGCACTTAGGGCGATCCTCAAAGCTTTTGTGCCTAGTTTTTTCGCCGTAAGTGTTAGTTTGCCTGGTGTAAAACTAGGGCTGCTTTTACAAAGTGTAAAGTTAGTCACACCTTGTAAAGGCCCATTCAAGCGACGGCATTTGGTATGCATTCCCGAGGGAGAACTCCACGGCAATTTGTAAATTCCAAACCGGCATGGGTTCCCCCCCAGGAGCATACCAGGCCCGTAGGTCTGTTATGGGTTGTAAGGAGACCCCCCCTCCGCCGAAAAATTGACGTAGGGGGTCCCCCTACAATCCATACCAGACCCGTATCCAAAGCACGCTACCCGGCCAGCCAGGAAGGGAGTGGGGACGAGCGAGCGCCCCCCCCCCCTCCTGAGCCGTGCCAGGCCGCATGCCCTCAACATGGGGGGGTTGGGTGCTCTGGGGCAGGGGGGCGCACTGTGGGCCCCCCCACCCCAGAGCACCCTGTCCCCATGTTGATGAGGACAGGACCTCTTCCCGACAACCCTTGCCATTGGTTGTCGGGGTCTGCGGGCGGAGGCTTATCGGAATCTGGGAGTCCCCTTTAATAAGGGGGCCCCCAGATACCGGCCCCCCACCCTAAGTGAATGGATATGGGGTACATCGTACCCCTATCCATTCACCTGTAGGCAAAAAGTAAAAGTTAATAAACACACAACACAAGGCTTTTTAAAATATTTTATTATTCTGCTCCGGAGGCCCCCCCTGTCTTCGTTATTAGCTCAATTACCAGGGGGGGCTTCTTCTTCCACTCTCCGGGGGTCTTCTCCGCTCTCCGGGGGTCTTCTCCGGACTCCGGGGGGCTTCTTCCATCTTCTCCCCTCTTCCGCTCTTGACTCGGCGAACCCCGGTTCTTCTGCAGCTCTCCGGTGCCTTCTTCTTCAGCGCTGGCTGCCTGCTATGTTTGTGTGTTAGCTCGATTTCTAACAGGCAGCCGGCGCGGTCTTCTGTGACGTCATCTTCTCTTCTGTTCTTCTCCCCTCTTCCGATGTTGCCTCGTCGCCTGTTGTCGCTGTAATGATGGAAGCGCGCCTTGCATCACATTTATATAGGCATCACCGTCCCATCATGCTCCGGCAGGTACCCACGTGGTGGGTGCCTACCCACGTGCACCCACCACGTGGGTACCTACCGGAGCATGATGGGACGGTGATGCCTATATAAATGTGATGCAAGGCGCGCTTCCATCATTACAGCGACAACAGGCGACGAGGCAACATCGGAAGAGGGGAGAAGAACAGAAGAGAAGATGACGTCACAGAAGACCGCGCCGGCTGCCTGTTAGAAATCGAGCTAACACACAAACATAGCAGGCAGCCAGCGCTGAAGAAGAAGGCACCGGAGAGCTGCAGAAGAACCGGGGTTCGCCGAGTCAAGAGCGGAAGAGGGGAGAAGATGGAAGAAGCCCCCCGGAGTCCGGAGAAGACCCCCGGAGAGCGGAGAAGACCCCCGGAGAGCGGAGAAGACCCCCGGAGAGTGGAAGAAGAAGCCCCCCCTGGTAATTGAGCTAATAACGAAGACAGGGGGGGCGTCCGGAGCAGAATAATAAAATATTTTAAAAAGCCTTGTGTTGTGTGTTTATTAACTTTTACTTTTTGCCTACAGGTGAATGGATAGGGGTACGATGTACCCCATATCCATTCACTTAGGGTGGGGGGCCGGTATCTGGGGGCCCCCTTATTAAAGGGGACTCCCAGATTCCGATAAGCCTCCGCCCGCAGACCCCGACAACCAATGGCAAGGGTTGTCGGGAAGAGGTCCTGTCCTCATCAACATGGGGACAGGGTGCTCTGGGGTGGGGGGCCCGCAGTGCGCCCCCCTGCCCCAGAGCACCCAACCCCCCCATGTTGAGGGCATGCGGCCTGGCACGGCTCAGGAGGGGGGGGGGCGCTCGCTCGTCCCCACTCCCTTCCTGGCTGGCCGGGTAGCGTGCTTTGGATACGGGTCTGGTATGGATTGTAGGGGGACCCCCTACGTCAATTTTTCGGCGGAGGGGGGGTCTCCTTACAACCCATAACAGACCTAAGGGCCTGGTATGCTCCTGGGGGGGAAACCCATGCCGTTTTTTTCATTGAAAATTGGCATGGAGTTCTCCCTCTCAGGAATGCATGCCGAGCGACGCTGTCATTTTTTTTTATAATTATTTGTTTTCCCGGCGCGTCTTTTTTTCACCCGTCGCAACTTTAGTGTCCCGTCGCAATCCACAAAGCCGCCCGGCGTCAATTACGTTCGCGCGATGCACGTCGGGAAAATGACGTCACACGCATGCGCAGTACGGCCGGCGCGGGAGCGCGCCTCATTTAAATTGTAAACGCCCCCCGGAGAGGAGGAACGCCTTACGACGGCGGCACTTAACTTACACGGCTTGAAATTTTTACGTAAGTGCTTTGAGGATCAGGCACTTAGGTAAAAACTTTAAGTCAGTGTAACTTAACTGCTGAAAGTTAAGTTACGCCGCCTGGCTGAGGATTTGGCCCATAGTACTTTAAATAACTAGAATTGCAAAATTGAGCTTTATCCATAAAGGGTGAATATTTTCCAGTGACTAGGGATCACCTTTTTAGGGATCCCCTTTTTCTCTTTTTTATTTTCTCCAGTGGGAAATTATTCTAATCAGTTGTTCAAGATCCCTTTGGCAAGAAAAATAAAGTCTATTTTTTTAAGGGTTGATTAATCTCTATGGTGCATTTATCAAATACAAAAAACATTTATATAGCTGAAGAGAAATAAAGCAGAAAATTATAGAAGAGCAAGTGTGTTCTAGGCTGTGCCTACATATCAGTATTTGACTAAGAGTGTGGCTTTCAAAAATTGCAATGAATTAGTATTGGCTAGCATAAAACAGGTAATTCATCTCACTATGTCATATATTTGCCATTGTATTTGAGTAATGCCAAAATATATATATATATATAAAATCTGACATGGACAAATGCATTTTATAAAGGTCACAAGCTGTAAATAAATTTGAAATATTGCATTATAAAAACAAATTAATATATCATTTTGAATCCAATCGAAAACCTAAGGGCAATTATGAAGAGACAAGTTAAAGAGGGGGTTCACCCTATCATTTTTTTTTCTAGCATTAAATTAAGCATAGTAGCGCGAGCTACAGTATGCCTTTATTTTTATTTTTTGCCCCGTACTCACTGTTTAATCCTATAGTGAAGATTCAGACTCCCCGCAGGGAATGGGCGTTCCTATCCAGAGGGAAGATGATTGACGGCCGGCTCTGGCGCGTCACGCTTCTCCGGAAATAGCCAAAATAGGACTTGGCTCTTCACGGCGCCTGTGCCTAGTCTGTGCGCAGGCGCCGTATAGAGCCGCGAAGAGCCGAGACCTACTCCGGCTATCTTCGGGGAGCGTGACGTGCCATAGCCGGCTGTCAATCATCTTCCCTCTGGATAGGAACGCCCATTCCCCGCGGGGAGTCTGAATCTTCACTATAGGATTAAACAGTAAGTACGGGGGAAAAAATATAAAATAAAGGCATACTGTAGCTTGCGCTACTATGCTTAATTTAATGCTAGAATGTTGTTATTGAGGGTGAACCACCGCTTTAAGTATCACTCTCCATCCATCATCCAGGCTCTAAAAGAGGTAATTATTGAACAACAGAAAAAGATAGATGTTGCAATATGTCGCCAACTTGTTCATACTAGGTGTAGTCCTTTTTGTTGTGGTGTGTATTGATGTTCTATAGAACTCAGTTTTGTCAAAAATGTGGAAATTGTCCTAGTGTTCTTGTGTGAGATATTGATTAAAATCTTACTTTTTAAAAGGTGTGTACTCATTTATGCTGAGTACTGTATATATGTATATACAGTTGTTGTGCTCATAAGTTTACATACTCTGGCAGAATTTATGATTTCTTGGCCATTTTTCAGAAAATATGAATGATAACACAAAAACATATTTTTTTCACTCATGGCTAGTGTTTGGCTGAAGCCATTTATTATCAATCAACTTTGTTTATTCTTTTAAAATCATAATGACAACAGAAACTACCCAAATGACCCTGATCAAAAGTTTACATACCCCAGTTCTTAATACCATGTATTGCCCCCTTTAACATCAATGACAGCTTGAAGTGTTTTGTGGTATTTGTGGATGAGGCTCTTTATCTTCTCAGATGGTAAAGCTGCCTGATCCTCTTGGAAAAAAGCCTCCAGTTCCTGTAAATTCTTGGGCTGTCTTGCATGAACTGCACGTTTGCGATCTCCCCAGAGTGGCTCAATGATATTGAGGTCAGGAGACTGAGATGGCCACTCCAGAACCTTCACTTTATTCTGCTGAAGCCAATGACAGGTCGACTTGGCCTTGTGTTTTGGATCGTTGTTATGTTGGAATGTCCAAGTACGTCCCATGCGCAGCTTCCTGGCTGATGAATGCAAATGTTCCTCCAGTATTTTTTGATAACATACTGCATTCATCTTGTCATCAATTTTGTCAAAATTTTGAAAAACAAAAGTGTTTTTTTTCTGTTATACAATTTGGAAATAAATAATTGTTCTTCAGAAATTAAGTCCAAAATGTATTCTGCTACATTTCTTTGGTGGAAATAACCCAAATCAGTGTGTATTATTTTGTCTGCAGGGAAGTTATAGATTCCACAAATATATATGAAAATTGATCAATCCTGATGCACTAACACAGACTGATTTCTTGAGGCCATAAAATGCCAGGACAGTATAAATACTCCCCAAATGACCCCTTTTTGGAAAGTAAGTCCAAGGTACTTAGTAAGAGGCATGACAGTTTTTTTTAAAGTAATTTTTGTCATAATTGTTTGGCAAATGAAGAAATTAACTACTTCAGTCCAGGAAGATTTGGCTGCTAAATGATAGGTGCACGGTCGTGCGACGCTGTACCCAAACAAAATTGACGTCCTTTTTTTCCCACAAATAGAGATTTATTTTGGTGGTATTTGATCACCTCTGCGTTTTTTTTGTGCTATAAACAAAAGAAAAGCGACAATTTTGAAAAAACACAATGGGGGTTATTTACTAAAGGCAAATCCACTTTGCACTACAAGTGCATTGCAAGTGCATTTGAAAGTGCAGTCACTGTAGATCTGAGGGAAAGATCTGAAATGAGGGGAAGCACTGCTGATTTTATCATCCAATCATGTGGAAGCTAAAATGCTGTTTTTCATTTTCCTTGCATGTAATTTTCCTTGCATGATCTACAGCGACTGCACTTCCAAGTGCACTGAAAGTGCACTGAAAGTGCAAAGTGGATTTTCCTTTAATAAATAACCCCCAATATCCTTGACTTTTTGCTATAATAAATATTCCAAATTTTCTTTAAAAAAAACAAAAACAAATCATAATAAGCGTATATTGATTGGTTTGCGCAAAAGTTATAGTGTCTACAAAATAGGGGATAGATTTATGGCATTTTTATTATTATTTTCTTTTCACTAGTAATGGCGACGATCTGCAATTTTTATCGAGACTGCGATATTGCGGCGGACAAATTGGACACTTTTGACACATTTTTGGAACCATTGATATTTATAGTGCGATCAGTGCTATAAAAATGCACTGATGACTGTGAGGCCTCGTACACATGGCCGAGTTTCTCAGCAAAAACCAGCAAGAACCTTGCTGGGAGATATTTTTTTGCCGAGGAAACCGGTCGTGTGTACATTTTCGTCGAGGAAACTGAGGAGAAACTCGTCGAGCCAAAAAGAGAGTAAGTTTTCTATTTCCTCGACAGGAGTCTGATTTGGCTTGTCGAGATCCTCGACGGGCTGGTTTTCGACGAGAAACTTGAACATCTGTATGCTAAGAAACCCGCGCTTGCTCAGATTAAAGTATGAAACGGGAGTAAAAGTAGCATTTGTAATAGAGATAACACATTTTTAAAGCTGCAACAGACTGAAAAGTGCAAATCGTCTCTTACCAAACTTTTATTTAACACGCAAACACATGAAATTAGCAAAAGCAGCTCCAAGAGTTTAGCCAGTGGAATTGAACTTCCCCTGCCTTTGTATGTGTTGTATGTCACCACGTTTGAGAACGAGGAGATTTTGGCTTGACTGTGTGTATGCAAAGCAAGCTTGTCGAGTTTCTCGACAAGCCTAACAAGGAACTCGACGAGGAACTTGATGTGTTTCGCCTGTCGAGTTTCTCGGTCGTGTGTGAGGCCTCAATGTCACTGTCAGGAAATGGGGTAACACTAGGGGGCGATCAATGGGTTAAATGTGTTACCTATGTGTGTTCTAACTGTAGGGGAATGGGACTGTCTAGAAAGAGAGATAGATCGGTGTTCATATTTATCATGAACACACGATATGTCTCTACTCCCCTGAAAGAACTGGGATTAGTGTGTTTACACACACACAGATACCGGTTCTCACTCTGTCACGAGTGATCGTGGGTGCCCGGTGGTCATCGCGCCTGCTGAGCACTCTCTGGGTACACACTGCGGTCACGTGCGTCTGGCAGGGTGTGCACGCCTCTAGTGGCCAAAAGAAAAAGCATAGTAAGGTAACGCCGATTTTCCCAGCCGAGCCAACCTGCCGCAGTAAAATTGCGGCTGCTGGTCGTGCTTAAAATAATTTTTTTTTTTACATACTGTCACCAGTGCTGTATAGTGTCATCATATAACTGGTTTTGTGGTGATCAGGGACACTGACTGGTGACAGAACGATTTTTTTTTCATAATTTTTTATTTCTTTTTTTTACGATTTTCTTTTTTTTAACATACTGTGACCAGAGCATGATAATGTTATAAAAATTGCAGGCTGGCAACTTGACAGCTTCTTCATAGAAAATATTTAGCATTACAGCAGTAACAATATCCAAAAATGCTAATTCCAACTTTAGTGAAATTGTACTACCCTGGGGAAATAATCTGGATTTTTTTTTTTTTTATATATATTATGCTTGCTTACAACAGTGAATTACATTGCTGAAAGCAAGCATTTTACTGAATTAAACAGATTTATTCAGTTCTTTTTGTTGTGATTAGCTCCGATTGATGAAAGCTAATCACATGGTACAGATGGGCTGTGATTGACCCTGTTTGTACCATGTGGTCAAACTGACCAATCACAGCTAGCAACACAATTGTACATAATGGATGGCATAAAAGGAAGCCATCCATTGTGTACAACTGTCATGTGACCTGCTGTGATTGTGCACTCATTGGCTGTTTCCTGTGGACAAAGTCAGTAAAAGATCTCGCTGCTGTGCGGCCCCGCGAGCGGCACTTCCTGACAGGATGTCATATAATGTCCAGTCGGGATGGGAAAGCCACTGCCCGGCCGTCATCCTGCTATAGGCCATGTGCAGGGCAGGACTTAGGGTGGTGGGGGCCCCTGGGCTTGAGTCACTTTTGGGCCCTACCTTCTATACATTATGAAAAATGGGCGTGGTTAACACAAAATAGTGGGTGTGGCTAAAATGGGCGTGGCTCAGAAGGGTGTGGTTAAAGTCTGAGATGAATGAGGGATAGAGGCAGAAAGAAATAAAGAAAGAGGGAGAGAAAGAGAGAAAGAAGGAGAGTGAGAGAGAGAGAGAGAGAAAGAGAGATGGAGGGACAGCAGGCACAGAGCGTGCCGTGACTCAGTGGACGGGAAGCGCATGCGCTGGAGAAATAATCAAAGAAAAAGGTACGGAGACTTTAACAGGCAGGGGCCCCCTATTGGACGGGGCCCATGGGCTTGAACCCAGTCAAGCCCAATGGTAAGTCCAGCCCTGGCCATGCGGGAAGGTGTTAAAAAAATAAATGTAATGATGTATTCATTGGTTTCATAGCTTTAGAATTTTGGTCTTGTATATCTGCCTAGATTTCTGGTGCATCCAGTTTTTAGAAAACAGAAAAAATATATTTTTAGGATTCCCTTTAATTTCTAATCATATTAACCAAAATCTTAAGTTTGAAGAAACACAGTAATTTTTTTTTTTTTTTTACCTATGCTGCAAGATATCGGGATAATACCTTAAATTTCCTTATTTAAAACATGGAACTTCAGAACCAAACCTTCTTTAAAGAATTTATCCTAATTGGATTTTCTCAGAACAAACTGATTTGTGTGTTGTTCTTTGTTGCATTATTCCTGATGTATATTTTTATCATTTTTGGAAATGTTTTTCTTATCACTGCAATTGTCATCAGTCCTAAACTACACCTACCTATGTACTTTTTTCTCTGCAATTTAGCAATTATTGACTTGTCCTTTTCGTCCAGCTCTCTTCCAAAAGTATTCATAGATATATTTTCCATTAGAAGGACAATCTCCATCACAGGCTGTATGGTGCAAATGTACAGCGGCAGATTCCTAGGAAGCGCTGAGTCTTTTTTACTGGCGGTGATGGCGTATGATCGTTATGTGGCGATATCCTTCCCCTTGTATTATAATGTCATTATGAACCGGAAAATCTGCATGAACATAATAATTATTATGTGGCAAGGGAATTTCTTTGTATCAGTTGTCCCGTTTATTTTAAAGCCTCTGTTATTTTGCAAAGCAAACAAACTGGACCATTTTGTTTGTGAGATGTTGGCGGTTCTAGAGCTAGCCTGTGGAAACCTCACATATTTCAAAGTAACTATGCTTATTGTGAGTTTATTTATACTCGTAGTACCACTTTTGTTCATTGTGTTGTCCTACATCCTTATCATTTCCTCGATATTAAAGATCCGGTCTACTGGTGGAAGATCCAAAGCTTTTTCAACCTGTGCTTCTCATCTGACCATTGTATCTATGTTTTATGGGACGAGTATAAGCATGTATATAGGGCAAAAAAAAAGTTTGGCCTCCAATCTTAAATATTTTTCCCTTATTTATGGTGTTATAACCCCTGTGTTAAATCCTCTGATATATAGCTTGAGAAATAATGATGTGAAGGAGGCATTTCAGAAAATATTTGGAAGGCCCATGCATTAACTTCTTCAGCTGGGTTCCTAGTCTTAGCTCTGATGTGAAGGTCTGCTACTACACTGATTGGGATGTGAATAAACTCTTAGGCCTCGTACACATGACCGAGTTTCTCGGCAAAAACCAGCAAGAAACTGCTGGGTTTTTTTTGCCGAGGAAACCGGTTGTGTGTACACTTTTCGAAGAGGAAACTATCGAGGATCTCGTCGAGCCAAAAAGAGAGCATGTCTTCTTTTTCCTCGACGGGAATGGGGAAATTTTGCTCGCCGAGATCCTCGACAGCCTAACAAGGAACTTGACGAGCAAAACAATGTGTTTCGCCCGTCGAGTTTCTCGGTCGTCTGTACGAGGCTTTAGTAAGTTAAATTAAACGTTTTGGAATAAGTTCACATGACAGACATACTGTGGGCAAACTTAAACAAGATCCTACATATGCCATAAATGTATTGCTACTGGGGATACCACAATCCACTGTATTAGCTTTCGCTATGTAAAGTGAGCAGTGTTCCCTTTCAGAGGAGTAGGAGTGATATCCTTTCCTTCTGGAAACAAAAGAGGTTTGGGTGCTCCTGTCCCTCCACCAACTATTGATGCCATTCAACCCTCCTCTCAACCTCAGTCATTTAGGCCGCCAGCTCAGTGGGAGATCTCTCTGTGGATCTCCGCTGAGCCGGCGGATGACAGATCCCTCTCTGCTCACTGAGCGGGGAGGGGCTTGTCGAGCACCACTGTCTCCTATGGAGAGATCAGACGAAAATGGACAGCATGTCCATTTTCATCAGATCTCACCCGATCCGATCCGCCATGGACGGATGGCGAAGTATATCGCCATCCGTCTGATTTTAGTGGATTGGGTCGGATGTCAGCGGACATGTCACCGCTGACATCCGATGCTCCATAGAGAAGAATGGAACGGCTGTTCAGGTCCACCGAAAAAACTGACAGGTGGACCTGAACGGTCCGGCAGTGTGAAAGGGGCATCAGAGCCACCCTAGTGTTCATTGACAAAAATATAACATGGTTCTTGAGTGGTGGAGAGATGGTAGTATCCAATGCTTCTTTGTTTCTGGCAGAAAAGTGATATCCATAAGTGGAGGTCCACCCTAAAAAATGTTTTACATTCTATTTAAAATATATTAAAAAACATTTATAAAAAAATTACTTACCAGAAATGGCTGTTGCTAGTCAGTCATCTTAATCTGCCACTTCCTTCTCAGCAGAGCTGTTCCTTCTCTTCATCCCTCGCATTGCCTCCTGGGAAATGGGGCACCAAACTGAACCCCCCCTTCCTTTAGGGTTAGCAGTGATGCTGCTGTTAGTCAACCTTGCAACATAAGCAACTGACACAGGCGCCCCCAAAAACCCTGCAATAAACCATTGTGCCCACCCCTTGTCCCAGCACACAATGTATGTTTCTTATAGGTTTCAATGGGAACCGAGGCTTAAACTGGGTGAAGAACAGACAAAATCTGCTACTAAGGTGAGATTGTTGAAGACAGGTTCATGTCACAGGTCATACACCATGGCAAGACTGAGCACAACAACAAGACATATATTATATTGCATCAGCAAGGCAAAGTTTTCTCTCTACCAGGCAAAGTTTTCAAAGCTCTTTTGAAGAAGCTCAAATAAATGGGCAAAGTTGAGGACCATAGACACAGTGGTCGGCCAAGCTAATTTAATGCAGCAGATGAAAGACACATCATGCTTACTTCCCTTTCACATTGGAAGATGTCCAGCAGTGTCATCAGCACAGAACTGGCAGAAACCAAAGGGACCCAGGTACACCCATCTACTGTCCAGAGAAGTCTGGCTAGAAGTGGTCTTCATGGAAGAATTGTAGCAAAAAAGCCATACCTCTAATGTAAAACAAGGCTGAGGTACTCAACTATGTATGAAAATATAGGAATCAGGGTGCAAAAAATGGCAGCAGGTGCTCTGAACTGATTAAATATTTGGCTTTACTAGAAGATAGTTTGTTTGCCAAAGGGCGGGAAAGAGGGAGGCATGTAATTGGCCCCGAATTTATTTTGCAGCAGGACATTGACCCCAAACATACAGCCAATGTCATCAAGAACTATGTTCAACGTAAAGAAGAACAAAGGGCCAGATTCACAAAAGGGATACGATGGCGTTTCTCCTGATACGCCGTCGTATCCCTGTTTCTATCTATGCGACTGATTCATAGAATCAGTTATGCATAGATATCCCTAAGATCCGACAGGTGTAATAGTTTTACACTGTCGGATCTTAGGATGCAGTACCGTGGCCGCCGCTGGGGGGAGTTTGCGTCGTAAACCAGCGTCGGGTATGCAAATTAGGAGTTACGGCGATCGACAAAGCTTTTTCCCGTCATTACGTCGCCGCGAGTGTTAGTTTGCCATCGCAAAGATAGGACACCTTTTACAAAGTGGAAAATTACTCCACCATGTAAAAGTATACCCGTCTTTCCCGCGTCGCTTTTGAATTTTTTTTTTTTTTTCCCGGCGCAAGTTTTATTTTCACGTCGCGATTCACAAAACGTTGGCGCGTCTGGCCCAAAGAGTCTTGGAAGTGATGGTTTGGCCCACAAAGAGCCCTGATCTTAACATCATTAAGTCTGTCCAGGATTACATGAAGAAACAGAAGAATTTGAAGCAGCCACCTACATACACAGAAGATCTATGTTTATTTCTCCAAGATGTTTTGAACAACCTACCTGCCGAGTTCCTTCATAAAGTGTGTGCAAAGGGTGGTCATGCAAAATATTGAATTGATCAAAACTATTAACACTTCTATTTCTGAAAGCATTCTTAATTTACAGTATTTTTTTTCACATCTGCCTAAAACTTTTGTCCACTAATGTGTGTATATATATATATATATATATATATATATATATATATATATATAGTGACAGTGTGAGGCCCTGCCACTACAAAATGTAGGAGGAAATAAGACTAAAAGGGTTTGTAAAGGCAGAAGTTATTTTTTATCTTACCCCTTCAGTCCCCATAATATTTACCTGAGACCATCTTTATCCAGCGATGTTGCAGCAGTGTCTAAGCTGTCTGGGATTCCCCTCCTCATTAGCTGAGACAGTAGCATGGTGCCATTGGCTCCCGCTGCTGTCAATCAAAATCTGTCAGCCAATCAGAAGAGAGAGAGGGGACAGTTCCATGTCTGATTAGACACAGGGAGTTGCGACTCAGCTTGAGTGCCCCTATAGCAAGATGCCTGCTGTGGGGGCATTTAACAGGAGGGAGGGGCTAGGAGCACAGAAGAGGAACCCAAGAAGAGGAGGATCCTGGCTTTGCTGTGCAAAATCAACTGCATAGAACAGGTTAATATGACATGTTTGTTATTTTTTTTTAAAAGAGACTTTACAATCACTTTAACCACTTGACTACTGGTCACCTTCACCCTCTTCTTGCCCAGGGCATTTTTTTACTTTCAGCACTGTCACACTTTGAATGACAATTGCAAGGGCAAGCAACACTGTACCCATTTGAAATTCTTATAATTTCTTTCACACATATCAAGCTTTCTTTTGGTGGTATATTTTTCACCACTCGGTTTTTTATTTTTTGCTACTAAGCAAGCGAAAAAAGACCAAAAAATAAATAAAAAAATCATAGTTTGTTATAAAATTTTGCACACAGGTAATTTCTCTCCTTCACTGATGTCTGTTGATGAGCCTGCACTGACGGGATCTGATAAGCTGTCCTAATTGGCACTGATGAGGCAGCAATGATAGGTGGTACTGATGGGCACTGATAGGTGACACTGATGAGGCGGCACTGGTGGGCACTGCAGAGGAGGCACTTATAAGGTTGCACTAATAGGCGGCACTGATGGGCACTGATAGGTGGCACTTATGGGCACTGATAGGCAGCACTGATCAACACTGATAGGCACTAATAGGCAGCACTTATAAGTGACACTGGTGAGGCGGCACTGGTGGGCACAGAAGAGACACTGATAGGTGGCACTTAGGACACTGCTAGGTGGCACTGATGGGCACTGATAGCCGTTACTATTGAACACTAATAGGCTCTGGTAGGCGGCACCAATAGGCATCACTGATAAGTGACACTGATGGTGGCACTGATGGGCACTGATTGGCAGCACTGATAGGCACTGATTGGCAGCACTGTGAGCACTGATGGGCAGCACTGGTGGGACTGCACTGATAATCAGGACACTTATAATCAGTGCCCTGATTATCAGTGCAAAAGTCCCTTTAACACAAGCTGGTAATCGGCTCTCTTTTTTTCTCCTCATGCTGACAATGAGAAAAGCCGATAACAGGCTTGTGTTTAAATCCGTAAACAGCTGTCATTGGACACAGCTGATCACGTGGTAAAGAGCCACTGTGAATGGCCCTTTACCCGATCTGTGATCAGCTGAGCCTGATCAAGGAAGGACATCCATGAATACCCTCCTGGCAATGTAAACCTGCGCTGTACCCATCTTTCAACTATAGCGCAAGCTGCAAGTGGTTAATGCGAGGTTCCAGACTACCATTTTTGAGCAGAGAAAGCTCTGTTTTTGCCTTTCTCTGGATTCTGTAAACCTGGATTGGGGCCTGGAGAATGAAGGTTCCAAAGTGTCTTGGATGGGGTGAAAACTTCAATCCTGTGTCCATACGTTACTGCACGTCAGCAGCATGTTTGATAAAAAAAACCTGTGTGTGCAAATGATGTTTATGTGAACTTTCCATTTTGTTCAAAAAAAGTGGGATGTCATGCCCTAAAATACAGTTTGGACTGGTGCAACTCATTGGGCAAAAGCATCTGCCACATGAGTACATTCATCCCTAAACTACAATTGGTGCTTGAATGCAGGCAAGAAGGTTAAGTTCCCGATCCTCTGATGCCAGAACAGTAATTTTGTCAAAAACTGTCTCTACAATCACTATTTGGGAAAGATTTAAAATGACCCAGGGTTTACAATCCCCACATGTACCCCTCATATCTTTTATGAGAAACTCAAAGTTTTACCCAGCCCTCACATTTCCTAGAACCTTCACAAGATGGATTTCAGCGGGTCTAACACAATGTTGTGACTTTTTAAAACCTGCCTCATTTAAAACATTTCCAGAAATACGTGAAAGTCATAAACTTCCGGCATCAGAAATTTTTCGCTATTTACAAATTAAAAATTTCTTTGCACCATATTTACAAGGTATAAATAAATTGAGTGACATGACGCAGTTTGAACGAATATGTAAACGAGATCCTCATTCAAGAGGACTCATTTCAATACTATATAGCCAACTAAGTACTAAGCTTACTGCAAAATTACCTTCATATGCTGAAAAATGGATGAACGACCTTGGTTTCAATATAGATATATCTACCTGGAATAAAGTATGGTCAAATATTAAAACGTCCTCCCAAAATATACTTGCTATGGAAACAAATTATAAAGTTCTCATGTACTGGTATTTGGTTCCTGTTAGAATAGCAAAATTTGCTCCCCGTTATTCCCCGCTTTGTTTTCGCGGCTGTGGTGATCCGGGAACACATTTACATATTTTCTGGGAGTGCCCTGTTACAAAAAATTACTGGAAAGAAATATTCCTCATGATTTCAGCAGTTTTCAAGAAATCCATTACTCCTGATCCGACTACCGCACTCCTAAATTTAAAACCGGATTGTATTTCCTATGCTCAATTTAAACTGTTCCTACAAATCACCACAGCCGCAAAGCAAACCATCTCCAAAGCTTGGAAAACAGCTACGCTTCTAGTTTCTGAAACCAGAAATAGAGTACATCAAGCCATGCTCCACTCAAAATCAGAAGCCATAACCAATGATTCCATAGACATATATGAAACAATATGGAACCCATGGGTGACCTATACTATCTCATCTAACCCAGATGATTCTCTATTGAGACCTTGGTAGGATATTGTAAGCCAGTAACATTCTGGATACAGTCCCTCTATATTATTATTATCTCTATTATGTAACGATCCCGGAGCCTTTCCTCTATCCTGTACTGCCTTTCCTATCCTATTGTTTTCATCACTTTCCACTTTTTATACTCCACATTCTGTCCTTTTTCTTTCTTTTATCTCTCACTTCTTCAAATATATAGCTCAAGCTATCTCATTATATAAAATGGTAAATGTGGATATGTAAATACGATATCTAATTTTGCTCCTATTGTTTTAATACTTAACATGAATAAGATCCTTCTCCCCCCTATTTCGGACAGTTTTTGAACCGATTCATTGCTAAAATTACAATTGCTCCATAACTATAGTTCATATCATAATTATATCCGGTTCCATTTATATCACAATATTCTATAATATTTTATATGAGTTCAAATGCAATAGACTAACATGATTGGTTTGACTATAACCTGCTTTAATGATTCCTTTAATATTCCTCATAGGATCTACAAATATTTATTGGATTTGTCTATGTTTCAAATACTCTCTTATTACATGATACCATTTTTATTTTTCTGTAATCTTTTATTGTCAATTGTATCTACTGTTTTCTCTTTACTTTAAACCCAATAAACTAATTTGACAAAAAAAAAAAAAAAAAAAAAAAAAAAAAAAAAAACTGTCTCTAAAGTGTGTGTAGAATATATACTATAACACAGGGCTCAAAATTTCAAGTCCGTAGCCACTAGCCAGGCCTTAAGAGTTACTCGCCACCAGTTGCCCCACCCAACACCTCCCCTGTCCCACCCCTAAATCCGCCCCTAAACACGCCCTTGTAAATTATCTCATGAAATTACACTGTTAAATATTTTAAGCAGAAATAAGTTCCAAAAATAAATATTAACAATAGTAACATAAAGCATATCAGTACCCATCTGTGCAGCCTCAGTGTGCCCGTGAACGCAGCCTTACAGTGCCCCATCAATGCAGCCTTACAGTGCCCCATCACTTGCAGCCTTACTGTGCCCCATCACTTGCAGCCTTACTGTGCCCATCACTTGCAACCTTACAGTGCCCCATCACTTGCAGCCTTACAGTGCCCCATCACTTGCCGCATTACTGTGCCCCATCACTTGCCGCATTACTGTGCCCCATCAATTGCCGCATTACTGTGCCCCATCAATTGCCTCTCAGCACAAATCCCCCCAATATTCTCCCTCTTAAAAATCTTCACCCCCATATGCCACCTTCCAGTACAAATACCCCCTCTCAGCACATTACTTCCCCTCCATTTCCCCCTACCAGCACAAGTCATCAGCCTCATATACCCCCTTTCAGCACAAATCCCCCTTCTCAGTAAAAAAATGCCCCCCATATCCCTTGTCCCAGTATAAATCCCCCAAACCCCTCCTTATACAAATTATTTTACCCCCCAAATCCCCCCTCTCAGCACAAATCATCCCCCCATCTCCATGTACAGATTTCCCCTCAGCATAAATCATCCCCCATCTCCCCCTCCCTGCACAGACCCCCCTCTCAGCACAAATAATCCCCACATCTCCCCTCTTTCAGTATTAAACCCCTCTTCTTCCCCAAATTCTCTTATTCCCCCAACCAAGCCACCCTCAGCAGAAGACTTACCGGTTATCAGAGACCGGGTCCTCAGTGATTGATGGCTGACACTTTAGCAGCTCCCATCTGTCCCAGCCGGCTACCTGCATGTTAGCAGTGTCAGAGCGCCGGGTGATCTCCTTCGAGTGTGTGTCGGCATTTGCCAACATCTCATGCGGGGTGTCCCCGGGTCTCCAGTGCAGTGATGCCTGACACTTTAGCAGCTCCTATCTGTCCCAGCCAGCCGCATGTCAGCCGTGTCAGGGCGCCAGGAGATCTCCTTCCCAGGTTCCTCCTTTGCTCTGGCGTGTCTTCTGATGGGACGAGAGGAGGAACCTGGGAAGGACACACACTGTAGTAGCCCACTCGCTATCACCCGAGACTGAAGCCCCGCTCTTGCCCATGCAGTCCCGGCCCCTGGTGTCACCCCTTTGGCGGGTGTCACCTGGTGCGGTCCGCACCCCCATAGCAACGCCGCTGCAAACCCCGCTCCATGACACACAGCGGAAGATACCCGCTGTGTGTGATATAAGAGTGGGAGAAGGTGAGCGCTGCAGCCTTGGCTCAAAGCGGTGCCAGGGCAGTCCAGTCCTGCCGTTCTCTGTGTCCTTCGGCTGACAGAACTGTCAGCCTGGTTCACCCCAGCTCCTCACTCGCCCTGGAATAAATTCCACTCGCAAAATGCGAGCAAAAGAGTGAAATTTTGAGGGCTGGTTTAGTATAAAATGTCCCAAAGACTTTGGACATCGTCTGCGGGCAGTGAGTTGGGGTTCCATCAGCCTGGGTAAGAAATTCTGGGTAAGAGTGAAACGGGCACGATTTGAGCTTATTTACTAGCATCCTATGAGGTTTATTAGCAAATTCGTAGAATTTCTGTTTAGCCCAGAGTAAGGATCTGGAGCATTTGTTCATATCAAGAGATTTTAACCGTTCGCGTAAAGAGGTGACTGTGCGCAGACGCAGTACCGTAGGGGAGGCCAGTAGCAAATCTTCTGCTTTACGTAGCTGGGAAAGAATATCGAGTCTTTGAGCTGCAGAATCCCTCTTTAAGCGGGAGCCAGCTGAGATACATAAGCCTCTAAAGTATGCTTTATGGGCCTCCCATAGGGTGGACACATCCGCCACAGAGTTGTCATTCAGCTGGAAGAATTTGGTTAGATTTTGAGATAATTGAGTTTCAATGATAGGGTTGTGAAGGAGAGAGTCATTAAGTCTCCAATGGCAGGTTTTAGGTGTAAAAACAAAGTATCAAATAAAAAGAACTATGGTTCAAAATGATAAAAACAGCGCTGTGTAAAAGGGTGGTAAATAACCCCAAAAGAGAGGTTTCTATTGAAGATACAGATGTGAAGTGCTGGGTGATCAAAAAAAAAAAAGTTTTAGGTGTAGATGATGAAAGTGTGAGATCGAGCTGAACAGAGGCATGGTCTGACCAAGTTATAAGGTTCAACTCTGAGGCTACAGAGGATGTTAGTAAGGGGGCCGTGACAAAGAGATAATCTAATCTGGAGTACATTTTGTGTGGGGGGGAGAAGAAAGAAAATTGTTTATGTGTGGGGTGTTTGATTCTCCAGATATCCAGTAAGTTATGAGATCTGATGAGTCTACGGAAAGAGGCCATTTGGCGTTCTACTTTATCTGAAGGGCTGGAAGAGAATAGTGTGCATCTGTCTCCTCTAGGGGACAAGGTCAGGTTGAAATCTCCCCCAACAATCATAAAGGGCTGAGCATATTTGCCAAGTTTTCCAAATACATCAGTGAGAAATTGTAGTTGACCAGAGTTGGGGACATAAACATTAATCAAAGTGAAAGAGCGTGAGAGATAATCACAGTCCAGAAAAATATATCTACCCTGGGGGTCCATGAATGAGGATTTAACTCTTAAGGGGCAGGATTTTCTAATCAATATGGCCACCCCCACTTTGCCGGAGGGATCAGAAGCTATAAATGAAACAGGAAAATATTTTGCTGCAAATTTAAAGGATCCCCCGGGGCGGAAGTGCGTCTCCTGGACAAGGATTATGTCTGCAGCTGAAGACTTGAACTCCTTCAAAGCCAACCAATGCTTATGAACAGAGTTCAAGGCCTTCACATTATAAGTGAGAACCCGAAGAGCCATTACGATGAAACATGGTTAAGCTATGGTGACCATAGTACAATAACGTCCACGAAAACATAAACAGATCGAATGAGCAAAAAAGTCCATGGTATATCCTGTGGAGGGAAAATATGAAATAGTAGTCAACATTAGTGAAGAATGACGATGAAAAAGAAAAATGTAGGCACAACAAACAAAAATTAAAAAATAGGTAAAAAAAGGACCTATAAAAACAAAAACAAAAAAATGAAGTAGAGCCCGGGGGGTAATAACCACCCAGGAGTCCACAGCCGTGGCGTGGATCCAACGGAGGCACACTAGGGACTCCAACTTATCTGGAGAGATCCCCGCCATTTTCTGACAAGATGTAAAAAAAAGCGTAAGAGAAAAATTGAACCATAGTCCACGGAAGAAACACCCCACTTACATAGGTGTAGACTCCCCAAACTAGGGCAAACACGGTAAAGCAAGGGCTGAAACCAACTTAAACAAACTGCAGGAGAGACATATTTCAAGGTGGAAGCCTAGGGAAAGGGTGTCGCTGGGGTGTAGAGTAGGCCTTCTGATCCAGATATGGCTTGGAATGAATGTAGGTTTGGGTGTCGCCGGGAGTGGTAAGGGGTCTTCATCTGGCAGCGGTGGAAGGCCAAGATTGTGTACGAACGCCTCAATGTCCTGAAGATCACCTCATGGAGTATTGGACCCCATCCTTCGAGGCAGACAAGCGGAAGGGAAATCCCCAGCGATATGGAATGTGATGGTTTTGCAAGTGGGTGGTCACTGGACGAAAGCTGAGGTGTTTAGCAAGGGTTATAGGAGACAGGTCGCTAAAAATTTGTATCTTAGCCCCCTTGAATTCCAGCCGAGATTTGTTGCGCATGGCCATGGTCAAAGCTTCCTTGCTGTCATAATAATGAAAGTGTACGATAATGTCCCTGGGGTTCGCTCCTGCAAGGGGTTTAGGAGCCAGTGACCTATGTGCTCTATCTAGTTTGCAGTCTATGTCCGGTATCAGAGGGGCCACAGTGTTAAAGAGGCTTAGTAGATATGGTTGGATCTCTCCATCTCCTACAGATTCAGGGACACCTCTGATACGCAGATTTTGGCAACGTTCTCTGTTTTCCAAATCCTCTTGTTGGGACTGGAGCTGAGAGATAGACTGTTTTAAACCAGCATTGTCCTCTTCCAGAATGTGAACGTACTGTATCAGGTCATCAAATTTGGTTTCTAAGACGTCAGTGTGTTCACCAATTTGAGCAAACTCTCCCCTCAATTTGTGAGCAAGCTTCCCCATTTCCTTTGAGACATTGCTGGTCAGATCTTGCAGGAGAGCTTGCAGCTTATTGTCCAGTATGTCCACCATGACAGGGGCTGACATTTATGTGGACGTAATGGGCACAAAAAGCTGAGATTCTGCCAGTGCCGATGTGGCTCTGGGCATAAGCGAGGCCGGGGATTCGGGCCTATTCAGGAAGCGGTCCAGCGTCTGTGCAGGCCGCAACTCCGGTGCGTGAGATTGAGCTGAGTGTTTCGGACCGTATTTCATCATGGGGTGTCTAGGCGTGTTGGCGGACCGATGTGGAGTCTCCCGTGGCTGAGGCATTGGACGTTCGCTGTGCGGAAGGCGGCGGGGATCAGAGCAGAGGGGTTACATGTCCCCCATCATTAGACGCCGCGTAAGCGACCCCCCTGATAGGTTTTGTGTCGGGAGGAATCCGGGAGGGGGGGTGGGTCTGCGGGGGCCTATAATTTGTGACCTATGAAGGCCTAAGCAGTCCAGCAGAATGGGGCCCGTGGAGTATGGAAGCCTGAGTCGTCCAGCAAAGTGGGGCCTATGGTGATGTGCAGGGAGGGTAAACTGTCCAGCAGGATGGAGCCTGTGGACCTCAGAGGTTTAAACAGTCCAGCAGAATGAGGCTTGCAGTACACTAGGACCCAGTAGCCAAGCAGGATGGTATCTGAGGCATGTGGAGGCCCAAGCAGACCTGTAGTTGTGAAACCATGGAAGATGGCGGCCGTCACTAGGCCTCAGCAGGTTTGCAGCCAGCACCAACAGGCAGTGTCCATCCAGGCAGCTCCAAGCAGGACCCAGCAGGATCCCCCGGCCGCAGCAGAGAAGAGATCCGGGCTTTCGAATCCAGCGGGGGCATTCGTGGTGCACTCCCGCGGGACACAGCCGTAGGAAAGACCGGGGATTCGCGAGCTCCGTGGACGTCTCCGAGGCCCGACCCGGTCCTCGGACTACACCAGGTAGGAGGGTGGGTGACAGGTGGGGGTCAGATGGTGGTTCCTTACCCCCAATATTGCCGGGATCTGGCTTTTCCGGGAGATTCTAGGCTGGCAAGATGGCGGCGGCCCCGGGGACTGGGGGCTTCGGATCTCGGGCATCCTCTGGCCGAATTCCATCTAAATAACGATGCAGGGCACTGCAGGGGACCGAGCAGGCCAAAGTAATGTGCAGCCGTGGATGCGTGTTCAGCAGCTCGGATGGCGGTGGATGGTGTTCGGGATTCCTGAAGCTCCTCGCAAACACATCCACTGCTGTTCATGTCAGGACACACCCCCCGATTCTTAAGTCCTATTTTCATGTCTAAAAAAGAGATTTGTGCCTTATCATACGTGTATGTTAAACGTATATTGCGGTCATTGACATTGAGTTGGTCTATGAATCCAAGCTGCCCCACAGTAAGTCTGTCATCTGAAACTCATGAAAACCAATAGAGCTTATACATAAACTCACCCTAGGCTGGCCCATGTCCACTGAATCAAAAACTCTGGTGCTTGTCAATATCTGTCACTGGTGCTTTGGAAAGGGTACCACCCACTTTTTTGAGGACCCCACTCAACATATCCCCTATGTGCTAAAGGGCATGAAAGCTAGTATAAGAATGTTAGAAAAAAGCTTGCTGCTTCCTTGCCGGGGGCCACACCAGCTACACACTTGGTGTACTCAGCTGATCAATGGATGGGTGATTTATTTTATTTTATTTACTCTGTTATTATATATAAACTCTTGCAATTTGAGGTTTATGTTAAATCTCTATGGGCAGATATACAGTATATATACAGTATATATATTCAGGTGTCACTAACACAATCAGTGACTTATGTGAGTTTGGCTTGTACTCTCACCTTTCTGCACCCTGGTCATCTGGAACTATCCTTGTGAGTTGTTTTATGCACATGAACTTCTACATAGATTTGAAAAAACTGCGAATTTGCACGTTATTTAGTAAGTCAGCTATTTACCACATCAATTTAATTAGCGCTCCCTGTGGACATGTGTTTTATATCTTCTGGACCATCGCCTGTTCACATCCCCAGAAATCGACACAGGAGCTATGCACAGATATGCAGGTGAGCCAGGATGTGCCACAGGATGGTTCCAGGGAATTTATAGGGCAAATCTATGAATTTCCCACTACAAGTCTGTGGCTCAGTGATACTGTGATAAAAGATAAATTAGTCACTTTGAGAGGATCCTTACATAGAGACATAATGGACTGTGTTACACAACTGAAGTCTGAGGTGTCTGCAGTAGGAGAGCAGGTGAGTCAAATAGAAGACAAGATGGGGAAACTTACTACTGCCCATATTGAGTTGGTGGATACCTAGAGTGGGACAGAAGAGGAATTACAGGCCTAAAAAACGTTAACTGGCTGATCTGGAAGATAGATTCTGTAGGAATAACATCACAATTTGGGGAGTTACTGAGTCTGTTTCACCCTTTGATCTCAGGCAGTATTTTCATCAGTTTTTATCCATTTTGTTCACTGATACTCCTGCTGATAGAGATACGGGTCATTGTTTACCCAAGGAAAAGCATTTAACAGACAAGGCACCACGTGATGTCATAGCACAAATATTTTTTTTTTATTATCTTAAAGCATTTGTTACCTCAACATTTTATATTCCTGATATGTGCCTGCTGTACTATGCAGTTACACTGTTCTCTTTGTATTGCTTACTTTGTGTGAAATCCCTGGTGTTTCTGCCAGTCCCTCTGCTTTATTATTAAAAACTGACCACACTCAACAGGAAAACACACCATGGTCAGTTCTCTAGCTATGCTGGGAATTTAGCTTGCTCTCCTCCAATGATCACACCTGTCCTGACACACCCACCCTGCACAGCCTTTCACTGAAAAGCTCAGTGTGCTATTACTTCTCCTCCCCCAGTTCTTATGCAGCTGTGAACAGAGGGAACAGAGGAAAGGTGATCACAAATGTTTTGCTGGGTTTATACCCGGGCTGGGTATAAACCAAATGCGCTGTCTGATCCTATGTAACGGGGCATCGGTAAGAAGCAAACCTTACTATATTGGCGGCGGGCAGGTGTTGGGTATGGCACAGGAGAATTTATGAGGGCGAAATGGATTTCTGTGCCCCTCACTTTTACTTTCAAAGATTTTTATTAAAAAAAAAAAAAAAAAAGGGTATAAAAGGTACAGAACAATCATTCGTACAATCACAGAGACAAAAAACAAAGGGAAAACAGAACAAGTATATCGGGGAAGATATGAAGTCATGGAAGAGTAAAGGGTCTGCCCCATTTAGCAACCAAAATGAAGCAATAGCTATAAACGACAGGGATGCTTAGACGTATAGCATTAAAATTAGGAGAAACCCCCAAATTAACCCTGAAAATACCCAAATAAAATATACAATCTTCCTCCACTTTGAGCCAAATAAACATGAGAGTGGCCCCAACCCAAACCCATGAGACCCAAATCAAGAGGGCATTCGAAAAACCCCAACCCACCAGCACCCCAGAAGGGAACTCACTGTGCCAATGGGGGGAGGCCCCTCAAACCGCCCAAACCCAAACAAAAGTCCCCACATAAACAAACTGTTCCCTGGATCAACGTCAAGGGGAGTAAAAGCGGCAAAAAACATTTGTTCAAAAGAGAGAAAGGGAAAGCACAAAAGGAAAAAAAGGGGAGCAGAAAAGTGAGGAGAAAAAAGCAGGGAAGAACAAAGAAAAAAAGCGAGAGAGGGGAGGGTAAGAGGGGATAATACCAATACGATCAGCAAAGATAAACTGAACAAAAATTATTTAAGTACCCGGGATGAGGGAGATACCCATAAACTGAGCCCAGGGACCCCAGACCAATTCAAAATTAGGCATTGAATCATTTAACATAGCGGGATCGAGGAAGATGGACGCCTGAACTCCTCGCTCCGCGCCGTCGGATCCTAATACCCGGCAGATAAGGCACTATCGTCGCTCCCTGACACCGCAATAGCGGCTCCCGGGGCTGCGGATCTTGCAGGGCTCGAGGTGGGCATGTATAATACGCCCAAGAACCGGCAGCGGCACCGCTCGAACCAGAGGGCTTCTCCAGCTGCAGGGAAGGGGAGGGGGAAAGGCAGAGCTAAAATGGCGCCTGAGCCTCCGGAGCCTGATGACTCCACGCAGCTCTCAGAGGACAGCCTGCAGCAGTTTCCAACGGACTTGGTAAGTCCTGCGATGATAGACTCTGATGCCCTGCTTCTCAAATTTCGTTCTATAGTGAGAGATGAAATCACCACAGCCTCCCGCAAACTCTCTGCTGACCTAGTGAAGGGTCTTAAAGAGCTAGGCCACCGCGCTAACCAGCTTGAACAGCGTATGGACCTGGCGACGACAGTTCTGGAGGGACATGAGGATGAAGTTGATAAGCTGCACGCAGAACTGGTGAGCCTGCAAGATAAGCTAGAAGATGCAGAGAACAGGGCCCGCAGGGACAACCTCCGCGTTCGCGAACTCCCTGAATCCATCACGGACCTCCAGGGGACGGCCACGGCCTTCTTTCAAGAGCTTGCACCTGACATTCCCCTTGAGCGCCTAGAATTTGACCGCATCCACAGGTCTCTGGCCCCGAAACCAACTGAGGGTCCCCCTAGGGATGTTATTATTAAATTTCACTTTTACCGCACTAGGGAAAGACTTCTGCGAGCTGGGAGAGACTGCCAAGATCTCTCCTTCCAGGGTAACTCCCTACAACTTTTTGCAGACCTTTCCCCGGTCACCATCGCTAAACGGAGGAACCTTAAGCCCTACCTACAAGTTTTGCAAGCCCAAGGTATCAGATACAGGTGGGGGTTCCCCTTTAGACTCTCATTCTCACATCACGGCCATCAGTTCCATGCTTCTACTCTGCCAGAGCACTTCCAGGAGCTACAGCTTGACATCCCCCGGTCGCAGAAGGAGTCGTCACCCTCCTCAGCCCGCCCGGGACCCGCAGGACCTTCTCGCAGGTCACCCCAGATGTCTCAGTCGGGCTCTCAGGCCCTTCGCTCCCTTCAGGCACAACGTTTTCAAACTGTGCCCACTGGCTGACGAATCGGATGGGACTTGTTTTATGGTCTCTGAGAGTCTATGGGGGCCCCTCGACTTCGAGCCCCGTTTTTTTTTCTTTCTTTGTGAGGAGCCCTCGCTCCCGCTGTTTACTTTAGATGCAGGCCCACATTGAACTTCGGCAATTATTTTTGTTCATCACTGTTCACCGGCAGACCCCTGCATCCTGACTTTGCTTGCTTAAATATTATTATATCCCTTTTTTTTTTTTTTTCTGCAGGCCCTCGACCTTGTGTTGCCCCACCTGTGAGATGGCGGCATTGGGTTGCGGTACTCTAGATCTACACTGTACTCAGTGATTTTTATGTTTATGTTGTTTTCTTTTATTTTTGCTTCACAAATATTTGTGTACATGTTTTGTGCGGATGTATGACATTGACTGTTTGCGGGAGGGGGTCCCTCCGCGGTGGGTTGGATGCTCCCGGACGTGTCTGTGGGGCCCCCTGCTCATTGCGGACGGCGGGGAGAAAAGAATAGAAAACCTTTCTACTTGGGATGTAGCCCGGGGCTCCGGGCTTTGGAATTTGCCTTTCTTCTCCGCCCAGGATAATCATTATGTAGTTGTGTTTGAGATTATTTGTCTGCCTACCATTGCTGGTCTATTGGCTGCGCTTTGGTCGCCCACCTTGGGTCCCCTCGCATGCGTGGGGGTGTCCCTGGGCGTTAGTGTCTGACCTCAGCAACGCGGTCATATTATTATGCATTTTTTCCTTTTTTTTTATTTTTATTTTCTTGCTGTCTATGCTTTGTTTGTATTATTCATTCAGGGAAAAAGTAATAGTTGTTCGTGTGCACAGTGCCTATTTCAATTCCAGTTAACATTATGGTTTTAGTCAACTGCCGGGTGGTTCCGATGGATCACTGCTCCCCCGTATGTGCCAGAACTTGGTCAGGGCGTTAGCCCTGGCCAACCTCCGACCCACTAGTGGGCCTTTTGACCCACTTGCCTATGCCGCTATGCTGGCAAGAGCTTTACAGTTCCGAGTATTGCTCGGTCTTTTCTTTATGATTTTTGTATTCTTTTCTTCTACTTCTCTATCTGATTTTCTTTGCCTCTTCCCCTTCTATTTCCTCTATGGTCCAC
This sequence comes from Rana temporaria, assembly GCF_905171775.1. Taxonomy (NCBI): domain Eukaryota; kingdom Metazoa; phylum Chordata; class Amphibia; order Anura; family Ranidae; genus Rana; species Rana temporaria. The sequence goes on along the minus strand of NC_053492.1, from coordinate 32,090,680 downwards.
GTGTGAAAGTTTTTAAATACCTTAAAAAACAACAGATAGACATAGCGTGTCTGCAGGAGACTCATTTTTCATCCACTTCATGTCCGAAATACTTTGATGCACAATATCCCCAGTTTTTTTTTGCTAATGGTCCAGCTAAACAAAAAGGGGTGCTAATAGCTTTTCGGAAGTCGGTCCCTTTTAGTTGCACTAGACAGATAGCAGATCCGGAAGGCAGATATTTGTTGCTAATGGGTACTATTCAGGATACTGAAGTCACTATCGTGACGTATTATGCTCCTAATTCTACTCCTGGACCCTTTCTGACCCATGTCTGCAGTCTTCTGGCATCTCACCGAAAGGGCGACTCTAATCTTGCTCTTTTCCCTCTTTTAGACAAGTATCCGTCGGAACACGTGGCTCCCTCCTCTGATGCTAGTAAATTTACTCGTGCCCTGCAGGAGAACGATCTGGTCGATCTCTGGAGGGAACTTCATCCCCAAGGTAGGGACTACACGCACTATTCTCACCTACATCACTCCCACTCCAGAATAGACCATGTGTTTATGTTGAGGAAACATCTCCCCTTGGTAGTATCCACTTCTATTCTAGCTGCCCCGTGGTCAGATCATGACCCCGTTCTGGTAGTGTGTCGCTCTATTCTTAGTAGGCCACCTTGTTCCCCATGGGTAATGAACGATTCGCTATTGTCGTTCAAAGAGATTAGGGAGGACATTCAAAAGGCTTCTGAGAATTATTTCCGTACCAATGCTGGTTCGGTTTCATCCCCTGTAACTCTCTGGGAGGCATATAAGGCGGTCCTTCGGGGCCACATTATTCAGATAGCATCGAGACGAAAGCGTGAACGTGCTCAGCGACAGCGTGATCTAGAAGCCCGTTTGGACTCACTTTCTGTTGCGTTTAAACAATCCCCTACTCCTGCCAATCGCAAGCTTTTGGATCAGGCCCGCTCTGAGTTAGACTTATGTCTCACGGACGGGGCTGAGCGTGTGTTGCGCTGGTCCCGCCAGAAGTGGTATGTTAAAGCGAACAAGCCGAATCTAATGCTGGCCCGTAGACTTCGTACCTTCGTACATTTTTCATCCACTTCATGTCCGAAATACTTTGATGCACAATATCCCCAGTTTTTTTTTGCTAATGGTCCAGCTAAACAAAAGGGGTGCTAATAGCTTTTCGGAAGTCGGTCCCTTTTAGTTGCACTAGACAGATAGCAGATCCGGAAGGCAGATATTTGTTGCTAATGGGTACTATTCAGGATACTGAAGTCACTATCGTGACGTATTATGCTCCTAATTCTACTCCTGGACCCTTTCTGACCCATGTCTGCAGTCTTCTGGCATCTCACCGAAAGGGCGACTCTAATCTTGCTCTTTTCCCTCTTTTAGACAAGTATCCGTCGGAACACGTCGCTCCCTCCTCTGATGCTAGTAAATTTACTCGTGCCCTGCAGGAGAACGATCTGGTCGATCTCTGGAGGGAACTTCATCCCCAAGGTAGGGACTACACGCACTATTCTCACCTACATCACTCCCACTCCAGAATAGACCATGTGTTTATGTTGAGGAAACATCTCCCCTTGGTAGTATCCACTTCTATTCTAGCTGCCCCGTGGTCAGATCATGACCCCGTTCTGGTAGTGTGTCGCTCTATTCTTAGTAGGCCACCTTGTTCCCCATGGGTAATGAACGATTCGCTATTGTCGTTCAAAGAGATTAGGGAGGACATTCAAAAGGCTTCTGAGAATTATTTCCGTACCAATGCTGGTTCGGTTTCATCCCCTGTAACTCTCTGGGAGGCATATAAGGCGGTCCTTCGGGGCCACATTATTCAGATAGCATCGAGACGAAAGCGTGAACGTGCTCAGCGACAGCGTGATCTAGAAGCCCGTTTGGACTCACTTTCTGTTGCGTTTAAACAATCCCCTACTCCTGCCAATCGCAAGCTTTTGGATCAGGCCCGCTCTGAGTTAGACTTATGTCTCACGGACGGGGCTGAGCGTGTGTTGCGCTGGTCCCGCCAGAAGTGGTATGTTAAAGCGAACAAGCCGAATCTAATGCTGGCCCGTAGACTTCGTACCTTTGCTCCTAAAATTACTCCTATCATGCTCCGTACCAGACACAACATACTTACTGGTAACCCTGAGAAGGTTTTGGAGGAATTTCGTTATCGCCTAACCAAATTGTACTCCGCTCCTGACCATACAGGCGGCCGGGACACGGACAGTTTCCTTAACAGCCTCCAACTCCCTTCGTTGTCAGAATCTCATGCGACACTCATGGATCGGGACATTCAAATTTCGGAAGTCCTCCAAAGTATCAAGGATTTGAAAGTGGGTAAACGACCAGGACCGGATGGCTATACGGCGCTGTATTATAGGAAATTAGCTGACGTTATTGCCCCACACCTGACAGCAATGTATAATTCTGTTAAACAGGGCCGGAACTTCACTTCGGACCTGCTAACGGCTAATATCGTCATGATTCCTAAACCTGACCGTGACCATTCCTCTTGGGCCAACTTCCGACCCATTTCATTGATCAACATAGATATGAAGATTTTAACTAAAATTTTGGCCACCCGCTTGAACTCTTTTCTTCCCCGTTTGGTTAAGAAGGATCAGGTTGGCTTTGTGCCCAGGAGGCAGGCAGGTGATGCTATTCGGCGGATTTTACAACTGCAACATGTAGTCCAGAAGCGCTCGTTGGAGACTATGCTGCTATCTTTAGACATGAACAAGGCCTTTGACACTTTGTCCTGGCCTTATCTCATGTCGGTTCTTCGTCGTTATGGCTTTGGTGCCTCGTTTCTACGGTGGATGGTGGCCCTTTATGACTCCCCTAGGGCCAAAATTAAGTACTATGGCTTTGAGTCGCCGCTGTTTCACATCAGTAGGGGCACGCATCAAGGATGTCCACTCTCGCCACTACTGTTCATCTTGGCTTTGGAGCCTCTGGCGGAGGCGATCCGTTCTCACCCCGATGTCGGCGGCATTGAGCTTGCGGGTTCTTCCCACAAGGTTTCATTGTTCGCCGATGATATTTTGTTGACATTAACCTCCCCCAGGATCTCTCTTCCTAATTTGTTTTCTCTTTTGGACTCCTTTGCCTCCATCTCAGGTCTTCAGGTTAATCCCCGCAAATCCAAAGCGTTATCAATTAATCTCTCCCATTCACTCTTGATGGACTTGAAATCTTCCTTTTCTTTTCAATGGCTCACCTCGCTACCCTATTTAGGAATTCGTCTTACTCCTACTTATGAGGGAATGTTTCGGGCCAATTACCCACCCTTGCTCAAATCTCTGTCGGAAATGCTTTCCTCCTGGTCCCACCTACCATTATCATGGTTTGGCAGGATAATGGCCATTCGAATGTCTTACCTCCCTAAACTTCTTTATTATTTTAGGGTCTTGCCCATCTCTGTCCCCTCGCATATCTTGCGCATACATCAGCGCAAAGTTTTACATTTCATCTGGGGGAGTATTCGCCCCAGAGTTAATAGGCAGGTCCTATATGCCCGGCGGGTTAATGGTGGCCTTTCGGTCCCCAATCTGCAGGCTTACTACACGGCAGCTGGCATTGCCCCGCTTTCCCATCTTCATGACACCTACCAGATGCCACTATGGGCCGTGTTGGATCTTGTGGACACCAGTCCACTACCCATCTCTTCTTTGCTGTGGCTTCCTCCTGCCCAGCGCCCGAAGCCATTAGGACCATGCTTGATTCATTCCCTGCACCTATGGGACTCAGTCAAATATTCCGCTGGCCTGATCTCTCCTCACCTCCCATTGTTAAAAATTCTTCACTGTCCATTGTTTCCTCCGGGATGTGAAAATCCAGCACAATTTTCCTGGTGGACCAAGCATAGTTTTACAGATGTTCACTCTCTGTTTACCCCCACTAGAATACTAACTTTTGACGCTTTGCGTTCTTCTCATGATATTCCATTGAGGGAACACTATAGATACTTACAATTGAGGCACTTTCTTCAACAACTCATACGGTCCAGCTCCACTCCATACTCTCTGACTCCTTTTGAAAGCTTATGTAGAGCTAGACCCCATTCCCCGGGTACGATATCTTTGATTTATTCGTCTATAATTTCCACTAAGACACCTCCACTTAGGGCCTATCATTCCCAATGGGAAAAGGAATTGGGGAGACAGTTGGACCTGTAGGACTGGAGGGCTATGACTATGGCCCTCTCTAAGTGCTCTAGAAACGTCCTTATATTAGAGAATGCCTATAAAGTGTTATATCGGTGGTACTACACACCAGCTAGATTGGCTCGATTCATTCCAACCTATTCCCCGCTTTGCTTTCGAGGCTGCTCACAGGAAGGCTCTATGGCACACATTTGGTGGTCTTGCCCGAGGGCGTGCAGACTATGGGTCAGAATTTATACCATTCTTCGTAACATGTTTCATATAGATCTTAAAAGGGATCCCTTTGAAGCCCTCCTCGGGAAGCCTATTTTGGAGTTATTACGCCCAGAGCGGCAATTGGCTCAGCATCTCTTTACTGCAACTAAGTTGACCATCGCGAAAGCTTGGAAATCCCCTGCGCTCAGTTATGAAGCGGTAAAGAATCGTATGAATGAGGTCATGGTGAATGAAAAATTGACTGCTATCCTCTCAGATACGCATGACAAATTTCTCAGAGTCTGGCGGCCATGGCTCGCATACTCTCAACCCTCCCGATTTGATGACACGCTCCTTATGATCTGATGCTCACCTGTGTGCACGCCCCGTGGACCCCTCCTCTCTTCCCTTTCTCTCCCCCCCTTTTTTTTTTTTCTCTTCTTTTCCTCCTCTCCTTTACTTTTTCTCTCCTTTATACTGGACTTTATTTCCCTTTTCATCGTTTCTATCTTCTTTTACTTTTTTCTAGGCATTCCTTCCACAATTTTATTTGGCCTTCAGGATTTGGCCGAGCTGAGATGGTTGTAATTGTAATCTCATAGTTATTGCACTTTATTTCTGATAATTTTTTTTTTTTTTATAAGGAATTTTGCCTGAAGGAGACTTCTTTAGTTGCACAGATTTGCTGACATGACTATGCTGTGGTTTTTTGACCATGGTCGCCCTATCCACCCAGAGACTTTTGATGGGTAAACCTTGGTTTTTTTGTTTTTCCATCTCGTTGTATGGGACATTAGGTTTGTTACCAGGGTGTGTGATACGGGTCTCTTTGTGTCGTTTTGTATTATCGTTTTTCCATCACCTTGTTTGTCTACTGTACGATGTAACCATCTAAAGAATTTGTCGTTATATGCTGGATTTTATGCCAATAAAACTTTTTGTAAAAGAATCATTTAACATAGCATTCACCTTTTCCTGAGACATTATCCATGAGATCTTCCTGAACGCCACCTTACTAGAGACACTCGGCATTTTCCAGGCTTTGGCCAATGTAATTTTCGCCCCAAGTAATATAAAGTGAATTAATCTACGTGTCCGTTTAGAGATTCCAGAAAAAATAGTGTTCAGCAAGACGAATTCCGGATGCCTCGTAATCTCATAATCAGTAACTCTCTTTACAGTCAAAAGGACCTTCCTCCAAAAAGGCCTGATCCTGGGACACTCCCACCAAATGTGAGCGAAAGAGCCCAACAGCTGACACCCTCGAAAGCATAGAGGATCAGCCGAAGGGAAAATTTTCACCAATCTAATGGGTGTAAGGTACCATCTAGTCAGGACCTCCAGGCTAGCTTCCATGAGGGATATATTGATGATACCTTTAAATGCAGAAAAGACAGCTATCTGCCAGGTCTCCAGGCTCCACTTAAACTGAAAGTCCTCCTCCCAAGCCTGCATGAATGTGAGCAGGTGAGGAAAGTGACGCATAGATAACAGAGATACCCCCTCTCCTCTCGATGAACTGGCTACACCATAATTCAAAATCAGTGAATTTGGGAGGGGACGGTTTGGAGGACCAAATGCTATGGAGAAAATGGCTAATTTGATTAAAGTGAAATCTCTCCGACTGCGGAAGTTCAAAATTACTTACACAATAAGCAAGGGAGATAGGACCACTAGGAGTGAAAAACTGACCTATGCGATACAGTCCCTTGTCTAGCCACCATCTAAAAGCTTTTATATCTAGTCCAGGGGGGAAATTTGGATTACGAAAGATATGAGACAATGGCTTAACTGCAGAAGTCAGGTTGGAATTTAATTTCAATTTATCCCATAACGCATAGGAGTGAGAAAGAGTAGGAGCTAGGATAGGAGGTCTACATTTGGGGGTCGTCCAGGAAAGAAAATCCAGAGTATGAAGGGGAACTGCCTGCCTCTCAATCTGTACCCAATCTGGTTTATCCCACCTAGTAAAGATTATGGAGAATTGAGCTAATCTAGAAGCTAAGTAATATTTGAAGAAGTGGGGTAAACCCAAGCCCCCGTGTTTTCTTGAGTGAAAAAGGGTTTGTTGTTTAATCCTATATCCCGAGCCACCCCAAATAAATTTCAAAATTTTACTCTGGAAGGACTTCAAGTGATCCTTCCTCAGAGGGATCGGAAGGGCTCGAAAAAGATAGAGTAGCCTTGGGAGAAGAGTAATATTCACGGCATTTATTCTGCCAAGCCAAGATAAATTGAGTTTAGACCACGACTTCAGATCCTGTTCCAATTTGTGATACATGGGAGGATAATTTTAGACAATAAGAGTTTCAAATTTAGGTGTAAGGAAGATACCCAGATATTTAATGGCAGAGTCGCTCCACTCAAACCGGAAATTCTATTTCAAAAGGGTCACCGTCTCGGGATCAAGTGAGACATTGAGCGCCAGAGATTTAGAGAAGTTAACTTGTAAACCCGAGACGGCTCCAAAATCAGCCAAAATCTTATTTAAATTGGGAATAGAAATCAAAGGGGACGTGATGAAGAGAATTAAATCGTCTGCAAATAATCCGCACTTGTGCATTTTAGAGCCACAGGTAACCCCCAAAACTTCGGGATGTTCTCGAATCACGATGGCAAGCGTTTACATAGCCATAGCAAATATTATCGGGGACAGAGGGCACCCCTGCCTCGTACCTCTAGCTATTTGAACCGGGGAAGAGTAATACCCTTGAAGACGAATATGCGCCATAGGGGAGGAATATAGAGCTTTCAAAGCACCAATAAACCATAACCCCACCTATCAAGAAGCGCAAAAATATAGGGCTAGGAGACAGTGTTGAATGCTTTTTGTATATCCAGGGAAAGAAGCATACCCCGCTGCTTTGGGCCACCTGGCCAGTTAGATTGGAGGATTGACACAATATCGATGGCTCTCCTAGTTTGGTCGGGACCCTGCCTCCCCGGAATAAAACCCACTTGGTCCTTATGGATGTATAAGTTGATAAAGGAGTTTAACCTATTAGTAAAAATTTTGGTGAGGATTTTAACGTCGTTATTCATCAGAGAGATTGGCCTATAGTTTCCTACCTCTTCCGGGTTCTTATCGGGTTTGGGTATGACGGTTATGAAGGCTGCGTTTAGCTCAGGAATAATCGGCTTACTGGACACTATTTCATTGAAAAATGTTGTCATGAAAGGGGCTAGCAACTCAGAAAACGTTTTATAATATGGAACTGAAAAGCCGTCCGGACCAGACGCCGAACCCCTTTTCAAACTTTTAATGACGTCCAGGGTTTCATCCACAGAGATTGGGTCATCCATGATGGTTTTATGCCCTACAGACAATTTAGGGATAGGCAGGGTATCAAGGAATTGTGAGACATCAGTCACAGAGGCCTGTTGACCAGCATCATATCATTTACCATAGAAGTCTCTGAAAGCTAAAAGAATTTTAGATGGATCAGAAGTCGTGGTCTGTTGATGAGTCCTAATCCTAGGAAGAGTAAAAAATTTCGACCTAGGGGAAAGTTTATTGGCAAGCATTCCGCCCAACTTATCCCTCTGAGAATAAAACTTAGCTCCACTCCATCTAATCAGTTTTTCAGCTCGAGTAGTAAGGGCAAGATTAAGTTCCAATCTAGTGGCATCTATTTGGGCAATATGGACACTGGAGGGATTTGCTTTATGTTGGGCTCTAAGGGATGTGTACAATTTTTCGAGTCTATCAATGTCCAAATTCCTTTCTCTTTTCAATTTAGGCCAATTGAATAAACTTCCCTCTGATGGTAGCTTTATGAGCTGCCCAGAGAACCTCAGCCGAGACATCCCCAGTATTGTTTAAGTTAAAATATTCAGAAAGGGCCTTATTAATTTCAACCACATTGATAGGGTTAGACAAGAGAGATTCATTGAGTCTCCACTGGAAAGGTTTGGGTTTGTGCGAAGGATTACAAATAGAAGCTATGACAATGGAGTGATCTGAGAGAGAAGAATCTAAAATTTTGGATCCGGTAACATTAGGCAAATGGCACATAGATATAAGTATATGGTAAATCCTAGCGTAGGACTGATGGGGGCAGGAGAAATGGGTATAGTCCCTAGTCATAGGATTTTGCTCCCGCCAGACATCTGCTAAACCTTGCGAGTGAATAAGTCGGGCGAATTTTAAGCTAGCTCTAGTGGGACGAGTCAAAGTAATTTTAGTTTTGTTAGATTTATCCAACCCTTGATCAAGCGCCAGATTGGAGTCACCCCCAAAAATGGGAGTCCCTTCAATCAGAGGGGCTAAGGTGGAAAACATGGAACAAAATAATTTTAGTTGACCTTTGTTCGGGGCGTAGTATGAGATAAATGTAAACAAATGACCGTCAATGAGCCCCTTAACCAAAAGGAACCTACCATCCGGGTCTATATAGTCAGCCAACCAGGAGAAATTAGAAGATTTGGAAAACACTATCGCCACCCCTCTAGTCTTATCCTCTGCATTAGCTAAGTAAAACAAAGGGAAATTATGGTGAAGAAAGGTGGGACTGTACCGCCTAGGGAAGTGAGTCTCCTGTAATAAAATTACGTCACCTTTAAGAGACTTATAGCTGTCAAACAGCTTTCTCCGTTTGGGCAACCAAACTGATAAGAGGCATGGAGGAGCTCAGCTATGAGGAAAGATTAGAAGAACTAAATGTATTCACTCTTGAGAAGATGAGAATAAGGGGGGATATGATCAACGGGCCAAATCCTCAGCCAGGCGGCGTAACTTAACTTTCAGCAGTTAAGTTACACTGACTTAAAGTTTCTACCTAAGTGCCTGATCCACAAAGCACTTACCTAGAAATTTCAGGCCGTGTAACTTAAGTGCCGCCGTCGTAAGGCGGTCCTCCTCTCCGGGGGGCGTTTATAATTTAAATGAGGCGCGCTCCCGCGCCGGCCGTACTGCGCATGCGTGTGACGTAATTTTCCCGACGTGCAGCGCGCGAACGTAATTGACGCCGGGTGGCTTTGTGGATTGCGACGGGACACTAAAGTTGCGACGGGTGAAAAAAAATATAGCAAAAAAACGAAAAGAACTCTGGACAGCCGCACTCCAAAATGACTTAAAATAAAGTTGGTCTTTTAATGTAAAAAGTACATACAGGCACTGCAAACAACGGGTACAGAATGGCCGACGCGTTTCACGCTGCAATTCAGCGCTTAGTCATGGCTAACATAGGTTCACACTGAAAAAACATATATACCCATACCACCATCATGTGAGAAAACATTCGCCAATGGCGAGGCTGAATCAATTATACAATTAAACAGTTGATTGCATACATATTAAAACCAATTTATGTGGAGCAGGTGATGTAACCTATCTTGCAATTAACATGTTGAAGTGAAGAAAAAAAGAGACAAAAACAAAATAAAAACATACATATGCATGGAACATGTAAATAGACAAACCACACCTATATGTATCTTAGGGTCTCAAAATAGGTAAAATAACCAATTGTGACTCATGTGTGACTCCACTTGAAGTTATATTTATGTGTATATAAAATGAGAAACAAAAAAACAAAAGAGAAAGAAAATATATAAATAAAAAATAATAAGTGAATAAAAATAAAAATAAAAATAAAAATAAAAACAAAATTTCATTTATTGTGCTTTGTGAGAGACACAACTAATGTGAAGATATATATATGGACACTCCTGTGTAAAATTGTGAATATACCCATCGAACTATGTCCTGGGAGTGAAGATTGAAGTGTTTCTAAATCTTTTACATTTTATTCTATTTTTTACTTTTTATGTGTATCATTTTACATATTTTTTTATTTTATATTTATCTTTTGTTATTAAGTTTTTTAAAAAAAAAATTTTATATATAAAGTTTTTTTTAGAATTAATTATCTGGTGTTTTACTATTTGTGTTATTCTAAGACAAAAAACGAAAATTAAAATATTAAATATAAAGGATTGTCATAATCCAAATAACAATTAAAAAAGATTGGCTTCTGTGTATTAGTGTTGATACCAATATCTTAAATTTCATTTTTATTCTTATATGTAATATATCAACTGTGACTTAGTGTTAATAAGCATATAGTGGAAGTCAAGATGTAATCCATCTATTTTATTTTATCTTATATGGTAAACTCGAGAAGATTGCTCCAGGTCCTGTGTATCAAACCGAAAATATAAACATATGGAGATTGCAACTGTCAAAGCCTCTATGTGTCTGGTTATAGGTTGAAGACACAGTACTCATATAGTGTGAAGGTTAATTGTCGGGAGACAAAATACAGGCTCTCCAATACTGGGATCAAAATCCAGAACACAAAGGCATGACTCTCCAAAAGGCTGTACACGTGTAAATAGAGTTAATATCCTTCTCATGGACAGAAATTAAATAAATATAGAACAAGCTCAAAGAGTTTATCATAAAGAACAGAAAGGAAGAGAACATCCCCTGTACATAAGAGTTGACAATAATTTATGACTGATGGTTGACATGACCATAACTTGGTCAAGATCGCGATCCGGTGTATCGTGTCCATAAAACACACAAAATGTGTGTGTATGGATATTGAGTCGACAGTGATATAACACTGTAGGACACTATAGATGATCGGTTTATCATAGGGACCCTGATCGTGACTCTCCAGAAGGCCGAAATGTGAAACCGTTAAGGGCAATAATGCTTAATGTATATTATCCAGCATATGTGAAACTAAGCTGAAAATTAGATCATAAATTTAAGAAAGATGTGGTTATGATGTATGTTATAGAAGAGGACATATAGTCCCCAAAAAAAGAAAGAAAAAAGAGAAAAAGAAAGAAGAAAAAGAAAAAAAGAGAAAAAGAAAAAATGGTGATGGATATAATGTTCCGTAAAATTGGGCTTCAAAGAAGCACCGTTGGAACCGAAAGGGGGAGGGGGGGGGGATATAGATCTTTAGTATCAGGACACAACATGAGAAATGTTCCCATGTGGTGCAAAATGTTATAAAATAAAATATGTGAAAACTAGAGATTGAATGTCGATTAGCAAAAATATGGTAGATGAGGTAATCCAGACACCATAATGATGATTATGTGTCTGGCCAACTAGACTAAATGAAAGTCCATAGTAAGTGTATCAGTTAGAATAAAATTGACATCCAAAATGAAGTGGCCATATCTGTGAATACTATAAACACTGATGTGTACCGATCCATCCCCTGTTCCCTCCTAGCAGAACCCCTCTGTATCTCAAGTAGTGTTGAGCAGAATATGCCATATTCGATTTCGCGATATATCTCGAATATATATTCGAATATTCGAGATATATTCGCTAAATTCGAATATTCGTGATATTTTATCGAAAGTAAATGATTGCGATTTTTCGCTATTGCGAATGCGAAAATAATTGCGATTTTTTGATAACTGCGGTAGGAGCACTCTGGCTCAGAATATTCGTGATATTTTATCGAAATATCGCAACATGCGAATGCGATATTTATTGCGCAATTTCGAGAAATGTTGGAGGAGCGCTCTGATTGGCTCAGAATATTCGTGATATTTTATCGAAATATCGCAACATGCGAATGCGATATTTATTGCGCAATTTCGAGAAATGCTGTAGGAGCACTCTGATTGGCTCAGAATATTCGTGATATTTTACAATACAAAATAATTGCGAATATTCGGCAAATGCGGAAGGAGCACTCTGATTGGCTCAGAATATTCTTGATATTTTACAATACAAAATAATTGCGAATATTCGGCAAATGCAGAAGGAGCACTCTGATTGGCTCAGAATATTCTTGATATTTTACAATACAAAATAATTGCGAATATTCGGCAAATGCGGAAGGAGCACTCTGATTGGCTCAGAATATTCTTGATATTTTACAATAGAAAATAAAAAGTGTTTTGCATTGGTGGTGATTCTTTACTCTATCCATCTGTCACAGCCGTTTGTCAATCAAACACCTTAAAGATTGAACACGTTCATGCTGCATGCTTTGGACTTTTTTTCACTTCACATATCAAAGACATTTTTATGAAAGATTATTTTTCTATTATTGGGACTATATTTCTTTATATATTTGTTTCACTGTGTATTTCACAAGTTATTTGCGCTTGCTTATTTTATAATTTGCCCACATGTCTTGTCACTAAACATATTTTTTATTCTTGTAGAGCGACTCCATTTTCTGTCTTGTATTAATTTATGTTGTATAACATTTTTGAGTTGCTGCTGTATTCTCCCCTTTTTTAAGGTATGCGCAATTTTTTCCTTCTTACAAAAAATAATAATATCAAACATACAAATATTCATAACATACACATACACAAAGCCCCCCCCCTTTTGCATCAGAGACAATCAGAGTTCTCCTACCACAGTTATCGAAAATTCGCAATCATTTTCGCATTCGCAATAGCGAAAAATCGCAATTTTTTTTTTTTCAATTTGGCAACATAAAAGGATCGCCTCAGCTTAGCTACTCGGCCCAGGGTCTCTAATCATACCAGCAATGCTTTTAGACGTCGATAGGATGTGATCTGTTTTAAAAATCAAATTGAAAAAATGCGAATATTCGGAATTGCGAATATTCACCGCGAAATTCGAAATATAGCGCGATTTCTCGAATATGCTATATTCGAGTCGAATATTCGCAATGCGAATATTCGTGAGCAACACTAATCTCAAGACGTTTAATGAGGAACCCGGTAAATGATGGGTCTACATAAAGGTGAAGTGCAGCAAAATGATGCATGTATATCGGACCCACATGAAAACTGGTCCTTCTATGTTCCAATATGTACCTGTGTAGTGCAGTGTCATTGACATTGTACGACTCATATATTGAAAACCTAGTATATTAAGGCAGTATTGTAAATAGATAAAAAACGGTCACTATGTAAAATAATATAATATAGGCATGTGGAATGAGGAAAAAGGAAAAAAGGAGAGGAATAAATAGTATAATTAGAGAAATACAAAAGGAATAGGCAAGGAGAGGGCATGTATGTCCACGAGAGGAGGGAAGGAGACAGAGGCGGGGAAGGAAGGCGATGTTCAGTCATGATAATGAGAGACATCCCAATCAAAGTTAAGTCCCCGCGGCTGTCTGCAGTCAAGATGGAAGATCCAAAAAACTTCCCGTTTACAAAGAAGCTTAAACTTATCTCCTCCTCTGGGTGGACACACTACCCTCTCCATACCTTGTATGGATAAACTGGAAATGTTTTTGTTGTGTAAATCGTTCCAGTGTTTAGCCACGTTAGTGTTGTGGTTCTTCTCTATGTCGTATAAGTGATCACTAAGTCTATCCCTTAATCTCCTTATGGTTCTTCCAACATACTGTACATGACAAATACTACACGAGATGACATAAACTACAAATTTTGTGTTGCAGTTTACATACTGTTTAATTTTAAAATCTCTGCCATTGGAACATGACTGAACCGTGTTGCCAGTGCCTATTAAAGGACAATATCTGCACCCATGAGTGCCACATTTGAAAGTGCCAACAAAGTTAAGCCATGTAGGGGGGGCAGATTGTGAGACGTATAGGCTGGGTGAAAGAACACCCCCTAAAGTGGGAGCTCTACGGCTCACTGATTTGATACCCTCAGACAGAATAGACGCATAAGTGCTGTCACTGTAAAGGACAGGTAGGTACTTATTCACAATGTGTTTAATCTTATGGTACTCTGTACTATAGGCTGTGGAAAAAAGAGGGGCAAATCTGTGAGCCGAAGACCCAGTCTGGATGTCTTTCACTCGTTTTTTGGCCAATAATGAATCTCTAGATATAGTGTTGACCCTACGTAGGGCTTTGTTAATGACAGTTGCTGAATAGCCTCTGTCCCTAAATCTAAGCGCCATTTGGTCTGCCTCTTTTAAAAAATCATTGGGAGAAGTGCATAGCCTTTTCAAACGTAAAAACTGTCCATATGGGATGCTATTGATGGTGTGTGTCGGGTGGGATGAGTCAGCTCGCAACAAAGCATTGCCTGCTGTACTTTTCCTGTAGAGTCCCGTGGAGATACTGCCATTAGCTCCTGTGAGCGTTACATCCAGGAACTCTATGGTGGTAGTTTGTAAATTACCCGTGAATTGCAGGTTCAGTTTATTATCATTGAGATATTTCAGCCATTCGTTCAGATCCGCAAATTCATCAGATACAATAAGTAGCAGGTCGTCTATGTAACGACAATATAGGATAGTATCTAAACGGCGGGGGCTGGTATCTCCAAAAATGCGGGACTTTTCCCACCATCCCATGTATAAGTTAGCCAGGGATGGTGAGAACTTGGCCCCCATCGAAGCCCCGCATCTCTGGAGGTAGCAGACCCCGTCAAACATAAAAAAATTATGTGTAAGTAAATAGCGTAAGGCTGAAATGATAAACTCCTGTAGGGCAAGCGAATAGCAACCCGACTGCTGTAAAAAATAGGACACCGCCTGTAATCCCAGGTGGTGTGGGATGCTGGAATAAAGGCTGCACACGTCAAAGCTCATCCACCTGTATCCGTGCCCCCAGGGAACCTCTGTTAATTTGCATAGAAGATGCTTGGTATCCCTAAGGTACCCCTGGGAGAACGGATACTAGTGGCTGCAGCTGACCATCCACCCACTCACCGAGTCGCTCATTGAGCGATCCGATGCCGGCCACAATCGGTCTGCCGGTCAGGGGTGTAAACCCCTTGTGTACTTTAGGCAGATAATGAAAAACAGGTAAAATAGGATGTGGAGGAACAAAAAGTTTGCTGTCAGACTCTGAAAAGATGCCGGCAGATACGCCCCTATCTAAGAGACATATTAGATCTTGGGTGAACTTAACGGTGGGGTTATTGTTAAGGCATTCATATGTGGAAACGTCTAACAGTTGTCTCATGGCCTCAGCCTTATACATACAAGAGTCCAGAACCACAACCGCACCCCCTTTGTCCGCATTCCTTATGACAATGTCCCGGTTAGAGCTTAGTGCTGTCAAGGCTTCTCTCTCGGAGAGTGTTAAATTGGAGGGGTGCGGGGTACCATGACATCTGTGTGCCAGGTGAGTAAGATCTCTCTCCACTAGTTTTTGATATAAATCAAGCTCACTGCCCCTGGAACCCAGCGGATAGAACCGAGATAGTAAATTAAAGGGTATTGGGGTAGGGGCATCCGCAGGATCCAAGAGGCAGGGATCCGATTCTGTGAGTAGATCAGTGAGATCTAGGAGACAACACACATCTTTAAACAAAGTGGGAGAAGAGACTGACTCACCCGACTCCAGACTGTTAAATCAGTGAGCCGTAGAGCTCCCACTTTAGGGGGTGTTCTTTCACCCAGCCTATACGTCTCACAATCTGCCCCCCCTACATGGCTTAACTTTGTTGGCACTTTCAAATGTGGCACTCATGGGTGCAGATATTGTCCTTTAATAGGCACTGGCAACACGGTTCAGTCATGTTCCAATGGCAGAGATTTTAAAATTAAACAGTATGTAAACTGCAACACAAAATTTGTAGTTTATGTCATCTCGTGTAGTATTTGTCATGTACAGTATGTTGGAAGAACCATAAGGAGATTAAGGGATAGACTTAGTGATCACTTATACGACATAGAGAAGAACCACAACACTAACGTGGCTAAACACTGGAACGATTTACACAACAAAAACATTTCCAGTTTATCCATACAAGGTATGGAGAGGGTAGTGTGTCCACCCAGAGGAGGAGATAAGTTTAAGCTTCTTTGTAAACGGGAAGTTTTTTGGATCTTCCATCTTGACTGCAGACAGCCGCGGGGACTTAACTTTGATTGGGATGTCTCTCATTATCATGACTGAACATCGCCTTCCTTCCCCGCCTCTGTCTCCTTCCCTCCTCTCGTGGACATACATGCCCTCTCCTTGCCTATTCCTTTTGTATTTCTCTAATTATACTATTTATTCCTCTCCTTTTTTCCTTTTTCCTCATTCCACATGCCTATATTATATTATTTTACATAGTGACCGTTTTTTATCTATTTACAATACTGCCTTAATATACTAGGTTTTCAATATATGAGTCGTACAATGTCAATGACACTGCACTACACAGGTACATATTGGAACATAGAAGGACCAGTTTTCATGTGGGTCCGATATACATGCATCATTTTGCTGCACTTCACCTTTATGTAGACCCATCATTTACCGGGTTCCTCATTAAACGTCTTGAGATACAGAGGGGTTCTGCTAGGAGGGAACAGGGGATGGATCGGTACACATCAGTGTTTATAGTATTCACAGATATGGCCACTTCATTTTGGATGTCAATTTTATTCTAACTGATACACTTACTATGGACTTTCATTTAGTCTAGTTGGCCAGACACATAATCATCATTATGGTGTCTGGATTACCTCATCTACCATATTTTTGCTAATCGACATTCAATCTCTAGTTTTCACATATTTTATTTTATAACATTTTGCACCACATGGGAACATTTCTCATGTTGTGTCCTGATACTAAAGATCTATATCCCCCCCCCTCCCCCTTTCGGTTCCAACGGTGCTTCTTTGAAGCCCAATTTTACGGAACATTATATCCATCACCATTTTTTCTTTTTCTCTTTTTTCTTTTTCTTCTTTCTTTTTCTCTCTTTTCTTTCTTTTTTTGGGGACTATATGTCCTCTTCTATAACATACATCATAACCACATCTTTCTTAAATTTATGATCTAATTTTCAGCTTAGTTTCACATATGCTGGATAATATACATTAAGCATTATTGCCCTTAACGGTTTCACATTTCGGCCTTCTGGAGAGTCACGATCAGGGTCCCTATGATAAACCGATCATCTATAGTGTCCTACAGTGTTATATCACTGTCGACTCAATATCCATACACACACATTTTGTGTGTTTTATGGACACGATACACCGGATCGCGATCTTGACCAAGTTATGGTCATGTCAACCATCAGTCATAAATTATTGTCAACTCTTATGTACAGGGGATGTTCTCTTCCTTTCTGTTCTTTATGATAAACTTTTTGAGCTTGTTCTATATTTATTTAATTTCTGTCCATGAGAAGGATATTAACTCTATTTACACTTGTACAGCCTTTTGGAGAGTCATGCCTTTGTGTTCTGGATTTTGATCCCAGTATTGGAGAGCCTGTATTTTGTCTCCCGACAATTAACCTTCACACTATATGAGTACTGTGTCTTCAACCTATAACCAGACACATAGAGGCTTTGACAGTTGCAATCTCCATATGTTTATATTTTCGGTTTGATACACAGGACCTGGAGCAATCTTCTCGAGTTTACCATATAAGATAAAATAAAATAGATGGATTACATCTTGACTTCCACTATATGCTTATTAACACTAAGTCACAGTTGATATATTACATATAAGAATAAAAATGAAATTTAAGATATTGGTATCAACACTAATACACAGAAGCCAATCTTTTTTAATTGTTATTTGGATTATGACAATCCTTTATATTTAATATTTTAATTTTCGTTTTTTGTCTTAGAATAACACAAATAGTAAAACACCAGATAATTAATTCTAAAAAAAACTTTATATAAAAAAAAAAAAAAAAAAATTTTTTAAAAAACTTAATAACAAAAGATAAATATAAAATAAAAAAATATGTAAAATGATACACATAAAAAGTAAAAAATAGAATAAAATGTAAAAGATTTAGAAACACTTCAATCTTCACTCCCAGGACATAGTTCGATGGGTATATTCACAATTTTACACAGGAGTGTCCATATATATATCTTCAAATTAGTTGTGTCTCTCACAAAGCACAATAAATGAAATTTTGTTTTTATTTTTATTTTTATTTTTATTTTTATTTTTATTCACTTATTATTTTTTATTTATATATTTTCTTTCTCTTTTGTTTTTTTGTTTCTCATTTTATATACACATAAATATAACTTCAAGTGGAGTCACACATGAGTCACAATTGGTTATTTTACCTATTTTGAGACCCTAAGATACATATAGGTGTGGTTTGTCTATTTACATGTTCCATGCATATGTATGTTTTTATTTTGTTTTTGTCTCTTTTTTTCTTCACTTCAACATGTTAATTGCAAGATAGGTTACATCACCTGCTCCACATAAATTGGTTTTAATATGTATGCAATCAACTGTTTAATTGTATAATTGATTCAGCCTCGCCATTGGCGAATGTTTTCTCACATGATGGTGGTATGGGTATATATGTTTTTTCAGTGTGAACCTATGTTAGCCATGACTAAGCGCTGAATTGCAGCGTGAAACGCGTCGGCCATTCTGTACCCGTTGTTTGCAGTGCCTGTATGTACTTTTTACATTAAAAGACCAACTTTATTTTAAGTCATTTTGGAGTGCGGCTGTCCAGAGTTCTTTTTGTTTTTTTGCTACAATCAGCATTGCCGGCACCCTGGTGGTTCAAACTACCCTTGATGACCTATGAGACTCACCTGGAGCGGTGAAAGAAATTGTCTGTTTGAAAAAAAATATACGCGCCGGGAAAACAAATAATTATAAAAAAAATGATAACATCGCTCAGCATGCATTCCTGAGAGGGAGAACTCCATGCCAATTTTCAAAGAAAAAACCGGCATGGGTTCCCCCCCCCAGGAGCATACCAGGCCCTTAGGTCTGGTATGGGTTGTAAGGAGACCCCCCACGCCAAAAAATCGACGTAGGGGGTCCCCCTACAATCCATACCAGACCCGTATCCAAAGCACGCTACCCGGCCGGTCAGGAAGGGAGTGGGGACGAGCGAGTGCCCCCCCCTCCTGAGCCGTGCCAGGCCGCATGCCCTCAACATGGGGGGGTTGGGTGCTCTGGGGCAGGGGGGCGCACTGCGTTGGTTGTCGGGGTATGCGGGCGGGGGCTTATCGGAATCTGGGAGTCCCCTTTAATAAGGGGGTCCCAAGATACCGGCCCCCCACCCTAAGTGAATGGATATGGGGTACATCGTACCCCTATCCATTCACCTGGAGGCAAAAAGTAAAAGTTATTAAACACACAACACAAGGGTTTTTAAAATAATTTATTATTCTGCTCCGGAGGCCCCCCTGTCTTCTTTATTAGCTCTATTACCAGGGGGGGCTTCTTCTTCCGCTCTCCGGGGGTCTTCTTCCACTCTCCGGGGGTCTTCTTCCACTCTCCGGGGGGGTTTCTTCTTCCGCTCTCCGGGGGGGGGCTTCTCCGCTCTCCGGTGGTCTTCTTCTCTCTTCGCCGCTCTCCGCTGTTGACTCGGCGAACCCCGGTTCTTCTCCAGCTGTCCGGTGCCTTCTTCTTCAGCGCTGGCTGCCTGCTATCTTTGTGTGTTAGCTCAATTAGTAACAGGCAGCCAGCGCGGTCTTCTGTGACGTCAGGTTCTTCTCTTCCCTTCTTCCGATCTTGACTCGTCGCCTCTTGTCGCTGTAATGATGGAAGCGCGCCTTGCATCCCATTTATATAGGCATCACCGTCCCATCATGCTCCGGTAGGTACCCACGTGGTGGGTGCACGTGGGTAGGCACCCGATAAGCCCCCGCCCGCATACCCCGACAACCAACGGCAAGGGTTGTCGGGAAGAGGTCCTGTCCTCATCAACATGGGGACAGGGTGCTCTGGGGTGGGGGGGCCCGCAGTGCGCCCCCCTGCCCCAGAGCACCCAACCCCCCCATGTTGAGGGCATGCGGCCTGGCACGGCTCAGGAGGGGGGGGGGTGCTCGCTCGTCCCCACTCCCATTCCTGACCGGCCGGGTAGCGTGCTTTGGATACGGGTCTGGTATGGATTGTAGGGGGACCCCCTACATCGATTTTTCGGCGTAGGGGGGTCTCCTTACAACCCATAACAGACCTAAGGGCCTGGTATGCTCCTGGGGGGGAACCCATGCCGGTTTTGATTTTACAAATTGCCGTGGAGTTCTCCCTCGGGAATGCATACCAAATGCCGTCGCTTGAATGGGCTTTTACATGGTGTTACTAACTTTACACTTTGTAAAAGCAGCCCTAGTTTTACACTTGGCAAACTAAAACTTACGGCGAAAAAACGAAGCAGAAAAGCTTTGTGGATCGCCCTAAGTGCTAATTTGCATACCAGAAGAGGCATTTCGACTTGAAATGCCCCCAGTGGCGGATGCGGTACTGCATCCTAAGATCCGGCAGTGTAAGTCCCTTACAGATGTCGGATCTTCTGCCTAACTTAGGAAAACTGCTTCTGAGGATCAGTTCCAAAGTTAGAACCAGAGATACGACGGCTTACGCCGGAGTATCTCTTTTGAGGATTTGGCCCACCATGTACAAATATATAAGAGGTCCATACAGTGAACTTGGTGTTGAGTTATTCACTTTACGGTCAACACTGAGGACAAGGGGGCACTCTTTACGTCTAGAGGAAAAGAGATTTCACCTCCAAATACGGAAAGGTTTTTTCACAGTAAGAGCTGTGAAAATGTGGAACAGACTCCCTCCAGAGGTGGTTCTGGCCAGCTCAGTAGATTGCTTTAAGAAGGGCCTGGATTCTTTCCTAAATGTACAGAATATAACTGAGTACTAAGATTTGTAGGTAAAGTTGATCCAGGGTAAATCCGATTGCCTCTCGGGGGATCAGGAAGGAATTTTTTCCCCTGCTGTAGCAAATTGGATCATGCTCTGCTGGTTTTTTTTGCCTTCCTCTGGATCAACTGTGGGTATGGAGTTGGGTGTATAGGATTTTACTGTGTTTTTTATTTTGTTTTTTTATTTTTTGTGGTTGAACTGGATGGACTTGTGTCTTTTTTCAACCTGACTAACTATGTAACTATGTAACAGGAGAGTTGAGGCCCTGGGCATTGTGGGATGCTATTTTAAGAATAGGGGCAGGTGTGCTAGCCATCGAAAGGAGAGGGAGGAGTGCCATCATAGCCTGCATCACTTACCTCAAAAGGAGCCAGACCCCCCGACCGAGAAGCGCACAGATCTTCCACATAGAGACGTGATGCGAAAGAAACCCACAAAAACAACCTGGAGTGTAACAAAAAAAACAAAAAACGGCATTATCCCCGAGAAGCAGAGGAAGGTAAGGAGGGGAGAAAAGGGTAAGAAGAATAGAGTAGAGAGAGAAGAAGAGACAAGAAACAGAAAGACCAAAGAACAGTCTCTCTGAAGGTGGCGGATCAGCAACCGAGGGGCACATAAACCCCCCGGGTGCAGATCCTTCAAAAAGTGTCTGCACAAAAAACTGCAGACAACCCAACCCACGGGATCCTAAGAGACCGAGGAATAGGTGGAGGCACATGCTGGGCACACAGCTCCCGGGCACCTAAAAAAAGAAAAAAAACATATTCTCAAAATGTAAAAACCCACAGATGGGATCAGAACCCCCACAATTAAGAGAACAAAGCTCCGTCGGAAAAACGTTACTCTCCCACCGGGAGAAACAAAAATGAAGGGGAAGAAGCACAGTTTTTCAAAAAAACTTTCAGGTCTGGAGAACTTCCTTCTGCTTCTTCGACCTTGGCTTGTTCCAAAGTGGAGTAAGCGGACTGTTCGGAGAAGGTTGCTTGGCTGGGTTATAAGCAGGATTCAGAGTGTCCATTTCAGCTTCAAGTGTAATTAGCTTCAGGGATAATAGGGTTTTCTCTCCCTCTAGAAGGTTAGAAAAGGAGTAGTATTTTCCATCAAGCAGGAATTTAACAGCGAATGGGAAAGTCCACCAGTACTTTATTTATTTTTGAGATAAAACCGCCAGCAGGGGTTTCAGGGATCATCTCCTCTGAATTGTGGATTGGGAGAGGTCAGCGAAGATTTGAATGGGGTGACCCTGGCACATTATTTGTTTTGCCGCTCTAGATTGTTTCATAACCTCCTCTTTAACTAAATAAAAATGAGGTATCACAATGACATCCCTAGGGGTACCATATTTTCTGGGGGGGCCCAGGGCTCTGTGAACTCTGTCCAGTTCTAGTCTATGTTGCGGAATATTCGGGATCAATGATTTAATTATCTCGTGGGTAGCTTGCATTACATCCGTTACCGCTTCTGGTAGACCTCTGATTCTAAAATTGTCTCTTCTGGATCTGTTTTCGAGTTCATCAATTCTAAGGAGGGCCGAATCAAGCCTGTCCTGTAGCGTTTGAATATGGCTGGAGTTCTGGTTAGTGGTGACAACTGTGAGGTCCAATTTGTGTTCTATAGCTTCCATCCTAGATTCTGGAAGTCAGCTTTGATGTCAGAAGTAATTTTAGCTGCTGTGGATGCGAGCCCCCTTTCCAGAAGTGCTGACAATCTAATAAACAAGTCATCAGAATGAGAACCCATCATAGGGATTGGTGTAGAGGGGAATGGACTCTCCTGCTGTAATGTTATAGACTGACCAGCAGATGGAAATGCTGATTCCCCAAATGTCCTGCCCAAGAGGGATTCAGTGGATGCTGGGGAGGGAGTCACCTGTGGGAGTAGTACACTCTGGTGTGCTGGGGTGAAAGTCAGAGTAGCTGGGGTTAACACTTGCCTCTGCTCTGCAGTCCCATCCACGTGTGCGGCATGTTGCTGAGCCGCGGTGGCCATCTTGGAAATCCCAGGCGGCTAAACTCGCTCAAATTGCGGCCAGAGGTCTCGGCGGACCTGGTTAGAAGACATACAGGGGGATAGCCTATGTCTGCGGGACTCCAGAACACCCGGATGGATGAGGTAAGGACCCCTCTGTGGGCAGCTGTCGGCGCCGCGGGAGCTGTGTGTAACGGAGCTCCGGCTCAAGCGGCCATCTTGGAAACCCCGCGCATGCGCACTCTCGTGCCCATCACTTTTTATCTCACTGCGAGTTACAGCCCTTCCTAAAAGCAGCAGATCTATATGACATCTGGCATATATCAACTCTTCTGAAAGAGATAACACCTATTTTTCAGCCCCGGACCAATCATATTACAGAATTGACATGATTCTATCGACTTTACCATTTTACAAAGAACCATTTCATTTAAAATCTATTTAATTATGTGATCTGAGCATGCTCCAGTGTTCATTCTTCTCAAAAAATATCATATGGTCAGCCCTATTTACCTATGATGGAACAACACTGTATTGTTCTCAAAACCTTACCATAAGAAAAGGATATCTGAACAACTTTGAGAATATTTTGAACTGAATAACAAGCCTGATGTAAATGTAGTCTCATTGTGGTGTGCTCATAAGGCCTATATTTTTCCAAGCAGCGGCCAGGGAAAAGAAGCAGAAAGCTCATTGTCTAAATCAGTGGCGGCCCATCCATTAGGGAAGCCTGCTGAGGCCTCATACACACAACCGGTTTCCTCGGCAGAATCCATCAAGAAACTTGGTGGGAGAGCTTTTTTGCCGAGGAAACCGGTCGTGTGTACATTTTTCATCGAGGAAACTGTCGAGGAACTCGACGAGCAAAAAAGAGAGCAAGTTCTCTTTTTCCTCGACGGGAGACTCAATTTCCTTGTCGGGCTGGTTTTCGACGAGAAACTCGAGCGTGTGTATGCTAATAAACCCGCTCTTGCTCAGAATAAAGTATGAGATGGGAGTAAAAGTAGCATTTGTAATGGAGATAACACATTTTTCAAGCTGTAACAGACTGAAAAGTGCAAATCGTCTCTTACCAAACTTTTACTTAACACAAAGTAACATGAAATTAGGAAAAGAAGCCCCAAGGGTTGTGCCAGTGTAATCGAACTTCCCCTGAACGAGGAGATTTGGTCTTGACAGTGTGTACGCAAAGAAAGCTTGTCAAGTTTCTCCACAAGCCTAACAAGGAACTTGTCGAGGAAAATGATGTGTCTTTTCCGACGAGTTACGGTCGTGTGTATGAGGCCTGACAGTTAAGGAGTCATCAGTTTTTTAAGGACACAACAGACAGCTTTCTGGCCCACTACTTAACAGCCAGCTATTCTTTACACAGAATTCAAATCGGTCGAACATTTTTAGACTGATCCCAATTGGAATTGTTTCAAAAATGTGGCATTCGTTAGAAAATTTATAAACAAAACACAATTTCACTAAACTAAAAGAATTCCTAAATGAATTCCTAAATTTATCAATGGAACAAAATGAGTAACATAACAAATCTATCTGAAATGAAACAATTTTTTTTTCCATTCTGCACTGTCTAAAAATAACATTCTCACTTATAAAGAACTTTTTCCCATTCCCACCTTCAACTGCACCACTTTCATATCAGACATCCTGACATCCAATACAAGACCAACAGCAATGTTTGGGTTTATCTGCAGGGTAGTTTTGACAAGTCTAAAGGCTTATCATGCCTTTATTCCTTTATACAACATAGAGGAAAGTTCACTAATGCAGCGTAGACGCGATCAGAATTTCCAAAGAAAATTCCGATCGCGTGGGCCCCATCTGACTTTTTTCCGTCTGTGTTTAGAAATAGAACATGTTTTATTTTTTTCCGATGGAAAAAAAAACGATAGGAAATTCCTATTGTCTGTGTGCAACTCCGACGGAATAAAAACCCACACATGCTCAGAATTAAGTCGACACATGCTCGGAAGCATTGAAATTCATTTTTCTCGGCTCGTCATAGTGTTTTACGTTACCGCGTTTTGGACGGTCGTAATTTAGTCTGAAAATGTGTATGCAAGACTGATGGAAGTCACCTTCATTGGAATTCCGACAGGAAATTCCATCGGAAATTCCGATTGTGTGTACGCAGCTTAAGACCTGCAATATGCTTAATTGGGAGAGGAAGTTGGGGTCTAGTGTCACTCTTCCAGAGTGGCAACATGCAGTTCAATCTCATTACAAATATTCTCATTGTGTTAACCACTGGGAGCTTATGTTAAGATCACTACCTACAAGGGGGCAGATCCACATACATCTGCGCCGGGCGCAGCGTATCTAAGATAGGCTACGCCGCTGTAACTTACTTTTGTTTGGTTTGAATCCTCAACGAATTTGCGCCGTAAGTTACGGCGGCGTAGTGTATCTCTTGCGGCGTAAGGGCGCGGAATTTAAATGGATGTAATGGGGGCGTGTTTTATGTTAATACATCGGGACCCGACTTAAACGACATTTTTTTTAACTGCGCATGCGCCGTCCCTGGGGGTATCCCAGTGCGCTTGCTCGAAATTTAACTGGAACAAGCCAATGCTTACGACGGTGACGTCATTCTACGCAAATTCCTATTCACAAACGACTTACGCAAACAACATAAAAAATTCAAAATTGTACGCGGGAACAACGGCATACTTAACATTGAGTACGCCACCATATAGCAGCTTTAACTATACGCCGGAAAAAGCCAAACGCAAACGACGGAAAAAAAAAACGCCTGGCCAACGTACGTTCGTGGATCGCCGTAAATAGCTAATTTGCTGACTTCGACGGAAACGCCACCTAGCGGCAGCCGAAAAATTGCATCTAAGATCCGACAGCGTACGAAGACATAGGCCTGTCGGATCTAGCAGAGAGTTTTACTATTAGCTACTTAGAATAAGAACCCCCCCCTAATAACTCCAAATTATTATTATTATTATTATTATTATTATTATTATTATTATTATTAATATTATTCTTTAATGCAGTTTAAAGCAGAACTCCAGCCAAACAAGCCCATTAAACCATAAAGTTGAAAAAAACTTTGGGTGAAAAGATCATCTTTAACATAGAGTTGCCCTAAACAGTACATTATACCACTATATTATCACCACATTAGTGTGTGACAGTGACTAAATCCCCCAAAAAAAGAAAGGACAAGGACAAGAATTAGCAGCATCACTTTAATCAAAAGAATGAATGAGATGCGGCATGCAAGGAACCCAGCCGAAGTGCAGTGAGATTAGATGCGGCTTCAGCCAGGCTCCTCATAGGCCACACTCCTCTAATGCATTTTGCCCCTAGACCGCTATGACTAAGCCCTGTGGGTGGGTTGAAATGCATCAGACTGGTGTGGCGTGGAAGGAGGCAGGCTGAAGCCACAACCTATCTCTCTGCACTTCAGCTGGGTCCTGGCATGCAGTATATTGTTAGTTATTTTAATGTACCTTCTCTGGATCTGGGATGAACTCTTTGGATACCGGAATCATTTGGTAGTGTGAGATGCCAGCAAACTGCAGAGGTGCTTTGAGCTGCGTTCTAAGCTTTTCAGTGAAGATGAGCTCTTAGCACCTGGTCACCAGTGGCGGCCCATCCATTAGGGGTTCATGGGCACCACCCCCCTATCCATGGGCCCAGCCTCCTGATCTACATGCAGGGCACCGGATGCATGGATTCCAATGGGGGATTTTATTTGAAGCATGTGATTAGAGCCAGAGGCTGTAATAGGCTTCACAAAAGGGTGGGCTCGGGGCACAGAGCACTGTGCCCCGAGCCCACCCAGATGTGTAACAATAGAGAATGGATATTCACTATTGTCACACTGATTCTCCTCCCAGCCAATCAGGAAGCAGGTCATGAGACTCGTTTTCAGGAGAAGTTTTCAGATTGGCCTAGGAGGAGGAGGAAGGAGACACACGGTCAGAGGAGATGCATGACTGGAGAAGACGCAGGGAAAGCCTGACCGATCGACCCACCAGCCACCACTGTGACCCACAGCTGCTCAGCCATCCAGCATCCAGCACTCCCCAGATCGAAAAGGGGAGGGTGGAGGATGGGAGATCAGGGTCATGCCGGGCAGGACGGCTCCCTCCTAAGGTAAGGAGGCCATCCGTCTCCCATGGGGGGTGTTCCCCCGGTGTTCCCCGCATTCATGTCCATCTCCGGGGGTGGAAACTGCCTCATCTACCAATGAGAGGGGGTAGCGCCGTGCCCCCCTTCCCTAAATCATTGAGCACCAGCCACTACTGCTGTAAATGTGCACACAGGATTTGGAGAGGCACCGATCTCTCGATTTTTTATGTGCCTGCAGTATTTGCTGATAAACTCAAATAAGAAAGAATGAAAACCTCAAACTTTTAGTGGCACAGATTTGAGCAGTAAAACTTGGCTATCTGAAGTCCAAGGATAATGAAGAACAAGAAGCTATATGACCAGAAATTCAGTTTGCAGCTGCTCTGAAATGCATTCAGTTATTTGTGCATCCAGAAACCAGCAAACCTATACTCGTTGTCATGACGGGGATACCTCAAAATATTATTTCTTTTCAAGAGACAAAATATTCTACTTTCCAAAAAGAAAAAGAAAAAAAAAACACTTTCCCCTCCCCAGAAGAAAAACAAACACTACACAAGCTTGCTGACTAGACATAGTTTGTGTGTGTTACAAGACTTTGATCAAAGAAGAAGAATGAGTATGAAACCCATTGTAAGGTCAAATCCCTAGCCAAATACCAGGTAGCTGTCTGTCAGACAATGGACAATGTCGTAAGGTATATGACACCCAGGAACTACACAATCGAACGTATGAATAAGGCTCAAGCTGAGTTGATGAAGGAGTTATGATAAGAAGAATCTGTTTGTACAGCTGAACTGTCCGATAGCTCTCAGTCTAAAGGGCAGGGCCGACCAGCTAAAGAAAATGTCAAATGTCATATACATTAACGAGATATGGACCATGTTATGCTCATACAGTCATGCAGTTTTAGTATGATTCTAACAAATCAAATACACATATAAGGATTACATTATGTGCCAATTATTAAGGAGCAGGGTAGACATATATTCAAATCCCCAAGTGTAGGTAAATATTCATAGAAAAGAAATGCATCTACTTTTAACACAATAAGTTTAGAAAAACATTTGTAAGCCTCAGACGCCCCCCAGTGGCTGAAAATAATATTTCCTCTGGTACATGGCCGATCATAAAGAATTTCCGGCCAATAGAAAGGACGCTCAACCCCCTGGGATGAACTCGGGACAATTTTATGAGCATATTGTTCAAAATGGTATAAAGATGGTGAAGGCCCATAAGGCAAGGATCACAGACCCGATACACCTGAGGCATCCCCACATACCAGGAAGTATGTTGATCTATGACCACTCCCCCCCTGGCTGAACTTTGTGATGTAAATCTTCCCCTCTAAGATAGGTAAGACATAGGTCATCCAGATCCTATCTCATGTTCTTTCTCAGAATTGTAGGGATTATATTTTAGGTATTATGCATTGATGCTCATTTGATTGTTTAGGGTTGTGTTTTATTCCAATTGTACGTTAAAAATTTCAAACACATCTCTCAGTGAGTGTAAATTCTGTGATCCCAGGGAGAGTTCCATAGCTCCATAAAATCTTGATACTCTGTTGGTTAAATAATTATCCAAATTTAGCAATATTCTTCTGTAGACTTGGTGAGACACATTTCGGATTTCTTTCCGGCCAGGGGAAGTTTGAAGGACTGTTTCCCCCAAGTGATAAGGGATGTTGCGTGCTGATTTTAAAGCGTGAATTACTGTACCTATTTTTCCAACATACCACTACGGGGCCCCTCTGAGTTATTATATTAATTATGGTCAAATCACAAGTTGATGTTTTTTATAGTGTATGAGTAAAGTGTGAATCACCAGTAATCTCGTTCTGTATGAAATTGTATGATTATACTCGATAATTAATAAAGTCAAATTATTTACTTGTTAATTTGGGAGGAGATATTTTATACTTTGGTAAGAAAACCTCATACATAATAAACTCAGGAAAAGATTATGGTATGCATTAAAATTTGATGAACAAAGTTCATCAAATTACCGCAAGGTTGGAGGCACTAATTAAAAGAGATAAAGCATTAAGATCTAAATAGAGATCTCATACCATACTCACAACAACCTAGTGCAAAAAAAAGTATTCTTTGTACACAGAGCAGGAGGGCAAATGAGATGTTGACAAACTACAACAAAAAATCCCAAAAAATAATCAAGAACATAAACAAAAGACCTGCAAAACACTAAAAAGCCTTAAATCAACAAAGTTTACTCATCCATAGAAGCAAGGAAGCTAGTGAGAACCTTCCAGATGTCATACCAACATCAAATTGCTGCAAACATTTTAGCCCAAATTTCCAGAAATTTGAAAATCTCCACCTTGGGAAAATTGCTTTGAACCTTGAACCTGGTAAAATTATTAGTTTATTCTTGGTGGAGGTGAAAAAATGCCCATTTACCCTATATTTTACAGTCATTAATATTCTGTGATCTGTTCTAGCCTGCTTACGTCAATTTAACCAAAAGAAGTATTAACAAAACATTTCCAGAATAGCAAAGCCTGCATTTAACCAATATTTGGGATTCAATAAAATCTCCTGATGTTATTGGATTTAGGTAAGCCATAAACTGCCTGTGCTTGACTTGTATCTAAACTTTATCTAAACTTGTCAAAAACTTGTCAAAATGCCAGGCCTAGGACTAGGAAATAGAGAAATGTACCTTTCTCAACAACTGGGGAAATTGTTCTTTGGTTAGGGATCAATTTTTTTCTCCATGTTTAGTCCAATAGGGAATAAATTCACAGTGGTTATTAAAAACACCTAACATAAAAAAAAAAAAAAAAAACACATTTGTTCTGTTGATTAATCTCTGAGGTATGTTTTTCACAGGAATAAAAAGTATTTATATAGTCAGAAAGAGATGACTGAAACAAATGAAGGAGGACCATGCTTTTGCTGCAATGGGTATGTGTATTTCCTTAGTAACATATAAAAAATATATACACAGTTTGTTATGACTTGCCAAAGGCTAATACTATTTTTTTTAAAGGCAAATCAAAGTTATTAGTAACCTAAAATAGGTGTGCATTACACAATAGATGTCAAGCCTCCAAATATCTACAACATGTAAATATTAACTTAAAAAAAGCGTATGCAGTACATTTCCGATACATGTACATTTCCCTGTATTTTGTCTTTTAAAATGCTATAGGAACAGAAAAATACTTGTTGGTCCTAAAATTCTAGTGAGCACTTCTTCTTTTCTGCATTCATTAATTTTTTATCTGTGGTCCCTGGACTGATACGTGACATTTGTCACCCTACTTGAAGCTTAGGACCCTCCCTGTGCTTCCTTACGAAATGAAAAACTGATTTTTATTGGTTCCTCTCACCATCCTTTCCTTTCTTTATCCATTTTCTTCTTTCCTATGTGTTTCTGTGTTCCCTGCCTCCACCTTTGGTACCTCCCACATCTCGTTTTCCATCATTTAATCCATTCACCATTCCTGGTCAAGAACCCATCATCATGGATCTTTCCCAGAACAGATCACCCCTTAAAAAAACCTTTTGCCACATCACCCCACTATCTACCAAGGCTCTAAAACGTATATATCCCTAAATGTACAGGGTTTGAACTCACCCTCCAAAAGACAAGTGGCTATTAACTATGTGAACTCATCCAAAATAGACTTGGCTTGCCTACAAGAAACTCATCTTTTAATTTCAATCCTTTTTTTTCTACAATAAAACCTTGGTTTGCGAGCATAATTCATTCCAGAAACATGCTTGTAATCCAAAGCACTTGTGTATCGAAGCATTTTTTTACAGCGTATAAAAGAGAAGAGAGGCACCTCTAAGTGTAGCAATAAGTTGCTTAATGTTTTACCTTCATTAAATGTAACCATATTGCTACACTTATTGTTACATACTCATTTGTGACATGATGCTACTCTTATATCAAGACATCGCTTGTATATCAAGGCAAAATTTATTAAAACATTTTGCTTGTCTTGCAAAACGTTCTCAAACCAAGTTACTCTCAAACCAAGTTTTTACTGTATTTTTATGAAGTATTATAATGTATAGATTATGACATAATGAAGCATTTGGACATAAGCAATGCACCACTAATGTTCATAACTGTAGTCATCAATAGCATGAGTCTATGTTTTTTGTTTCAATACTTTTTATTGAATATTTCATATAAAACATTGTACAAATTAGGAAAGATAATTCAATATACACACTATACACCCAGTTATAATTTTTGGTTGGTTGGTTAACAATGAGTAATAACAAAATATCAGTTTAAACGTAAAAACTTAAAGGAAGCGTACATAAAGCAAAGGTCATATGATACTTTAAGAAAGCACTATTACTTTTTAGGCCATATAGACCAACGTTTGTCAAACTTAGTACATTGCAGAGAATTAATTGCTATCAGGTGTTCAAGCGTGTAGTTTCTATGGACTGCTTTGGTAACATCAGAGAGGTTTATGGTAGTTTTTGTTTTCCAATTACGTAATATTAGTACTCGCATTTCCAGTAGGAGATGGCTCACAACTGGTCTATAGTCTGGCGGGAAATTGTCTATGCCTAGGTGTAGAATTGCTAATGCCGGGGTAGGGGGGGGGGGGGGGGTCAGTATTCCTGTTAGGGAAGAAATTAGATAGAATGTTTGGTTCCACAGACTTCTTATATTTGGGCAGTGCCATAATATATGTATTAGGTTCCTATCTGCCCACATTCTCTCCAGCATTGTGGTGATGAACCTAAAAAGTAGTTTGATAGTCTATATGGGGTAAAGTGCCACATATTTGCTATTTTTATTGTCATTTCCCAGTGTTTAACACAATGTGAAGCCTTATGTATTTCCTTAAACGTACCTTGCCACTGCTCATTTGAGAATGAAATACCTAGGTCATTTTCCCATTTGCTCATTGCTATAGTTTTTTCTAAATGTTTGCTTGTCTTAGATAAGGTTGTAAAATAGTGAAATTCCTTTTGTAGTTTTTTCAGAGGTTGAGTAAAAATGCCAGATTTTTGGCGGGATATTTAGTTTTGGGCTTGGATGGGATTGGAGAAAGTGTGATATGCGTAAGTAGGTGAACAACTTGTCGCTAGGCAGTTGATATTGTGTCATTATTTGTGTTGGGGTTGAGTCTATGTTTAACAATAACAAAAGTCTCTAGACTTTTAGGAAGGATTGGGACAACTTGGAAGGATTGGGACAACATGGAAGACATTGAAGGATATACTACTAAATCCAACTGAAAGATATCAGCATCTGCAACATTTGCTGTATGATAAAGACTAAGGGGCAGATCCATGTACCTTTCCGCCGGGCGCAGCGTATCTAAGATACACTACGCCGCCGTAACTTATCTTTTTTTTTCGAATCCTGAAAGAATTTGCACTGTAAGTTACGGCGGGGTAGTGTATCTCTCGCGGCGTAAAGGCGCGGAATTCAAATGGATGTAATGGGGGCGTGTTTTATGTAAATACATTGTGACCCGACGTAAACAGCATTTTTTTTAACTGCGCATGCGCCGTCCCTGGGGGTATCCCAGTGCGCATGCTCGAAATTAAACCGGAACCAGCCAATGCTTATGAAAATTGTACGCGGGAACGACGACCATACTTAGCAGCTTTAACTATACCCAGGAAAAAGCCGAATGCAAACGACGTAAAAAAATGCGCCGGCCGGACGTACGTTCGTGGATCGCCATAACTAGCTCATTTGCATACTCAAAGCGGAATTCAACGGGAACGCCACCTAGCGGCCGCTGAAAAATTGCAGCTTAGATCTGACGGCGTACTAAGACGTAAGCCTGTCGGATCTAGCCGAGATGCCGTCGTATCTTTGTGGATACCAAAACAAAGATACGACGCGCAAAATTTGAAATTACGCGGCGTATCAAGAGATACACTAGCGTAATTTCTTTGAGGATCTGCCCCTAAGGGGTTAATTTACTAAAGTCAAATAGACTGTACACAGTTGAACTCTACAGGAGCAGTTGCTCCAGAGCTTGATAAATGAGCAGAAGCTCTGCCAACCACCATCATTCAATCCTGTGCAAGCAACATGCTGTTTTATTTAATTTTCTTTGCATGCGATTGGATATTCCTTGCAAAGTGAAGCTTTACCTCATTTAATAAGCTCCGAAACAACTGTAATTTCAGAGTGCAACTGCACTTTGCAAAGTTCTCAGTCTATTTGCCTTTAGTAAGTCAACTGCAAAGATAGAAGTAAATAAAAAGATGGTGACTTCTGTTCCCTGCAGTTGGGGGGTGCACGAAGTTGCAGAAAGGTATAAAAAAAATAAAAAGAAGGGGGAGGGAGCACACTTAAGACACCCAACCCAGGACTGTAAGGCTCCAGAACCTTCAGAGACTTAAAACTTTTTTTACAAGTGCCTACATTTTTTCATCCTTCCTTTCCACTGGTCTATTTAGTCTTTTCCCCCACCAAACACCAATGACGTTTACTAGCCTTCTGCAATAGAATCACATTTATCTGTGAAAAACAGATCTGTGACCTTCAAGGCTGATATCTACTTTTGCAAATTGTGTTACAGGGACCAGAAGTCACCATCCTTTTATTACTATGCCCCAAGTGTCTTTAACCTCCCTTTCCTTTCCCACCCTTTAGAACTGCTGACTTCCCATGGTAAATTAACCATCTTTTTATGTGGCACCTCCAACCTAATCATTCAGCCTAAAGTTGATAAATCCTCAAACCCTACCACTCACCCCAATCATGACTCTAAACGCTACTAAAAAATGTTTACATAAGCTGGACTGGTGGACTCTTGAGGAGCACTTTTAGAGACTATAGATATTATTTTTAAAAGCCGCAATCTATTCTGTACCTTGGTCGGATCATGAATTGGTCATAATTCTTTGCTGGTCTTTCATACAAAAACCCAGACTATCGAAATTGGTTTCAAAATGATTTCTTGTTGCTTCATCCTAAACAGCCACAGACTATCACAACGGACTACTACAACTAAAACATCAATTCAGTTTGCTCACCTACAATACTTTGAGAGGCTTACAAGGGGTCACCTAGAACAACTGGTCTCTAGTCAATACCGCCTATGAGATCATCACAGAAGGGAACTAGAGTCAGAGCTGGAGCAGGCTATCACACGACTCCAAGTAGACAAGGTTAAAACTGAATCAAATCTATGCCTCTTATATTTAGCCAAAAAGGAATTGTGTTGGGCTAAATCATAACAGAAGCTTTACATCCATAGTAACAAGCCACAATGTTGGCAAAAAGCTTATACTATATGACAAAACAACAGAAGCTCATAGCCATAAAAACTAGACACTATACACCCATTAGCAATCCTATTAAAACATGGGAGAAATCCTTCCCCACTGATAAAGCAGAAGAATATTTCTGTACTTTTCAACTCCCTAACATCCATGAGCAGAATTGTGTCTTCTTGAATGCTGACACAACGGCAGAGGAAGTGCCATCAAGGACCTTAAACTGGTTAAGAAACCAGTGTAGTAATGATCCCTAAACCATCATCTTATCCTCACTCTGATGCCCTGTACACACGATCGGAAATTCCGACAGCAAAAGTCCAATGTGAGCTTTTGAACGGAAATTCCGACTGTGTGTATGCTCCATCGGACTTTTGCTGTCGGAATTTCCGACTCGCAAAAAAAACACACATGCTCAGAATCAAGTACGAAATGGAAGCGCTCGGTCTGCTAAAACTAGCATTCGTAATGGAGATAGCACATTCGTCACACTGCAAATCATTGGATCTTTTAATGCAGAGCTTTTCTTCTTTATAATGCTAGAATAAGGAAGTTGTTTTGCTGCTGATATTCACACAGAGTTCAGACAAACGTATTTCTTTACTTTTGCTTGTGATCTCATGACTAATCTATTTTGTTTAAAGCCAGATCTCCATAATAATGTTTAGAATAATTTTTTCTAGTCGGCTGTTTTGCTTTTTTTATTTTAATCAAGATCTCCTGTTTTTTTGTTATTTCAAAAATATTTTCTTGTATTTTTAAACCTCAAGGATGTTGGTTGTTGTCCTTGTTAATTTGACATTGTATTTTTGAGATGTACCTGCCTACTCACAAACAAACTGTTCTATTTGAAGAAAAAACACATAGGCAAGTATTTTCAGAAAAATAAAAATATCCATTAACTCTGGCTCATAACAAAAGAAAAATAGGAAGGCAAAACTGGAGAAACTGCTGGAATTTGCGAAGCCTTTGGACCCCAGGACAGACATCAATTATTTGCAAAACAAAATTGGTAGCCTGAGAAGTACATATAATAGAGAGCACAATCTAGTCCAGGACTCCCAGAGATCAGGAACAGCAGCAGATGACATATATGTCCCCAGTCTGTGGTACTACAACAGCCTGCGTCTTCTGTCAGACCAGACTGAACCCAGGCCATCACTTTCTTGTCTTTCCTGCAGCCTTCACTGCACGCTTCCTTGGAGGCTGTGGCTCTGGTGGTGGACTTGTGGCAGGAGGAGGAAGAGGAGGATGGGCGAGTGCACATAAGTGCATGTTATCAATCAGTTGGCCCCTCAACCCCTTATGAAGGGCCTGAAAAGGTCCTCACAGATGAGGCATTGGCCTTCCTTCATTTTCTGCAATTTCGCAGCTACATAGCAGCCATAAGCCTCTTCAGTTCGGAGGGGGAGATTTCAGGGCCGCATTAGCCTCCTTAATGAGGCCCAGTGCTGCCTCCTCCACATTCCTCCCCTTTCTGGGCCTTTTTGTTGTAAGGCAGAGGGGAGGCACCTGAGATTGGGTGAGGCTACTGGGCCCGGCCACCTCCTGGCTGACACTTACCCCCACCTCTTTCTGGCTGCCACATTCCAGAGCCTTGTCCTGGCTGAGGTCTTCCTGTGTATAAAAATGGGACATAGTTTTAGTTTTTGGTTCATCAATCACACAAAATCTTTTTTTTTTTTTTGCAAATTGTTAATAAATAGAAAAGACTATCATTCTGACCCCGGCAGTTTTAATTATTGTTCCAATCATTTTTGGCCACTATTGTCTATTTATATGTCAAACACGTTTTGTTTAATCATTAATTTGTTATCAATAAGAACATCTAGTTATAATTAATAATTTTAGGACAAATAAATCAAATAAAAAAAATATTTTGATCTGATAAAATTTCGAATTTAATTTATTGCTTGTGTTTCTTTTAGCTGTCTCCTAGGTTCTCCAAGTGCACTTAAAATAATCAACATATTTTTGACGCACGTCACGGGCGCTTTGGGGGACAAACACTAACTTAATGCAAAAACTGGTATTGAGCATTGAAAGAAGAAGCTAAACATTGTTGAGTAGAAAACCTTTTACTCCTTTGCTTGGTCTGAGGCAGAGACTTTGAATGAACTTCTCTTTGGCTGCTAGGTCAGTGAGAGTGGGCCTATCCGGCGGTTGTTTTATCCAGTGTGGAACCAATTTGTCCTCAGGATTTAAATCTATAACCGTGATCTGCAAAGCAAAGGTACCTGAATCTCCCCTATCCCTCTACCCCTGTGTAGGAGAAATTGTTCATTAAAACCCTTTAAAGAAAAAGAAACCAGAGTGTTGGTGTGGAAATTTTCAAGTAACTCTTCAAAAAGGGACCCCTAAGACGACCGTATTGAACAGTAAGGTAACGGCAGGCCCAAATCTAAACCAGCAGCTCCTGCTACACTAGCACTATGTGGTTCAGTTTATACGCCGCCATGTTAATTGCCATTAGAAATAGGCGGAACCGGCTGGCCATTATCCCAAAGGCATTTTCCATGACTCTTCTGCCTCTGGCCAGCCAGTTATTAAAAACCTTCTTCTCGGGGAATGGCCTCATCAGGTGATCACCCAGACCAAACGCTTCATCTGCGACAAACACGAATGGGAGTCCTTCCACGTTATCTGCAGCAGGTGACAATGCCAAGTCACCACTCTGGAGACGTCTGGAAAACTCATCTGGGCAAAGATTCCACCATCCGGACATTCTTCCCCACGTCCACATATAAAAACTCATATGTCGCTGACAACACCACCAACATAATACTATTGAACCCCTTATAATTAAAACAGTATGACCCCGAGTGGGGTGGTGGGATGATGTGGATGTGTTTCCCATTGATTGCCCCTCCGCAGTTGGGAAAGCCCCACCGCTCGACAAATTGGGAAGCCACAGTCTGCCATTCCTATGGCATTGAAGGAAACTGTGGAGTCAAACCAGAAAAATAAAAATTTGTACTTTTGCACATAACATTGCAACATTAGACACAAACATTCTTGGCCAAAGTATAACATTTATTTTAAGGAGTATTTAAAGACAAACATTTAAGGTCCACTTATCATATTCCTCGCCCCCTCTGATGGCCCATTGTAAACATTTTAGGGAGGTTCTAAATGAGTTTGGGACCCCAAAAAAGCCTCTGCCACTCTGCCTGAATTTAATGAGAACAATAACATTTGTAGACCTTTTAGTGGGGGGAGGGTTCTAAATGAGTTTAGGACCCCAAAAAAAGCCTCTGCCACTCTGCCTGAATTTAATGAGAACAATAAAATTTGTAGACATTTTGGGGGGGGGGGGTTCTAAATGAGTTTGGGACCCTAAAAAAAGCCTCTGCTACTCTGCCTGAATTTAATGAGAAACAATAACATTTGTACACATGTTAGGGGGTGTTTAGGGTAAAGCACTACAATGGAGCTGACAAAATACATTGTTAAGTGACTAGGCTAGGTGTGTATAGACCCAGGAAAGCATGCCGGAGAGGTTAGTGAAGGCAAATATGCATGTAGGCCAAAAAAGAAGCATTAAAAGCTTACAGCATGCATGGTGACAAAGGGCACATTCACGGCATATTACAATCATGATAATTAGGGAATAATTAAAGAATTGCAATACATTAGCATACATTAAATACATAGAATGTGATGTTAACTGCTTGCTGACCAGCCGCTGCAGTTATACGGGCAGGTCGGCTCCGCTGGGCAAGATCACGTAGCTATATGTCATCTCGCCAAGCAGCCAATAGGGGCGTGTGCACGCCCCAAGCTCACCGCTGACGCCGACGTGCGTGCCCGGCAGTCGCGATCACCCACAATCGCTCGTTACAGAGCGAGAACCGCAAAGTTTTGTGTGTGTAAACACACAGCTCCCGGTCCTGTCAGGTCCTAAACAGCGATTTGTAATTTCCCCATGTCAGTCCACCCCCCCTTCAGTTAGAACACACCCAGAGAACATTATTAACCCCTTGCCCGCCCCCTAGTGTTAACCCTTTCACTGCCAGTGGCATTTTTATAGTAATCAATGCATTTTTATAGCACTGATCGCTATAAAATGCCAATGGTCCCAAAAATGTGTCAAAAGTGTCCGCCATAATGTCGCAGTACCGATAAAAATCGCTGATAGCTGCCATT
Organism: Rana temporaria; assembly: GCF_905171775.1. NCBI lineage: Eukaryota > Metazoa > Chordata > Amphibia > Anura > Ranidae > Rana > Rana temporaria. The sequence goes on along the minus strand of NC_053492.1, from coordinate 32,052,371 downwards.
ACTAGTAAAAAAGATATTAAGAAAAATGCCATAAAACTATCCCCTATTTTGTAAACGCTATAACTTTTGCGCAAACCAATCAATAAACACTTATTGCGATATTTTTTTTACGAAAAATATGTAGACAAATACGTATCGGCCTAAACTGAGGAAAAAAAATGTTTTTTTATATATTTTTGTGGAATATTTATTATAGAAAAAAGTAAAAAATATAATTTTTTTCAAAATTGTCGCTCTATTTTTGTTTATAGCGCAAAAACTAAAAACCGCAGAGGTGATCAAATACCACCAAAAGAAAGCTCTATTTGTGGGAAAAGGGATGCCAATTTTGTTTGGGAGCCACGTCGCACGACCGCGCAATTGACAGTTAAAGCGACGCAGTGTCGAAACGCAAAAAGTGGCCTGGTCTTTGACCAGCAATATGGTCCTGGGGTTAAGTGGTTAAAGGAGAAAACTTACCTTAATATAATCCTTCTGCAGGACTTGTATGATGGCAGAACAGGTCTCTGGGATAACGACCCCCAGAGCCTGGGGGGAGATGCCTGTCGAGAACTTGAGGTCCTGCAGACTTCTCCCTGTTGCCAAATAGCGCTACATGGTGACTAGCCTTTGCTCAGGAGTGATGGCTTGCTGCATACAGGTTTCCTGCTTGGTAATATAAGGGGACAGCAAAGCCAACAGACGGTAAAAAACGGGGTCCATCATCTGGAGATAATTCCTAAAATCATCAGGATTATCCTCCTGGATCTCCCGCAGCAAAGGCATAAGACAGAATTGGTCACACTGGAGTAATCAATTCTTCATCCATGAACTAACTCACCACCCTGTTCATGGACTGAGCTTGGGTAAAAAGCAAGAAGCCCAACGCCAAGCCCCCGCACAGCACAAACTTTACGACGAGTACGTACCCGCAACATGGCTAGAAAGTGGTTGGCCTGTCAGAACAAACTAACAGAACGCACTGAAGAACAAAAAGGCCTATGAAGAACGACCTGAAAATCAGAAACGAGCGGACAAGAACTCACTGAAAACCAGATACAAACTGACTACAAGCACTGAAAAACAGATACGAACCCACAAGCACAAACTGAACAGCAGAAACGGTCTGAAAAGTGTGAATCGTTTCTAACCAAACTTCTACTAACACAAGATCAGCAAAAGGAGCCCAAAGGGTGTCGGACTCGGAATGGAATTTCCATTTTATAGTGCCGTCGTACGTGTTGTACGTCACTGCGTTCTTGGCGTCGGAATTTGGTGTGACCTTGTGTATGCAAGCCAAGCTTGAGCAGAATTCCAGAAAAAACATTCCGACTGAAAATCTGATCGTGTGTAAGTGGCATTAGTCAAACTAGAGACCAATTCCACTTCTGAACATGGATATAATACATTTTCTCAAAAAAATTGGTGATCAGACTTACCGGTAACTCTTTTCTGGGTCACCTAATTCATGAACGTTTTGAACTATTTAGAGGAGCAAACGACAATGTACATCAAGCAATTCAACACATTCACTAAGCAAAAACATGTTCAATTGAATCTGTCTGTAAGGCCCTCAATACCATTTCATGGTGATACCTGCCTTTTTCTCTTTACAAATAGGGATTGGGAGAGAGCTTTATCTTTTGTAATAATGGGAACAGAGGGGCGCCAGACTGAGTGCAATATAAATCATATATTTAATAAAAACAAGTATATGTCATAACAGTCCCAGTCTTCTGAAGGTAATAATCATCCTCAAAATTGAAGTAATTATATTCCAGGCAGAATCTGGTTGCTTTCAGAATAAACTGTGACTGTCTGGAATTGATATCACTGTCCTCAGATAAAAAATGCAAAACCGCCTGTAGTCCAACCTCATGCGGGATTGAAGTGTACAATGAACACACATCCAGCGATACCCACAGATATGTTGGTTCCCAAGTATATGGTTGTAATAACTCTAGGAGATGGGTACCATCCCCGATATATAAGGGGAGGGTCTGGGCCAGAGGTTGGAAGAATTGATCAATGTACAGTATAGAGAATAACTGGTGGTAATACTCTCCATGGACGCCACAATGGGACGTCCAGGAGTATTCTCAAGGTTCTTATGTACCTTTGATTTGATTTATCCCTTTGAGAAGTATTTTTGGCCATGATATAACTTATAACAGATATATCCTTAATATTATATCTAGCATAGAGTCCTTTTCTTCCTCCATTTTCACCATTTTATTAACTCATTATAATTTATAATAATTGATTGATTACCAATTGCTAATAATCTAATATTTTCTTAATACATTTTTTAGTTAATTTATTTATAAAACTTTATTCATTTTAAATCTGTTTTTTTTTATACATATTTATTTATGTATTTAATCAATGAATTATTTGATCGATTCCTTCAAACGTCATAATAATATCATCATCCACTATTAATCAGCAAGCTTTTTACTCATATTTGAATTCACTTCGGTCTACAGCCGTCTACCTCTTTAAATCTGTCTATTTGATTGACGGGCCGGCCAGCCCATCAGATCTCTCTGTTTCTATTTCCTCTGTATTTAAGACTGCCAGGTTTGTCAGCCAATCATGGTCTGATGAAGAAGCTGTCGCTTTGAAATACATTACCATTCCTTGCCACTGTGAATAATCACATTTCCTGTTCATGTGAAGTCACAACCAGCTGCTTCTCGTTTCCTGTTTCCTGGTTTTCAGCCTTCTCTGGATCCCTGTAAGATCACAACAGTGCCCCAGGCTGCAAAGGGAAAACAGGACCCTAAATAGGACGTTTATGAGACTTAAGGACTGGCGATTTTAACCACATACTGAACTCATCTAATTTAACCTGTGAGTTACTACTGATTTTTATTAAATATATGATTTATACTGCACTCAGTCTGGCACCCCTCTGTTCTCATTTCTATACAGAGCCCATGCTTCACTCTAAGGGAGCTGTCTCCGGGTTCTAATCATACAAGATCTCGGATCATTTATGGACATTATGGCTGAGATTCTCGTAGGAGATACAACGGCGTATCTCCAGATACGCCGTCGTATCTCTAAGTCTGAGGCGTCATATCTTGGCGCCTGATTCAAAGAATCAGATACGCCAAAATTTCTCTAAGATACGACCAGCGTAAGTCTCCTACGCCGTCGTATCTTAACTGCATATTTACGCGGGCCCGCTAGGGGCGTGTACGCTGATTTACGCCTAGAAATATGTAAATCAGCTAGATACGCCTATTCACGAACGTACGCCTGGCGGACGCAGTACAGATACGCCGTTTACGTTAGGCTTTTTTCCGGCGTAACGTTACTCCTGCTGTATGAGGCCTATATGAGGCGTACCAATGTTAAGTATGGACGTCGGAACAGCGTCAAATTTTTCATGTTTTACGTCGTTTGCGTAAGTCGTTCGCGAATAGGGCTGGGCGTCATTTATGTTCACGTCGAAAGCATTGGCTTTTTGCGGGTTAATTTGGAGCATGCGCACTGGGATACTTTCATGGGCGGCGCATGCGCCGTTCGGAGAAAGTGTAATTTACGTGGGGTCACATACATTTACATAATACACGCCCACATCTTCAACATTTGAATTAGGCGGGCTTACGCCAGCCTATTTACGCTACACCGTCGCAACTTTGCTTCGAGAATACTGCACTTGCCTGTCAAAGTTGCGGAGGCGTTAAGTAAATAGGATACGTTACGCCAGCACAAAGATGCGCTCTCCTACGTGGCCACTGTTTTAAACAAATGTTTTAATAATATGTGTGCTCAAACACACACACATTTTATGTATACCTATATTCCAGTTGCTATATAATTTTATGTTATAACCATATCTAACATCGCTGTTCACCCCTGTTTTTCTCTTGTAATAAAGCTCTTTATGCTCATCCTCTGGCCAATGTGAAGTACCGTATATACTCGAGCATAAGCCAACCCGAATATAAGCCGAGGCACCTAATTTTACCACAAAACAATGGGAAAACGTATTGACTTGCGTATAAGCCTAGGGTGGGAAAGGCAGCAGCTACTGGTAAACAATGCCTACCTGCAGCCTCACTGTGCCCATTTTCAGCCTTGCTGTGCCCATCTGAAGCCTCACTGTGCCCATATGCAGCCTCACTGTGCCCATCTGTGCCATTCTGTAGCCTCACTGTGCCCATCTGCAGCCTCATTGTGTCCATTTGCAGCCTTACTGTTCCCATCTGCAGCCTCACTGTGCCCATCTGTAGCTTCACTGTGATCTCCACTCACCATTTAAAATGTAATATGGCTACCCCCCCAAGACCCCACATTTCAGATCTGTCTATGTGTCACACTCTGCAGCAATGGGATCTCATAAAATATTCTAGCAGTCTGATTTCTCCCCATTTGCTGTAGGAATATTGCATGTCTAAACGCATCTATTATCTTATGACTATTGACAGCAAAACATTTCAAAGAGAATTGGAAATTGCCTGATACAGAAACATATCTATATGCACAAATAAAACACTTTATCAATAACCTCATTGCTTACCATACAGACTCCTCAATACAACTCTTTAAGAATTGATGCCTAAAAGAACCCCATACCAGGGGCTTGTTTTCAGCCCTAAATGTGGCTCTTACAGATACCACCAATTCTATAAGACTTACATATATTGAGATACATTGGGGACATTATTTAGGGGAGACCTTAGACCAGGCAGACTGAAACAAACTCTGGGCTACAATTTTAAAATCCACACAAGGTGCTTTCACAATATTATATTAAACCAAACAGCATTGCTAAGTTTGCCCCAAATAGAACTTTGGCTTGCTCTCGAAGCTGCAAGGAGCGTGGCACACTTTTACGTATCTGGTGGCATTGCCCTAAAGCCAGCCATTTTTGGAAATCCTGTCAAATAGACCAATCTAAACAGAAATTTGTGGTGTTTGTGTTTTGGGCTGCCAGGCAGATGCTGTCAAAAGCATGGAAACAACCTACCATTAACTTTTCAAAGGTGAAACAGAAGTAGAAGGGTGTCATGATGAATGAAAATACTACTGCAATACTTATACTTAACAATACCCACAAATAGGTATTCCTTGGCTAGACTATAACAACCATTTCAACCTTGATCACTTCCTTCTCTCACTTTAACCTTCCTTACTGACAATATATGAGCCTACTGCACTGCCAGGTATCACAGGCTCCCCATCTCCTCCTACTCGACCCTCATGTCCTCCAATATTTCTGTTAATGTGAAACTCCAGCCCTGTTTAACTACATTTCTCCTCCCTCTTCTTTCCTTAAAGAGGAGGTCCAGCCCCCACCACAGAAAAGTTAAGTCAGCAGCTACAAATACTGCAGATGCTGACTTTTAATACATGGACACTTACATGTCCAGGGAGCCCACAATGTTGACAACCTAGCTGATCTTCGGATTGGCTTTTAGGTGCAGCCTCCACCATTCCTGGTAAGGGAAACCAGCAGTGAAGCAGTTCCCTACTGCACATGTGCGAAGCACACTGCACTTTCTAAATGGTCTGGCAGCGGAGGAAGGAGGAGGGGCCGAACTTCCAAGTGACCGGGCCATAGCCCCATCTCCCAGAAGTGGGGAAGGGTACAAGTTTTTGACAGGTACCCTTCACCCCTCCTCCCTGAATGGTGCCAAATGTGGCACCAGAGATGTTGGATAAGTGGAAGTTACACTTTTTAGTGGAACTCCGCTTTAACTTTTTCTCTTCCCCATTATCTTCTCCTACTATCCTTTCGTCTTTTAAAACTACAAAATGAGAAGTAATGCAAGCTGGATAAGCTCTAGACTCCTTTTCTCAGTCACAGTCTGTTATGCAGTTTCCCTAATTTAAGATTCCCTCAGAAATTACGCCCCACATTTCAGGCCATTCCGATAGTCCCCCATCTAAAGTTACCCCACTGTTGAGCCTATTGGTCTGTATTTGTTATATAATATTGCATTTGTTATTCTTATTGAATTGATGCAACTATTTGTACACCATTTTTATCCATATTTATCCTCATTGTTATGCCTCCTTCTGTACACGTCAGTACTCCAATTAACAAGTTGAAACAAATTTAGAGGCTACAGCAGGAGCTAATCTGTGTCACACATTTGTAAGCACAGTCAAGAACTGCACAGGCAGAAGGATTTACATGATAGCATCATCTCTGAGCCATCATCTCAGTCTAGCATGTAAAATGGTGACCCTGGATGATGCCTGAACAAATAAGGCTTCATCCTTCTGGAAAGATGCAGACTGGAGTACTGTGATGTTTGTACAGTAAGTATCTGAAAACGTTAAATTGACATAGCACTATAAGATGCCTAAAATGTGGTATATCAAATATGGCAAATATTATCAACACTTTTTTACAGCTCCCAGGATATTATTCCTTTTAACGGCATAAACATTTCCAAATGTAATGCAAAACATGGAACTCAGAAACCAAACCTTCTTGAAAGAGTTTATCTTAGTTGGATTTTCCCAGAGCCTGCAGACTTGTGTATTATTTTTTTGTGCCCTATTGCTGATGTATATTTTTACAATTTTTGGAAATATTTTTTTAATCATTGCTGTTCTCTACAGTCCCAAACTTCAGATGCCTATGTACTTTTTTCTTTGCAATCTGTCACTCATAGACTTGTGCTATTCCTCCAGCTCTCTCCCAAAAGTGTTAATAGATATATTTTCTCGGAGAAGGACAATATTGGTTACTGGCTGCATGGTGCAAATGAACACCGGCACCTTTCTTGGGAGTACTGAGTGTTTGCTACTGGCATTGATGGCGTATGATCGTTATGTGGCAATATGCTCACCCTTGTATTACACTGTCATTATGAACTGGAAAAAGTGTAGAAATATGATAATCATTATGTGGTTAGGAAATTTTTTCATATCTGTCATTCCGAGTGTTTCAAGGCCTCTTATATTCTGTACGGCAAACAAATTGGACCATTTTGTGTGTGAGATATTGGCTGTTCTAGAGCTAGCATGTGGAAACCTCGCCTTTTATAAATTAAGTATTTTTGTTATAAGTTTATTTACACTTGTATTTCCACTTGGGTTCATTGTAGTGTCTTACATTCTTATAATTTCAACAATATTAAAGATCAAGTCTAAAGATGGAAGATCTAAAACATTTTCAACCTGTGCTTCTCACCTCATAGTTGTCTCTATGTTTTATGGAACGAGTATAACTATGTATATGGGACAAACAAAAAGTTTTTCTTCAAATCTGAAATATATTTATCTTATTTATGGTGTTATTACCCCAGTGCTAAATCCTTTGATATACAGTTTGAGAAATAACGATGTGAAAGAAGCAATTCGAAAAATATTGATCAAGTATTCTTCATAAAATGTCATGAATTTCTTTTACTTACCTATGGTAGACCTAAAACCAATAGAAAAAAAAATCATACATTTACTTTAACTTGATGATGTTTTTAATCTTTTTTATCTGCAGCTTTTATTAAAATATTCACTGGTGATCCTGCTGGTGAAGTGCCTATTAAGGCACTTCCTGCTATAGGGTCACAACTGTTGTGGCCCTCTATTGTCAACCTGGTCACATGCTCCCCAGATGGAGGCTACAATTGGATTTTCCAACCAACACGGCACCGAAATAGACCAGTATTGTCACTATTATGTAGTCAGTTCAGACCAATGATATCCTGGGAGTGACGAGGATAAAGTCGATGTAATAATAAAAAAAAAAAACACAGTAGTAAATAATCAATAAACAACAGTACACTAGGTAGCGTAGGATAGCAGTCTAAAACCAAACAAAAATAATAATCTGCATGGTTCAAATTTTTACATCTGTAAGCCCTTGTCAGAGCATTCAAATGGGGATAGAGGTGATGTATGTAGGGTCTGAACATTTTCATCTGAAGTGTCCCAAATTCAGTGAAATGTGTCAAGGCTTGGTAGTTAAAGGGCTAGGAGGTACTTCATTCTCCTATTTTCCGCAACTACATTTGGAAGTTGAGGTCTAGATGGAGGCTGAAAAGATTTCCAATTAAGAGAAATAAGCTTTCTATCTGCTGGTAAAATATGTACAGTGAATCGATTGGAAAATGTCACTATGCCAGCAAAGGGTAGACCCAGTAAAGAGAGAAGGGGGTCAGCCGGGAGTGAAACTCCAAGACGTAATTTCAAAAGCTCTAACACTGACTCCCAAAATGGGGTGATTACTGGACATGACCAAAAAATATGGAAATGGGTACCTTGCTCTGAATTACTTTCAGAAATTTGGTGTTTAAATGAATGGAGCACCTCTGGCATCCAAAACATGAACATTTTCTGCATGTTTTCCTTATATACCACACATTGGAATAACTTGGTTGCCATTTCCCATCTTTTATCCCATTGGGGTGTTATGATAGATTGTTGAAGTATAGTCTCCATTTTCTCATGTAGAGGTGTGCTATCCCAAAGGATGTGGAGGTATTATGCAAGAGCTTGTACAAAGTAGATAATAGAAAGGGTTAAATGAGGCCTTGGACCAAAACTGTGTCAAATTCAGTGGGTTTATTTAACCTTTATTTAACTTCCTCCTCTTGGGCGCGTGCGTGCTGTGATCACCTGAGTCACTGAGATGGCTATACGTCCCCATGTCTAAACCACTGGCAACAAAAGTGAGTACACCCCTAAGTGAAAATATTCCAAATTGGGTCCAGTGATCTCAGTGATCCAGTGATCGGGAATAGTTAGAACATGCTGAAGGAACTCATTTAACCCCTTGATTGCCCCTTAGTGTTAGAAAAAAGATAGAATAAAATATAAACAAAAATGTAAGGGGTGTACTCACTTTTGTGAGATACTGTACTGTATATAGAACACCCTGCAGCAAAAATTACATTTCTAAAGAAAAAAATTAGTCAAAGCACATTTAAAATGACTAGCGGTTGCAATTGCATCCGGCTAGAAAATAAAGATAAAACGTCAAATTTACTTGGAATATTCATGCAACATTCAGACACCTTCAGAGGACCCAGTTCCTCCTGTCATAACTTAGCCAAAAAGACCTCCATTAATATACACATTCCAAATTCAGTAATATGGTCAAGCAATCTGATTGGCCAATTTTATTAACCCTTTTGATCGTCTAAGTATAATAGATATTCTGGGTATGACAGATAATGCTTTTTGTCCGTGGACAGCTGCAGTCATAAAATGTAATCAAAGTTGTCTAATTTGCATTATTACATATCCTACATAAATCGGCCAACAATATTTTTCAAGAATGAAATTACGAAAAAGAAAAGAGCTAGCATAGGAGATCATTGAAGGGTTATTAGGACCTGTCAGATGTGCACAGAAGCACCAGGATGGCTGAGCTGTTAATTTAAATAATCAGACACTCACCTGTTCCATGGTCCAGCGATGTGGCCGCCCAAAACCTCACTCTCCCCCTCCTCTCTGCGGCGCCATCATTGCAACTGTGGGCGCCTGTCAGGTCATCTGATGCCAGATGACAAGTGCACCCTGTTGGAGTCAAGGATGCACCACAAGGTAGTGAACCCTATAGCAGACTGCTGCAGATGGACCACAGAGTGGATATAGAGGAGAGGTTCGCTGGGGCACAAACAGGGATCCTATAGGAAGTGTGAGCCCAAGATTCCCCAGGGCGCGGAATCTAAGATCCAGCTGGTATTCACCAGAACCTCTAGTGGTGAGGATGGCCTTTGCTGCAACTGGATCCAGGTCGCGGCCCCCGGAGTCCCTAGGTCAAGCTCCGTAGGGAGAGAGGGGAAGCAGCTACTCAGGACACAAGAGATAGTGAAGGGTAAGCCGAGGTCGGGGCAACAAGCAGACATGGATAACCAAGGGACAGGCCAAGGGACAGGGTAACAGGAGTAGTCGGAGACAAGCCAAAGTCAGTACACAGAGATAACGTAGCACACGTCAAGCAGGAACACAATACTAACAAACAACGTTGATCAGCAAAGCAGACCAGCAGTGCAGTGGTTAATATAGAGTTCCTGGGATGGCCTGGGGTGGAGCCATACAGGGAGAAGAGATGATAAAGGCAGCCCGATAAGAGAGTCTGGCCTCTAATGAACACATGGAGAGACAGGTAAGCTGCCAGACATTATTGCATATCTATGAGAGCGCCCAGCTATGAAGCCACAATCTGTCACAGCCGGGCACACACAGTTGCAATTATGGCACCACTCTGCGCTCTCCTAGTGGCCAGGCAATCTTCTGGGATCTGTGACATGTCCCAGAAGATTGCAGAGAGGGAGGGGCCACCTAGGGGAGAGGAGAAGTTGCCTAGGTGGCCAGAAGACAGAAGGAGGAAGTGGGACAGGAAGTACCTATCAAAATCAGGTAGCCACCCCCAACCCCCCAAAAAAATGACATGCCAAATGTGGCATATAAGGGGGTGAGGAGTTCTTAAAGCAAAAGTTCCACTTTTGGGTGGAACTCCGCTTTAAAGTCGTTGGACTTAAACTCTAATGGATGTCTATCCTTGTGGGTTCAAACCTCAGGATTATGCAGCAGTCTAAGCAAACGCAAGTGTATGCATGTTTTCCTTCACTGAAAACATGCATACACTGAACCCTCCAGCCAAGCTAGCATAAGAGGGAACTGTGACATGACCTCTCTCTCATGACTCTTAACAATACACTTTTTAACGGCAGGTCACCACTATCACTGAGATACAACTGTCCAAATGTTAGCGTAACTTACAACTTGAGGTTTATTGGATCTAAAGGCTCAAAGCCTTTTTTCTAGAGGTAATAACTGAGCACAGATAAGGACTAAGGATAAAGTACTATTTTTTTTTCATATAAAAAAAAAAACATTTCTTAAAGAGGAACTGCAGTCTGCTTACATAATTTGTAATTCAAACATCTTTGCCATTCTGAAGCGTTCCCCCAACCACTTTGCATATTATTTTATATATACTGTGATTCTGTACTTGCCAAATAGGCTGCAGAAATCTCCCTCCAATGAGTCTGGCTGCAACCATTTTAACTGTGGGCAGCTAAATCTTCTGCCTGTTCACTTTCTGGATGTACGCAGACACACAGAGTTACACCTCCAGCTCTGCAGCTCTCATTGGCCCTCTTATGACTCATCCCCCGCCCTTCCTGGCAAACTTTCATGAGAGTGAGAGAGAGCTGTGAATGATGTCATAAGCCTAGGCTTTTTTCCAGACAAGAAACAGGAAGTGGGCTAGGGGACAGGAGCCACACTGGGGCAGAGATTCTGTCAGCTCTGCAGGGGCAGGCTCAGAGGTGGTTGATGCCACGCCAACTTCTGCCAGGAATGGTTGTATGCAACAATGGCACCAACCTTCTCTCCGTCCTCCGACAGGGACACTTGAGCCTTGTTCCATGTTTGGCACACGTCCAGAATTTGGTGGTGCAGCGGTTTTTGACCAGGTACCCAGGCTTTCAAAAATAGATGGATGGTCGCACTCCAGAAAAACCTTTTCGGTTACCTTTATTTATAAAAGGACAAGAAGCACTACAAATCACAGCTACGACTAAGCACTAGACCTTAGTGTGAAACGCGTTAGATGTACATCCCACTGTCTCTGTGATTTGCAGTGCTTCTTATCCTTATATTAATAAAGGCAACCGAAAAGGTTTTTTCACGGAGTGCGGCTGTCCATACATTTGTCTCCCTATTTTTTGCTTTGTGAATTGCCCGTGGCTTCTGAGAGGACACAGATTGCCTATTGCATCCATATGGAGCGGCAACCTCCCTACCCAGGCTTACAAGATCTCCTGAGGCAGGTCAGAAAAGTCTGTGGTCATTTCCGCCTGTCATACAGTGCTCGGCTGGCTGACATTTAAAGGGAATGCAACCTGTGCATCAACCGCCTCATTTGTGACATGCCCACCAGATGCAACTTAACGTTGGCAATGCTGCAGCGGCTGCACACACAACAGAGGGACATCAATGAGTACATGTGCAAGTATGGCACCAGGACAGGGTCAGGGAAGCCTGGCTTTTATTTGCCATGCCCGTGGCTACTAATCAAGGATGCATGCACTGTCCCGTAACCATTTGAGGAGGCTACAAGGATGGTTAGCATTGACAATGCATGTATCAGTGACACTGATACGCTTCTGGGAATCATGGACATTGCAGTTGAGGCAGAACAGCGGGAGGAAGGGGAGAACTTCCTTTCCTCTCAAGGCCCCCTTTATCCAGATAGCATTCCTGCAGGTCCGCCAAACACACAGGAAGAAGAGGAAGAGGATTGTGCCACCATGGATGTCAAGGATAACGTGCAGCAGTCTTCAAGGGATGGTTTTCAGTCACCAGAAACTCAAGGAGTTGTACATGGCTGGGAGGAGGTAGTTACAGATAATGTGATCCATAGTGACCCAGAGGACTCGAATGCCTCTGCAAAATTACGCTGCATGGCCTCCCTGATTCTGCAAAGCTTGCAAAAGGACCCTAGGATTCAGGGTATTAAGGAGAGGAATCATAACTGGCTGGCAACCCTTCTTGATCCACGTTACAAGGGTAAGGTTGCAGAACTCATCCTGCCTTCGCATAGAGAACAGATGATGAAACATCTTCAGGAGGCCTTGAAGAAGAGTTTGTGTAACGCACTTCCAGACCCTGGGACTTTACCATTTCCTGGTGCTGGAAAACGTGTTTCTGAGGCTTCGTTCAGTCAGAGGAAGAGAGGGAGAGAGGGTGGCAGGCTGACCAATGCCTTTAAACAATTTTTTCAGTCCTCAGTGCTAAACTCTGATAGGTTCCAGCAACCATCGCCAGCGTCTTCATTATATGGTGCTGGAATATCTAGGGGCAAGAGCAGACTTGGAGACCTTTCCATCAGAGAATCAACTGTTACTTGGTCTTGATGTAGAACCACTGGCCATAACTTTCAGAATATGCAATTGAGCTACTGGCCTGTCCTGCATGCAACATGCTTTCTGAATGCACATTCAGTGCAACTGGAGGGTTACCAAAGAAGTCAGAGACATCTGGTAAGCGCATTAACCATTTGAGCACTTTGGGTGATCACAGAGATTCGAGTATGGTGAAGGAATTTTTCACTTTGAGCAAGATTTGGGACAGTCTTTTTAAAGTTTAGATCACTGGATCGATTGGAATAATAATTATTTATTGGGACTACACTTTTTGAGAGTACACTGAGTACACTTTTGGTGATATTTTTGGATTTTGGATTCACCAATATGTATAGATATCACTTATGGACTTATTTATATATTTCTATGACATAGAGTGTAATATAGCACGTATAAATACGGAATAGTGCCCTCAACCATTCACCTTTAAATAATATTAATTGAGGCTTGTAACGGTCACCACCGTTTACGATATTCCCATTCCATCAACCACGACAGCCTATCTGACACTCCAACCATCCAACAGACACGATCCATATGGATTTCCCCAGAATAAACGAGACAAGCTCCATTCTCTGAATCAAAATGTATGAATGATCTTTAATGGTTAGCTCTCAGCTTTTTATGCAGTACAGGCATGTTTACAGTAATCAAAGGAACAAAAAACTCTCCACCCCCTGCATCACACAATGGGGCTTCAATACACCTTCAGATGGGCTAATTAGTAAACATTCCAGACAGCCTGTCTCCGCATTAGAGGAGGTAATTACTACAGCTTGACAAGTTACATTCCACACACAAAACAGTATTATTAGCATACATAATGAAAGGTCTTTATTAACAGGCTGAATTAACAACTCAAAGCTAGACATCTGACCTTTACGACTTAGTTAGGATCACACAATAGACAATGGAATGTCTTGGAGAAGCCCCAATTAACATCTCAAGAGCATGTGTCCTCACATTGAATGAAAACACTCTATTGACCTGGTGTGGGTCAGCCTGAACCAACTTGTAATATCTCAAGATATCCTGCAACATGAATTATCAGTAATGTCCCATCTCATGTAATTTATAATTAATATTTCCCAGTCATCCTATGCCCAAAAGGGGCACAGGATGGCCCTAGACCCACGAGTCATTAGTGATGCTGGCACAGGAGTACCCCACATCCTTCAAAAGTCTCTGGTTGTCACGGGTCATTCCGTTACAAGGCTATACTCACAATTTGGTATCCCCAGTTATAAGAGGGTGTGCACACTTATGCAACCACATCATTTTATTTTTTTATTTTTTATTTCCCGCCCCTAAAATATTTCAGTTTGTTATTCAATTGAGTTGTACAGTTTATAGGTCACATGGAAAAAAAATCTGAAATGATTTATCTTTGTCTCATTTTTTTACATCACATAAACATAACATTTTAACAGGGGTGTGTCGACTTTTTATATCCACTGTATATAAAAGCCATTCTTGAGAAAATCACAAGGTGAGAGGTTACAGCTGGGGCTGAACTCTGTCATATTAAATACTCTCTTTTACCCATTGAAGTTGTCAAGCTAATCAACACAAGTATTGGAGACAAATACAGCAAAATCAGAAAAACTGAAAAATTAATTCTATTTATTACAGAACAAACACAATCTTAAAAATATGTGGTCAACATATTTCCAGATCATAAAAACACATTATTGAATCCATTGTGGATACATTATACACCAACTGTATATCTAGTACAATATGGTATTAAATAGTATTACATATACTGTAAAAGGGTTATTAAATATTATCAATAGTATGCATAAGTATTTCTGGAATCCTAAACTTCTATACATTTCTCAGGTCTCGTCTGCTTCTTCAGAACAGGGTAAACCGGCATATCAATTCATGAGGCTCATCCTAGTATCAAAGTCAATACAGTGAAAACTGTATCCAAGAGTCTGAAACAACAAATACACATTGTATACATTAAAAAATTACATTACTAACACCATGTACAATTCTTAACTTCAATTTTATTATTACAACATTTTTCATACCATTCCAATTAAAAAATGTCCACAAAACACACATCTCCATCCACCAGTAAAAACATGTTTGAGTGCACCTTTACAGGTCAATAATGTGTGTTTTTTTTTGTAAAAAAATAGTGTGCATACAGCTTACTCAGCACTCCTCAAGTTTAATCTTGTCCATAGTGTATAAGAGCTGAGACCATGGGGAGTTGGTTAATAAACATACATTTTTAAACATATTTAAACAAATTAGTTCATTTGGAAATATCCATATTCAAATTTCTGAATTGTTCTTAATATTTGGAAATTTGGAAATTCTAAAATTTAAAAATAAGAATGAAAATCGGAAAATTCAAAAGAAACAAAGACCAAAAATAAGAACGAAAATCTAAAAATTCTAAAACCCGAAAATTCGAAAATCTGAAATAAAAACGAACTTATAATAACTTAACTATTACTAACTATTAAATTATAGATATTGGAATTTCCTTTTAAATTTGGCTGTTAGTGAACGTAACAAATACAAATTTATCCAGAGTAACAAATTATCCATACAAAACGAATGCCGTATCTAAACGAATGGAATGTAATGAATTAATAATAATAAATAACAATACAAATAATAATAAAAAAAATATTACTATTTTGTTCCATGCCATTTATTAAGATGCAGCATTCTTTATTTTGGATAATTTGTAACTTCAGATAAATTTGTATTTCTTATGTTCACTAACAGCCAAATTTGAATGGAAAAATCAATACTTATAATTAAATAGTTAGTTATTATTACAGTAGTTAGTTAGTTATTATTTCGAAATTTTGGATTTTTGGATTTTCGTTCTTTCTAATTTTCGGATTTTCCTTTCTGATTTTCAGATTTCCGAATTTTCAAATTTTCTAATTTTCTCATTTCCGAATTGGACTGGCTCACAAAACCATCCTCATCCTCCTCATCCTCTATGACCCAAGCTGACACTAGTGCACAGTCCACCGCAGCTGGCAGAGCAGCTTATTTTGCCTTCTTGTCCATAGATAATTCGGCCATAGCCCCAGTATCAATTATGGAGGAGTCAGCTGAATTATTTGAACACAGCATCGGCCACTTGCTTGTTTAGGATGCACAGACATTACCTAATTCTGATGTTGGTTATGAGGTAGTGTAAGTGAGTAACATGAGCCTACAGAGAGGGTAGAACACTGATAAACAACAAATTGGTAGTCATGTTCCCCCAGCCGCAGCGTTTTGCCAAGTTGGCTCCAATGATGAGGGGGATGGAGGGATTGATGATGATGAGGTCACTGCTGTGACTTGGGTGCCAGATAGAGCATAGGAGGGAAGTGAGGTGGAGCACAACCCCAACGAGGCAGGATGTCCTCCAGAGACACCCATCTTGAAGAGTAAAGAGCAGCCACCCTATTTCATCAGATGTGGAGCTGGTATTTCCTGACCCGCTTTCCATAGCTCAGCTGCCTGGGCTGTTTTTAGCACATGTGCAGCCAATCTCACTGTTGCATCTTGCAATCTCTACAGCAAACAGATCAAGAGTGCCAAAAACACCAGCAATTTGGGCACCACATGTTTGACAAGGCATTTAAACTCCCACCACTCAGCCTGTTGGCAAGAGAACCTAAAAGCCTTTCACAAGGGACACAATTCTTCTCCTCCTCACTCTTCACCTTTAATGTCTACCCCTGCTATATCTCATGACCTCTCAGCAACCTCCACTGATAGGAATGAGGGTATAGCAAAGGGTGTTCTTGCAACATGTCTACCGGCAGCACACAACTATCTGTAGAGTATAGCAGGCAAATTTCTATGCCCCAAGTTTCGGCAGGAAAAAAAACACTCCCTGCGACCCCAATGCTCAGTGTCTAAATTCTAGCTTGTGTAAATTGCTGGCTTCATTGCTCCTGCCTTTCCATCTGGTGGATTCTACCCCCTTCCGTGAATTTCCAGAATGTGCTGTACCACAATGGCAGGTTCCCAGTTGCTATTTCTTTGCACATAAGGCCATTCCAGCTCATACAGCTGGTGGTAATGATACCAGCTCCACCCCCTCCTCCTCCTCCATGGCTTCCTCTGCTGGATTGTCATATGAACCACCAGTACCCCCTAAGGGTTCAAGAGGCCATTCAACGAGTCATGCTAAAACATACCGTGCAATGCTTCAGCTGGTCTGTCTAAGGGATAGAAGCAACACCGGAGCAGAGATACTCTCCAGGGGCAGGCCCAGAAGTGGTTCACGGTATGGAAGCTTGAGCCAAGAATGGTGGTGTGCAATAACCTTCTGTCCGCCCTTAGACAGGGAAAGTTGACAGATTCCTCAATTTGGTGGTGCAGCATTTCCTAAACAGATACCCAGGTTTGCAAGATCTTCTAGGGCAGGGCAGGGCAGAAGAGTCAGCAGCCATTTCAGGCGGTCATGCACAGCCAGTGTTCGGTTTTCTGAAATTCAGTGGAAATTCCACTTGCCCATAAACCCCCTGATTTATGACATGCCCACCAAGTGTAACTCAACTTTGGCAATGCTGCAGTGACTGCACATGCAGCAGAGGGCCGTCAATGAGCACCTGTGTGAGTATGGCACAAGGACAGGCTCAGGGCAGATTACCTCTTTTTCCCCACACCAATGGCTACTGATAAAGGATGCATGCACTGTACTGTCACCATTTGAGAAGGCGACAAGGATTGTGGGCCAAGACAATGCATGCATCAGTGACACAATCCCTATTGTGTTCATGCTGGAACATACTATGCGTGGCATTATGAACAGGGCACGCAAAGCAGAGCAGGGGGAGGAAGAGGAGGACTTCCTTTACTCTTAAGGCCCACTTTATACAGACACCATTCTTGCAACACCACACAACAACAGGAGAGGGAGGAGGAGGATTCTGGCAGTTTTGGAGGCATAGAAGCAAAGTAAGACATACATCAAACCTTTGATAACGTCCATTTGACGAAACGCGTCAGCTGACCAGCCGCCATTAAGTCACACGTATCACGCCAGAGACAGCTTCCGGGTAAGGAATCGCCGAGCGGTGGAGCGCAAATGGACACCACGCTTCACGCTCCCCACTGGACTTGTATCCTGTTATACCCGGGACCTGCCTGGCTCGATCTCTTTATCTTTGAATTTTTTTTACTGGCAAAGGACTCTGGCCACAGCTTGCACGGGAGCAAGCTTGTTTTTAACTTTTTTAACTTTCTCATATATTTTTTATATTTTATACAACCTTAAAACTCCTCTGCTGGAGGGATTACATATAATTTTATAATAAATATCCATTTTTTGGGATTACTACCCTATGAGGATTCCTTTCTTTTTTCCTCTCATGATCATCACCCTGAATATAGAATGGGACCGCCACCATCTGCTGGGGACCCCTAGACAGAACAGCTGGTAAGCGACCAATGGCTGGCCACTGATCCCTAAGGCTCTACACTCCCCTGAGGGGACTACTATCTGGTGAGTGCGGACACAAGTGGGGGGAGCGTGGATTCCATCTACAGCTGGGAATTGTGGACGTCACTTACTGGAATACAAGATTTTTTACTTTCAATAGTTTTTTATTATTAATAATCAGGAAATAAAAATACATTAACAAAGTAGCAGGCAGAGCCATCTGTTATCAGCAGACAAAGCAATAAGTCAAAAGACACATCACATGTTGAAGATACGCAGGAGCAGATGTATCTCAGCAAGGTATTGCGGAAGTTCCAAACTCCCGAGGGAGGAGGGAACCCGCCAACCCCAGCACCCCTCACGGGAACTAGCTGTGCCGGGCAGGTGGGACCCATATACCCCCCGCGGGGTACAGCAATGAGTACAAAAACCCGCTACAGGCAGAAGGAACCAAGAGAGAGATAGATGTACAATAAATTGCAAAGAAAAATGAAAAAGAGCAACTGTGCCACTATTCTACCAACCCACTGAACTGCTTAGGTAAGGCATGTGGTTGAACCATCATTGGTGGGCAAAGAACAGACAATTGGATGTCCAATAAACAGGCGGAATCAGGCAAAAAGGGCCAAGAGGCGTTCCAACTGTTAATGTTAGAAGAAAAAGCCATTACTTCACTTAAAGGAGCAAAACTGGAAATGTGTCCCAGAGGGGAGTACCTGTAGTCGAACCTACCTGTAAACAGTTAGAAGAAGTGAAGAATAGAGAGAGAGGAAAAGAAAGAGAGTAACATAAGGACAAGCGAAGAAGAGGAAGAAAAGAGAAGAAAGAGAAGAAAAAAAAAAAAAAAAAGAGGGGGCAAAATAGTAGATGGTGTGGAACTCGCTCTACCCGAACCCGAGTCAGCAAGGAATGGCAGAAGTCTGAGACAAGTATCTGATCCATGGTTCCCAGATGGCTTCATGTTTATCCGCCGTATCCAATAGGATGCTAACTGTTTTCTCCTGGGCCATGATCCATGATATCTTCCTTTTGACCAAGATAAAAGACACCGTGGGTTGCTTCCAAGCACAAGCAATCGTCAGCTTGGTCCCAAGGAAAACAAACATGATCAGGCGTTGGGCTAGCTTAGGAACCCCGGGGATAGGAAAGTTTAAGAGGGCATGATGGGGAGACTGTTGGACCGGAAAGCATGTAATTTTCCTAATAATGTGGAATATTTTATTCCATAGGCTCCTGATCTTAGGGCAATCCCACCAAACATGAAGTGTCGACCCAATATGTCCGCAATTACGGAAACACAAAGGCGAGGCGTTCGGATAAATTTTGGCTATTTTCAGAGGAACCATATACCACCTCATTAGGACTTTCACATTTGCCTCAATCAAAGATATATTTAGAATGCCCTTGGATGCCGCAGTCGAAGTCCTATGCCAATCCTCAATGCTCCAAGTATGTTGCAGGTCCGTTTCCCATTCTCTCATATAGAGCGTTTTGGTGTCGGCCCTAGCAAGTGAACAGTAAATCACCGATATTCCCCCCCTCTGCTCCATGGCTTGGTCGCACCACGTTTCATAGTCCGTGATCGAGAGTAGGGGCGATGTGGAAGACCGCAAGGACCGGATAAAATGAGCGATTTGGTGGTATCGAAACCTTTCCGATGTAGGCATGTCGAGTCTGCTAGTACAGTGGGCTAGGGTGAGAGGCCCCGCCGGGTTGACAAAGTGTCCTATCCTATAGAGTCCCTTATCCAACCACCATTGGAAAGCAGTAATGTCTAAACCAGGAGGGAATAAGGGGTTTCGAAAAATATGCGACAGCGGGTGCCAATGCGAGATTAGGAGCGGATTCGTTTTTAGAGAATCCCACAGTGCTAGGGAATGGGAAAGTGTGGGCGCCATAATAGCGGGTCTGGATTTAGCGGGACACCAGAGAATATAGTCCAGGGTGTATTGGGGGATAGCTTGTCTTTCCATATGTACCCAGTCAGGGTGTGCTATTTTAGAGTATATGGTGGAGAGTTGAGAGAGCTGTGCTGCCAAATGATACCAGAGGAGGTTAGGTAAACCCACCCCTCCCTGTTCCCGAGTCCTATACAGGGTGCCTTTGGCTATTCTGTGCCCCTTAGTTCCCCATATACATTTTATAAGTCTAGTTTGGAATTTTCTAAGGTGGTCCTTGGGGACAGGGATAGGCAGCGATCTAAATAGGTAGAGGATGCGTGGTAGAAGGGTCATTTTAACCGAATTCACTCTTCCAAGCCAGGAGAGGCCTAATTTATCCCAGTGCGAGAGATCGTCCTCCAGTTTGCGAAAGATAGGGGGGAAATTTGCGGAATATAATTTGTCAATGGATGCAGTGAGATTAACTCCCAGGTAGGGGATCGACGTGTCATTCCAGCGGAACCGGAAGTTGTCTTTAAGCTGCGCTACCAGCGTTGCAGGCAAATTAACGTTAAGTGCCAGGGATTTTGAATAGTTAACCTGGAGACCAGTAACTCTGCCAAAGTCATCAAGAACCCTACAAATGTTTGGTAATGAAGTGAGGGGTGAGGTGACAAAAAGTAATACATTGTCCGCAAAGAGAGCGCATTTGTGGGTTTGTGGCCCGCACCGTACGCCATGTATATCCGGGTTGTCTCTGATTGCGATAGCCAGGGTTTCAATAACCATGGCGAAGATCAAAGGGGATAAGGGACAGCCCTGTCTTGTGCCATTTAGAATGGGGAAAGATGTTGAGTAATATCCCTGCATTTTGATTTTCGCCTCTGGCTTGGAGTAGAGTGCCCTAATAGTGTTCAGGAAGGAATCGCCGAAACACCATTTCTGCAGGATCGGGAACAGGAAAGACCAGGAGACGGAGTCGAATGCTTTCATGAGGTCCAGAGAAAGCAAGAATCCCTCCTGTGGGGGTCCCCCATCCTATCTAGACCCCAACAAGGAAACTATGTCAATTGCCCTTCTGATCTGATCAGGTCCCTGTCTACCCGGCATAAAACCCACCTGGTCCTTATGAATGCATAGGCTAATAAAGTTGGATATTCTGTCTGCCATGATTTTCGTCAGAATTTTTAGGTCATTGTTTATCAATGAAATGGGACGATAATTAGCTGTGCATCTAGTATCCTTGCCCGGTTTAGGTATTACCGTGATATAGGCCGAATTTAACGCTGCGTCCAGTTGAGCTCCCGCACGAAGTTGATTAAAGAATCGTGCCAGGTAAGGGGCTAGTATTGGGGCAAAATGCTTATAATACGGAACCGAAAAGCCGTCAGGAGCAGAGTGATTTTTGAGGTTTTTGATGACCTGGGAGATTTCCTCTGCCAAAATAGGGGCCTCTAAGCTATCCCTGTGGCGATCCTGGATTTTGGGGATCTTCAATGAGTTTAGGAAGGAGTCAATCAGGCTGGGCAGGGGTTCCTTACCCTCCTTACTTTACAATGTGCGGTAGAAGTCATGGAAAGCTTCCATTATTTTCTGGGGATTTTGCGTGAGGGCTCCATTACCTAGCTTTATTTTAGGTAAGGTGCGAGGTCGAATTTTAGGAGTCAGCTTACATGCTAGCATAGGGCCCGACCTATCTTGCTGATGGTAAAACTTCCCACCCTCCCAGCGTAAACTCTTTTCAGCTACGGCAGTAAGAGCCAAATTAAGGGCTGTGCGCGCTACTTCAAGTTGGGCCGCTGAGGCGGAGGAGGGCTTACGTTTATGCTGTTTGCTTAGAGAGGTGAACTCACTTTCCAGCCTATCAATTTCTAGTTTGCGAGCTTTGCGTATCCTGGAGGACATTTGGATCAGCTTGCCCCTAATCGAGGTTGTATGTGCAGCCCATAGAGAGATAGGGGAGATGTTATTGACATCATTAAACAAGAAGTATTCCTGGAGGTGATGTTCGATCTCACTGACATGGGTGGGGTTGCTGAGTATTGAAGCATTTAGTCTCCAGTTGAACCCTTTTTGACGTTTTGCGGGCTTATGTATAGTCAGGAGAAGGAAGGAGTGGTCCGACCAAGCAGAGTCTCTAATGATTGCCTTGTGTACTAGCGGGACGTGAGTTTGTAGCACAAAAAAGTGATCTATTCTAGCAAAAGTATTGTGAGGGCTGGAATAGTGTGTGTAATCACGCACCCTTGGGTTTAGTTCCCTCCAGATGTCAACCAACCCCTGGTGATAAATTTGTCTAGCAACATTGAGGCTCTGCCTGGTGGGGCGAATGCAATCCCTACCCGGGGGGCGGGTTTTGTCGATCCCTGTATCGAATGTAATATTAGAGTCTCCGCCATATATGACCAAACCTTCTAGAAGGGGGGATAGAGTGTTGAAGAGAGACTCAAAAAATTTAGCTTGGCCCCTATTTGGAGCGTAGTAAGAGATGAGGGAATAAAGTTGGTTATCAATGAGACCCTTCACAAGTATGAACCTACCCTCCGGGTCCTTGAATTCAGACACTAGCGAGAACTGGAGTTTACGTGAGAAGAACAGGCCTACTCCTTTGGTCTTATTATCAGAATTCGCTAAGTAGAACGTGGGATATTTGGGGTGCATAAAGGAAGTGGTGTACGATTTTGGGAAGTGTGTTTCCTGTAGAAACAGCACATCAATTTTATGGTCATGGTAATATTGGAATATTTTCCGGCGTTTAACAGGGGAATTGATTCCCTGAACATCGTGTGAGGCAAAGCGCAAGGCGGGTGTGTGGGCAGTAGTGTCAGCCATGGACCAGTGTAGGAGGAAATGCCAGCGATCCCCAATCACCTACCTTACTTTTGAAGGATGATCTAGAGGCAAGAGGTGTGATGGAGCCTATCAGAGAGTATTCCCGAATTCTGCAGATGAGCGAGTCCACAATCAGCACTGAAACAAAAAAAAAGTCAATAGGGAACAGAGAATAAAGAAAGAGAAGAGTAAAAAGAAGAGAGGACAAAGTCCGGGGGTAGGGGAAAAACGATTCCGCCATACCCCAATAAACAAGCAAGGTTCCCCCAACCAGTGGGGGGGATCCTGACCAGGCGCCAGAATAGTCTGCAGCACCAAGTACAGGTGAGGAGCATGAGTTCCGCTCCGCACACGGCAACCCCTAAAATAAAAATAACATTAGTATCGCAACAAACTGGTGAACAAAACCCCCAAATAATGTAACGAGTATATGAGGAGAGAAATAAAAATAAAAATAAAAAAAACAATAAACACCTCCCAGAGTAGCAAAGCCACAAAGCCATGAGAGAACTCATGAGAATAAAGGAAGGATAGACAAGGGACCCTAAGTCCATTGATATTCCCGCCAATGGGGAATAACAAGTGAAAATAAATGGTGACCCATTAGTGCAAGTGCCCTCCCAACATTTCTAAGGGAGGGGGGCGACAAGACTCTCCCCAGGTATGTGAAGGGTAAGGTAAACAAACCAAAAAAAAAGGGGAAAAAAAAAAGGGAAAGAAGCACTGGACCCAGGGAGAGCCAGACCGCCATGGAGCACACAGTCTTCTCAAGTCCAGCAAACTAAGAAAACCTAGAATACATGTAAGGATCAGCTATGTGTTTCAGCTATAAGAACTAGAAGACTAGGGAAGTCCTGGCGGGGTTCCAACATAAGGCTTGCTAGAGGCCAATTCGAGGCCAAGGTCTACCCGGCGGAAGATCAGCCGGGGACCAAAACAAGTAAAAGGTGAGTTCAATCAAACACTGGTGCCGATGGGGCCAAAGGAGACCAGACCCAGGAACGGGGAAAACAGAAGACGAACGTGACAATTCTCCAGATCAGGTGGCCGATCCTTCCTTGGCTTTCTTAATTTTCGGTTTTTGCCACGTCTGAGTCAGAGGGCTAGTTGGGGGGGTCGTTTGGGAAGGCCGGAGGAAGACGACTGCATCGGAGAAGGAGGATCAATGAGAAGAATGCCCAGTTTCTTCAGCAGGAGTTCACCTTCCGAGAACGTTGAAAATCAAAATGTTTTACCGTTAAGTTCAAACTTCAGGCTTAAGGGGAAAAGCCACCAATATTTTATATTCTTCTGCGTTAGTGCCGTCAGCAGGGGCTTAAGTGCTCGCCGTTTCTGAATGGTGAAAGGGGAGATGTCTGCAAAGATTTGTACCGAATGTCCCATAATCTGAATTTGTGGGGTGTTGCGGGCTCTCCTCATGACTTCTTCTTTTATGTTATAGTAGTGTGGCTTGACCACAATGTCACGGGGAAGGCCATCAGATCGAGGAGGGCCCAGGGCCCTATGGGCCCGATCCAATTCCAGTCTATGGGCGCGTACGTCCGGGATGAGGTGTTTAATAAGAGCATGTACGGCATCTGGTACGTCCGTGATGGTCTCGGGCAGGCCTCTGATCCTGAAGTTGAGCCTTCTTGACCTATTTTCAAGGTCATCAATTTTAGCCATGGCCCCCTCTAATTGATCATGTAGTTCCTGGAAGCGATCAGTGTTCTGGTTTACTCGATCGATCGTGTAGTCCACTTTTGTTTCAATCGATTCAATGCGAGCACCCAAGAGGTGGAGATCCGATTTAATATCTGAGGTAATCCTGGCTGCAGTCAGTGCGAGTCCCCTATCAAGCATTTCTGCAAATTTGTTAAACATATGGGAGATGTCCTGTGGCTGTGGGGAGAGCTGACCTCCATCTTGTATGAGAAAGCCAGGCTTAAGTGATGCTGCTGCTGATGGAGACTGCAGCATGTCATCCAGTGTCTGATTGAGAAGAGACACTGTGGATGCAGGAGAGGTCGGGCTCCCTAATAATGGCAGTACAGGGGCCCCTCCACATACCTCCTCCTGGAGAGCCTCCCGCCAAGGAGAGGAGACAGGCATCCCTGGAAAAGCCGCTTCGTGATGCAGCCGCTCCACCGCCATCTTGGAATCCAGAGCCGCTCCTGACAGAGAGGGAATCCGTGCCCGTACGGCGTTAGAAGCCGAGTCCCCCGCTCTGCGATGGGTCCTCAGAGTAGCCCAGGAGTACAGGGACCTGTGTCAGGCAGCTGGGGTGTTTGTTCCCGCTACAAGAGGTGCCGGTGGTACGGTGCGGGACGGAGCTCTGTGATTACGCGGCCATCACACAGAGCGCCGCGCATGCGCCTCTCTGGAATACAAGATTTTGTACACTCATCATCACATTCTGCACAGGGGATTTATACATCCACTTTATAGACTTAGAAACTAATATTGTTTATAAAAAAAAAAATTAATTATATATATTTTTTTGGAGACCTCACTGTATCAAGTGTATAGATATTGGAACTGCTTTTTGCAGGAATTACTGTGTTTTTTGGTATTGATCCTATTGGGTACAACTAACTCCTAAAGGGGCGTTTTGTAGGCACTACCTATATAGGCTGCCCTTACTCAGAGCACACTCAGGAGGCCACATAGAATACTCGATTTTACCTTATATTTCACACTTTTTATTTTTATTTCTGTCGTTTCAGTCACATGGTTTCACTCTTGAGCTGAAGCAATATAAACCTATTGCAAATATAAGCTAACACTTCTCTATGCTATTATAAGCCTCACTGGCACACCTAGAGGGCAAACCAGCCCCAGGTTCACACACAGTGAGCATCACCATTTGTGGGTGGAGTCAGAGGTCACATGTGACCTTCCACTTCCGACAAGGATAGAGTACTTAAGATGGCGCTGACGCTCACTTGTCAGACGCTGTCTGGAGTACAAGGGACCCAAACAACTAAGGCTGGCCGGATCTCCTGGGATTTTTCACGCCTCTCTAAACCGGAACGATCGGTCCTTATCTTCCCTTCTATTTGGAAGCAAAGTACCACGTCTTGGCATTGATAGGTAATTGGGTTTTGTTGAACTCTTTCGTTGGAATAAGTGCACATGACTGTTAGTGTGCCCTGGCAATTGGATTTCATACTTTTGGCTGATTTGGCTAACTGGTTATGTGGACTTATATGTCGCATATAATAATAATCTGTATGACTGGCTGCATTAGATGCAGTTAAGTACCTCAATGTATGGCCCTTTAGTATATACTCCAACTTTATGTTGTTAGCTTTTCTGCCTTCTGTGCAAATACCTATGGGGTTATTTTGGATATAAAGGTACCATATATCTATCAGCTTGATGGTAGTATCAATCTGTGCTACTACCTTAGTAAATCTTTACTCAGTTCCTTATTTTGCCTGGACTTATTTACCATATACCTTCCCTGTTTATCTTTTGGGTCCCACACATGTTATTAGGACTATTTAATTAACACGTTCATGCCCGGTCCTTAGAGTAGTATTATTATTCCTTCTCCTTCCCTGTAGAAGGTAGATTAGTTTTAAATGCTTTAATCAATAGGTGGCCTAATTGTATTTTGCTGTGAATACTTTGCTTTTACAGTGAGATTTTAGGCACCATCAGATTATTATTACCTTGATAATTTGCAGATATTCTATTGGCATAAACTGGGTCCCCAACTATCCTAGTATCCACGCATCTAACGGTCAGGTGGATCTGGCTTCCACTGGCCATTGCTCGGTCCGTCCCGCCGTCCGTCTCACTGTGATTCCGAGGAGTTGCGCTCCACTTAGACAGTTGCAGAATTGGTAAGCACACAACTACTATTTTTTGATACCCAAATATGTGATATATTTTGTATTCAATATATGTGTACTAATGGCATGTTTTATGTCACACACAGACCACTGTATCCAAAAAGGCTAAAGTTGCAAGGCCCTGACGAAGCACGAAAGTGCGAAACTAGTTGGCACTCTGCATATGATACCTTATCGCGGTTTTGTAATTATTGTGGTCTCCTTCATGGAATTTATGTTTTTATGAACTATTTATGTATATAAAATTTATTTTTGATAAATTTCTAAACCTTGTTGTTTGGTGTGCTTATCCTATTACCACAATAGACACCTCACATTAAAATCCTTACATTTGGAAGAGGAAATCCTCTACCATATATGCTCTTTGTTCTTATCTGTCTTTTTTGATGGGATTGTGAGTTCTTGTCCATTTGTTTGGGAAATATTTTCCCCACCTTCACCTTGTTCTCTTTTCATCACCATTTGTTGTTTTTCTTTAAGCCCACTGGAGGACTTAACTCACTGTATATTCACATTTTTGTGTATTACTAACACACATTATAAGGGGACCTAATCCAAGTGGAGGTTTTTCTATATAAACCTACCGCACGCAGGCACCCGACACTTGTATCACGCACCTAACATCAGAATGGTTGGAGGAAAAACAAGGACCTGGTTATAACACAACCAAGCAGCGCCACTACCCTGCACACCTACTTTACTATATATCAAACCTTAACCACTTACCGACCACCTGTACATATACTGTGGAAAGGCAGCTCTATTGTGGCTCTATTGTGTAAAATCAAATACCTGTACATGATTTTGTCAATAGCCACTGGGGGTGAGCATGCAGACAGAGCCACGATTGCACACTAATTGGCCACAGGGGAAGTCAATCAGCAGGCCTAGCAGACATGTTGTGCGCTGGCCACCCCCCATCGCTCTTGCAATCCTGCTAAAAATCGCTGATTACAAGTAAAAAAATGCTAAAAAATAAAAATGTTATAAAAATATCCCCTATTTTGTAGACACTAACTTTTGCGCAACCCATTCAATATACGCTTATTAGGATTTTTTAAGCAGAAATATGTAGCAGAATACATATTGGCCTAAATTGATGAAGAAAAATATTGTTTTTTATTTAAAATTGTTGTTCTTTTATTGTTTGTAGCTCAAAAAATAAAAACCGCAGAGGTGAATACCACCAAAAGAAGCTCTATTTGTGGGAAAAAAAGGACATACATTTTATTTGGGTACTCCGTCGTATGACCGCACACTTGTCAGTTAAAGTCCCCAGAAACCTTGGGAGTAGTACATGGCTGGGAGGAGGCAATTCCAGATACTGTAATCCTCAGTGACCCCGAGGACTCTTAAAATTGCAAAGCCTGCAAAAGGACCCAAAAATCTGTGCCATCAAGGGTAAGGATCATTGTTGGTTGGCCACCCTCCTTGACCACCATTACAAGGGGAAGTCTCAGAACCCGTCCTGCTCTTGCAGAAGGAGCACAGGATGAAATATCTTAAAGGGGTTGTAAAGGTAAATTTTTTTTTCCTAAATAGCTTCCTTTACCTTTTTTTTTTAAATCAGAAAAATATTTTATTGGGCCAATCACAACGATATACAGAATACATTGCACAAGACATACGTACAACGAAAAGACATTGCTGTGTATACATAAAAGACATAGATACGACTTGCATATAGAATAACTTATTGGCACCAAAAAACAATACGATGACACATCATACCAAAGAATGGAGTAATCATAACAAAATTTCCCCTATGCACTGAATCGGACAAAAATATTTCGCCAGTCCAGTACAACAAAAAAAAAAGAACCAAAGGGCCAACGGGCCACTTAGATAACTTCATCAACCAGAAATTATATACCCAGTCGAACCTACCCCCTCCAGAGACCAATCACTCCCACCTCAAACATCGAGCTTACACATTAAATAGCTGAGATGTGGACCAATTTCCCCACCAATATATGGCTCTCCTAGACTTGCAGCAGACGAGTCAGAACTAGTCTCGGGGGAGCAAGCTCTGGAGTTTCCAACCAGGCCCCCCATATACTATTAAATTTGTTGCTCGCATTTCTATGTTGATATGTTAAATGTTCCCTTATGAGTATATAATTGACTTGGTCTATCCATAATTTCCTAGTGGGGACATGAGGGGACAACCAGAGCCTGGCCACCAACTTCCGGGCCAGATACAGTAGTCTAATTACAGCAATATTAATAGGAGAAGGATATATTTCTTCATCTATAGCTCCCAGAATACATATCACGGGGTCCAAAGGGACCCTGACCTGAAAAACTGAGGAAATAGTCTCCGTGACATCGCCCCAGTACCGGTGCAACCTGGGACAGCGCCACATCAGGTGAATGAGAGACCCCTCCGCCCCACAATGCTTGGGGCACTCGGACGAGTCCCTCCTTCCCCAACGATGTAACTGAATAGGCGTACGATAGACCCTGTGCAGCAAGAATAAGTGAGATAGTCTATGGGATTGAGACACAGAGGTAAGCGGGCCGGCCTGCAAGCATAATTCCCAAGTTTCACCACTAATGTCCCCCAAATCCTCTGTCCATCCCCTTCTACTTGGAAACCTCATGGGGTCTTGTATCGATGCTAGCAAGCTGGAGTAAACATAGGAAATTAAACCCTTCTTCTCCCGCCCAAAGAATACATTGTCTATCAAAGAGTGATTAGTAAGTACTAGAGTAGAAGTTCTACTCTGAGCCTGAAGAGCGTGCCGGAGCTGAAGGAACCTATAAAACTGCTGTCTGGGAAGGTCAAATTCAGTCTGTAATTCGAGAAATGACTTCAACACGGTGCCCCTATATAATTGAGCAACTTTAATAATACCTGCCGACTTCCATGTCTGAAAACCGTCCAGTCCATAAAGTTCCCCAAGATTAGGGTTATCCCATAATGGGGTATCTGGAAGAAATCCTGAGATTCGCAGGGTGGATTTAACCGCAGACCAAAGCCTCCTCATAAGCACGACAGTAGGCGCCGTTTGTGGCAGGTAAGGCAATCCCGCCTCCAAACTCGCCAAAACCGAAACACCGCTAGTTCCTGTCTGCAAAAGGGTCTCTATGGAGTCGGAGTCATTCAAAATTCCCATCCCACTAAGATGCTGCAGCTGAGAAGCATAAAAATAAAGTTTTGGGGCAGGAGCAGCCGCTCCCCCCTGATCCTTAGCAAACTGTAAGGTAGAAAGACTAATCCTAGCGGGACCCTTCTTCCAGATTAAGGACCTAAACAAAGTGTCAATGCGGGTAAACCATCTACGGGGTATCCACTGAGGTGAGTTATGCATAATATATAGCAATTGAGGGCACCAAACCATTTTAAGAAGATTAATTCTACCTATAACCGATAATGGGAGTTTGCACCAAGTATTACATGTCATTTGAAGCCGCTTAAAAAGGGGTAGGAGGTTATCTACCAGATAGGACGTTGGATTAGCCGAAACCTGAACCCCCAAATACTTGAACGACGAGACTACCTTAAGGGACTCCGCAGCAACCGGCAATGAAATCGTCGGGTCATCCAAAGGCAAAATAACCGATTTGCTCCAGTTGATGGAGAATCCCGACAAGGAGCCAAAGTATCGAATTACCCTCATAGCCTCCGAAAGGGACCCATCCACGTCCCCCAGATACAGCAAAGTATCGTCCGCATAAAGGGAGATCTTCTCAACACTCAAACCTCTATTAAATCCCACTATGGACGTCAGCCCACGTATAGTAGCCGCCAGGGGCTCGAGGGCCAATGCAAATAACAGGGGTGACAAAGGACACCCCTGTCTTGTGCCCCTGAAAAGAGGGAAAGAGTCCGAGAGGTCTCTGTTAACACGGATTCTAGCTGTAGGAGCTGCATAAAGCAACCGAATCCATTGAATGAAATTGTCGCCCAGTCCAAAACTCTTCAACACCTCCCACAGGTAAGGCCATTCGACACTGTCGAATGCCTTGGCAGCGTCTAAGGATAAAATCGCTCTCTGGCCCGGATTATCGACAGGTACCTGAAGGTTAAGGAAGAGACGTCTAATATTAAGAGCTGTGGATCGGGAGGGGATGAACCCTGACTGGTCTTTGTGTACCAATTTATGTATTACCTTGGATAATCTAGTAGCCAGAACTCTTGCCAATAACTTGACATCAGTCGTTAACAAAGAAATAGGCCTATACGAGTCTGGGGAATGAGCCTCTTTACCAGGTTTTAGTAACAAAACAATGATTGCTTCGTTCATGGACGGTGGCAAACTACCCCTCTCAAATGCTTCCTGAAACACTTCCCTTAAATTTGGTAATAAAACGTCAGAGTACCTCTTATAGACCTCCGCCGGCAAGCCGTCCGAGCCCGGAGACCTTCCCGACGAAGACAACGCCAAAGCTTCCAGCATTTCGTCCACCGTGAGCGGAGCATCTAATTGCTTCACATCCGAGGCCGAAAGTCGTGGAACTCTACACTGATCTAGAAAGGAGGTAATTTCTACTCTGGTGGGTGAAACCTTGGATGAGTATACGTCAGCATAATTTTTTTTAAAAGTTTCCAATATCTCTGCATGGGAAGAAAGCAAGACCCCTGATGGGCTAGAGATTGCTTCAATATACGAGGAACCCCTTTGTGACCTTACCATCAGTGCAAGCATATGACCTGTACCCTCCCCCTCCTCATAATATTTTTGTTGGAGAAAAAATCTCTTGTTTTCTGCCCTAGTCAGAACCAAATGTTTAGCCACATGCTGAGCTTCACACCAGGTTCTTTCCGTGTGATCAGAGGGGGCATCTATAAAAGCAGCCTCCGCCCTTTCAACTTCCTGCAACACCGATCTCTCCCAAGCCCTCGTCCCGGTCTTAATGGAATTTATGGACTTAATAAATTGGCCCCTTAGATATGCCTTCAAAGCATCCCAGAAGACATTGAGACTAGTGGAATGTTTGTTGATACGAATAAAGGAAAGTAAATTATCACTGACGGGATCAGGGCTGGGGAAGAGCGACAACCAAAACGGGTTAAGCTTCCAGCAAACCCGCTTGGATATCCTGGAGGTAGTAATCTTGACACACATAGGGGAATGATCGGAGACAGTTCTAGCCTCATAACTTGAGGAGAGAACCAGCGGGAGCATCTCATCGTTGCCCAGGCACATATCTATCCTAGAAAGACCCCCATACGAGGCTGAATGACAAGAAAAGCACCTGGCCTGCGGATGGCTCACCCTCCAGACATCTCGCAGTCCCAATTCCGCCAAAAGCCTGGCAAAGGCTGTCGGGCCGCCCCTCAAAGAGGCCGTTGAAGCTCTGGTGGAAAATTTATCCAGGTCTGCATCTAAATAATTATTAAAATCCCCAGCAACAATAGCAGGCGTTCCAGGATGGCGTGACAAAAAAGAAGCTAGAATCTTAAGAACCTCCACCGAGAATGGGGGCGGAATATAAATATTAGCAATAATACAATGTAGAGTGTCCAGGGTACATAGCAAAATAATAAATCTACCATATGGGTCAATCAATGAATCTAGACACTTAAAAGCAACATTCTTACATATTAACACACTGACCCCCCTGGCATAGGATGAGAAGGTAGAGTGAAACTGTTTGCCAAACATCCTGAGAGAGAACGGTGACTCCTGATTAGGTAACATATGAGTCTCCTGGAGACATACCACAGAGGTCCCCAAGTGCTTGATCATATGGAGCACCGCCAAACGTTTCACCCTATCTCCTAGACCCCGTACATTCCAGCTTGTTAAGACACATTGCTTAGCCATAATGCATTAAAATACAAATATAGAGTGATTAAACGGAAGTAGCTAAGAAATGAAGCATCAAAATAATAATGTAACGACTGAAGGAACCCTGTACGGATCGGTAAGCAGCAAACAATCCCTGGATGGGCAGGTAAAACCTGTAAAAAAGAGTGGTTAAGCAAGTAGAGAGATTCTGGTTCGACTGAGTACACGACAATGCAAAACGAGAAAACAACCAAAAACAAAAGAAAAAAAAACTGGAGCATCCACGAAGGACTCATAACTGGGGGGCTAAGTTCAGTAGCCGGCTTCGATGAGCCAAAAGGCAGCAGGTCACATCCCGCAACCAACAACATAGGTGACGTTAACACACCCTGTGAGACAGTTTTCCGCCTTTGCAGGGGAACGAATCCTGAACAGCCTAGAACCTGCAGAATGGGGCGAAACAATCCAGCTTGAATAGATCAAAGAGTGAAATTGTTCTCTTCAGGTGTTTCTCCTGTTCCTTCCCAATTCCTCTCTCAAGGATCGTTCCTCCCTATCCAACCATTGCATGGCAAGCGTAGGCTTCTCAAAAAAATGAACCTCACCCTTGGCTACCACCCGTAGGCGGGCCGGGTACAGCATGGCATATTGTAATTCCAACGAACGAAGCCTCCTCTTAACGTCATTAAACTGGGCTCTCTGCTTCTGCACCTCCGCCGAGAAATCTGGAAACAAGGATATTTTAGAGTTGTCCATTGTTAGGGCATCCCCCAAGGAGCGAGCTTTGGACAGGATGACATCTCTATCCTTAAAATTCAGTAACTTAAACAGAAAAGCTCTAGGAGGATTACCCGGTGGTAGGGGCCTGGACGGGATCCTGTGTGCCCTCTCCACAGCAAACATAGATGAAAAGGAGTCAGTCCCAAACTTTTCCAGCAACCACTTTTCAATAAATTGAACTGGGTTCTTCCCCTCCATTTTCTCCGGGATCCCAATGGCCCTTATATTATTGCGGCGAAGCCTATTTTCCAAATCATCGATCCTAATAGCGTGCCGATCAACTAGCAGCTGCTGTGCGCGTGATTCTCTTTGCATGGGGGCCCATTCATCCTCCAATGTGCTCATGCGGCCCTCAACATTAGCAGTGCGGTCCCTCAATTTCTGCATATCCTGTCGCACGTACGACATTTCAGCTTTCATCCCCTTGATTTCTGTTGCCAGTGCATTAACTGACAGGTTACAGGAAGTGACCGCCGAGAGAATGTCCCTCAGCGTCGGCTCAGGACTAGCCGCGCTAGGAGAGACAGCCATCCGTTGTATATGGGGCCCAGGGGTATCACCTACCACATCCCACGGCAGTACCGGAGCCGACGGATCTTCCAGCGGCACTGTGTCATCCGCATCCGATTGGGAGTCACTGCGATCCCCTGAGCTGTCCCCATGCATTGTACGCTGATCCCGCGATCCATGCGGGGTGAAAAGCTTCTGCGCTGCCTCTTTGTATTTCTCCTTCGCTGTCTTGGAGGCCCCACCGCCATCTTGGATCACGTGTTCCAGAGCAGAACGGGCCGGAGCCCCGCGTTTAGCCATTCTTGCGGCCGGGAAAGAGTCACACCACACTCGGGCAGAGGGTCGGAGCACGTCGGTGAAGATGCAGGACCGTTATCAGGTAAGTTCAAGCTGTCAGCAGGATAATTAGACGGAGATTCGGCGGAGCTCACCAGACGTGCGACTGACTACATCCGCTGCCAAGCCACGCCCCAGCTTCCTTTACCTTAGTGCAGTCCTCCTTCACTTACCTCATCCTTCGATTTTGCTTTCTTCTGAGAAATCCTCACTTCCTGTTCTTCTGTCTGTAACTCCACACAGTAATGCAAGGCTTTCTCCCTGGTGTGGAGTGTCGTGCTCACCCCCTCCCTTGGACTACAGGATAATCAGGACGCTCTCTACGTTGCAGATAGAGAAAGGAGCTGTGTGTTAGTGGGTGTCCTGACTCTCCTGGCATCTCTGACTGGGCATACCTAATATTCATAAACAAAATAGGTACAACAAATATACTGTACATGTCATTAAATATATATAAACATATGAAAAACTTACCCACAAAAAAGGGGGGGGACAGGGAGAGGGGAGGAACAGGGGATGAAGGGGAAGAAAAAAAGAGTAATACTTTTTGGATACATTAGGTACATTCAAACTAAGGGGAGACCATCAACAGATACCTAACTTATGAACACCAGCCCATAAAGGGGTAGAGCAAGTGGTCACGCAAAAGATATCATGGAAACTTTACAGAAAGAAAAAAAATAACTTGCATTTAATCCTTCAAAATGGGGTATTTTGATTTTTCAAGTTTGGTGCCATAGACTTTAATGGGTTTCGCCATTCGGGTCCAAACTTTTGTGATGCACGCAAGTTCTGGTGTGAATCAAATCGGGGGAGGGGGGTTTCTGTCCATCTCTAGTCACATGGTGTTTTTTTAACCTTAATGCATTCTATGTTTTTGCTGTAAAAAAAATAAAACATTTCGTTTTTAGGCGATTCAGGGCTTCTCTGTATCAATGCTATTGCAGGGAGCTGGTAAGTGTATATATATATATATATATATACTGTATATATATATATATATATATATATATATATATATATATATATATATATATTTAGGGAAACAACATTTACAATCACTTTAATTAAAAAAGGTTGCACTGCAGATCAAATATATATATAAAAGAAAAAAAAATACATGCTTTGATTGAGTCTAATGAGTTTACAAAATTACAATCAGGTATCTGATAATACATCTTTGAGTCCATTATGTATTTTAATGACAAAAGGGAGATCATTTGTAGGAGCCAATCACAATGTGATGTGTTATACCACAGGGTACTGCATCTGCTTATATATATATATATATATATACAATAACATTTTAGCTAAATAGAAGAACATTTCTTAAGGTATTGAGTGCCTTGTAAATTTAATTTGAATTATTCTTCCTTCGATTAGTTACAGAATGATTACTTAATTTCCAAAAACAATATAAAAAGGTGCCAGACTACAATTTTTTTTATTTTTTTTTATCTTAAATTGAATTTCATTGGCTACAAGAAGTATTTGTGTTCCAGGCAATTTATGAAATGATGTATGTCACTGTATCAAAAAATATTAATCTTACTTTAAAACCAGAAAAAATCAACCTCTAATGCCTTGTACATACGACCGGTTTTCACAACGAGAAAACTGGAATTTTTTATATTGGTCGTGAAAACCGATCGACGAAAAAACTGCCCGCAAAAAAATTGAAACCAGCTCTCTTTTTTCTCATCATGTTTCCCGTCAGTCTTTTTCTCATCGCGAAAAACGGTCGCGTGTATGCTTTTTCGAGGGAAAAAAAATGGGCATGCTCAGAATCAAGTATGAGATGGGAGCGCTCATGCTGGTAAAACTAGCGTTCAGAATGGAGATATCACATTCGTCACGCTGTAATGGACTGAAAAGCGTGAAAACTGAAAAGAGCGAATCGTCTCTCACTAAACTTTTACTAACACAAGGATCAGCAAAAGCTGCCCAAAGGGTGGCGCCATTTGAAAGGAACTTCCCCTTTATAGTCCTGTCGTACGTGTTGTACGTCACCGCGCTTTGGTCGGACTTTTTTTGCATGAACGTGTGTATGCAAGTCAGGCTGGAGAGGAATCACGTCGGGAAAAACTATGGCTTTTTGCACGTCAGGAAAAACGATGGTGTGTACAAGGCATGAGAGTACTGTTAAAAAATCCTACTTTGTCACAATATATAGAAGTAATATATATTTTTACCATTTTTTCCATACACCTGAGTATATGATATACCAAACATTTATTGTGCTAACAAGTGGTGAAGGACAAGAGGGAATTTAAAGGTACCAAAAATAATATACAATGGGGTTTATAAAAATATAAATTTTATTGGACGTATATTTCTTTAAAATGACAATAAATGTTCAAAGGCATGATATTCATACAGCATGTGCAACCACTTCTTACTCTACATGTTTCTCTCATTAGAGCTTACTCAAGACCTTTTGAAAGTGTCGTATGAAGTTAAATACTACAAAAGAAATGGAGAATAATGAAAAATTATACATAAAGATTATAGTAACAGTCATGTCAAAAAAGATTACATAAATATATCATGAACCATGAATATCATGAATATATACATGTTTACACAGAATATAATGATAATGAGCTGAGAATGCATGTCTACCAGATTCTTTCATTCGCAGTAATGCTTGACTTAATTTAACAATCCTTATTCCTGGACTGGAGCCTGGGTTAAGGGGGCATATGTTCACCCAGAGGGAGAGGATAAAGAGGCTGAAAAGTAAATCCATATGCAAGTTTGTTGGCTTTATGGCCCTAATTGGTTATACCAGGATCATGGAAAAGGGATTTACTTAGTAGTTTATAAACAAGGTAAAATTTACCTTGTTCAGAGTTTGAATGGTGTAGAACCAATATGATCCTGTTTGTCCCCCAAAAAAATGGGGAAAGTGGTTCATTGCTGGGGTATTTAGTAGAGCAGCAGCGGGTGGTTTTTGCTGTGCCTTAACAAATCCCAGATACAGACCAACAGCACCCCTGCTGCCAAGTCTGTTTTCAAGGGGAATCAGCCAGCAAGCTCCTGAAAAAAAAAAAAAAAAACGGTTTCCTTTTAGTAGGGATTTCTATGTAGTAAAACAATTTTGAAAAAATATTGAGAAAAGGTGCCAATATAATGATAATCTTAAATGTTCTAGTGCAGCAAGTGCAGCACCAAAAAAAACGAATAAAGGATGAGATATAGTGATTAAGGACGCAAATAGAACATATACTAGTGCAGTACATAAACAACAATAGTTAAATATAGTGC
Source organism: Rana temporaria (assembly GCF_905171775.1). Classification (NCBI taxonomy): domain Eukaryota; kingdom Metazoa; phylum Chordata; class Amphibia; order Anura; family Ranidae; genus Rana; species Rana temporaria. The sequence continues at coordinate 32,014,943 of NC_053492.1, read as the reverse complement.
ATATTAAATAATATCATCAATTCAAACAAATGTGTGTGTCAAAGTCCAAACAAGACAAATTAAAATTTTATAGCAATGTGTTAAATCGGGTCTTCATAGATATACTCCAACACCGTACCTTTTAATGTGCAATATGCTTCAAATCTTGAAAAAAGTGCTTCACCCGAAGTGACAAATAAATGTGCTCACCAGATATCTTTGGCCACAAAGTGACCCTGAAGACTACACACGGCCCGGATAATTGTCAGTTGTTTTTCCTGACGAGATTCCTGTCAAGATTCTCTTGCCGGCCGAGTGTACACGTTCTTTGGAATGGCACGAACGCGGTGACATCATCGACTATGACGAGCATGCGCTAGTCACATTCGATGCCGTTGCCGTCATCTTGCTTCACCCTACCTATGCCTTGGAAGCTACCGCGCATGCATCAAAGTCATTTCAAGCATGTGCGGGTTTCCACGGCGACAGGTAAGTATACACACACTCGGGTTTCTCGGCAGGAAAACACTGCCGAGAATCACAACGATAAAATAGAGAGCAGGTTCTCTATTTTTATCATCTAGATTCTGGGCAGTTTTCTTGATAAGAAACCTCAAAGCCTCGAACACACACACACGGTGTACTCGGCAAAAAAGCTCTGCCAGCAGTTTTCTTGCTGTTTCTTGCCGCAAAAACCATGCGTGTGTATGAGACTTCAGGCATATAAATCAAAGGAATGCTTCCTTCCTTGCTGGCTAAATTCCTTCAAGCCACACACAATATTATCCAACTGCTTCCAAGATTAGCCCGGACCTCAATCCAATCATAAATGGCATGAGATGGTACAATCTTCAATCAAATATACTCTTCAGTGCATATCCCCAGTTCCCTTCCACTTAATCTGTGAAATTTGGCTCCACCACAAACGAGCCACAGAAAGGCATAGATAGTGTAATATAGTCTTTTAATTGCTTAAAACACTTACAATTCTTGTGTAAGTTACAGCAGGATGCAGCGCAGCTGGAAAAGAAAGCAGGGGTCGATCCGTCACTGGTGAGTGAATCGAGAAGCACAGTGTGCGTCTCAGCTTCTACAATGGAAGTGAAAGAGCTCCTGTATCATGCGTGTCAAGCCTCACTTTCAATGCATTTCACGTTCGTGTGCGCATGATACAGGAGCTCTTTCACTTCCCTTGTAACAGCTGAGACGCACGCTGTGCTTCTCAAAATATGAAAAAAAGGGGGGTGGATGGGACAAGCAAGTTGGCCACGATCATTCACCTGTTGGGTTGTTGTTGCAGTAACCATATGGCATATGAAAAAAGGAAGGGGTTAGCCTGGTGTGGAACAGGCCAGAAAAGGGGTTACTATAAGCAACAATTTATTGATCAAACGGGAATAAATCAATTTTTAAAGACTTTATTCCTATAACAATTTAAATATTGTATCAAAAGGTCAGACTAGAAAAGTGCAATTATTAAAACTGATTAAATACAATCAGACAATGAATTAATTACCATGGACGAATTGACAAACAGGACAGACATAAAACAATACATAAAACACTGAACAAGTACGGACATGTTGCTTTAGCCCATTGTCTCCACGTAATTTATGCTATTTTTAAATTGATGGAGTGGGAGTGGAGTGTACCCTTTTTCAACCAATTATTAAATGGCTGGCAGTGGGGTAATTCAAGTATGGGGAGGGGAGGAAAAGCAGAGCAAAATTGGTCATCACTTTTGGAGAGAAAAGACAGAGCCTATCTTGCAGTCACTTAGGGAGAAATGTAGTTAATGAAGCCGGCAATGATATTTGTTATGTTGAACCTTATATTATGAAGCGCTGGTAAAGTACCGTATTTATCGGCGTATACCGCGCACTTTTTTACCCATAAAATCAGGAGGAAATCGTGGGTGCGTGATATACACCGATAGCATACCTCGGAGGGGTCGGAGGGGAAGGAGGAGGACGAGCGCCCGCCGGAAATCACCGAGCCTTCATCTCCTCTCGGCTCTCACTCGGCTGTCATGTCACACACACACAGTCCCGCCTCTGCCACCAGCATTGGACCAGTGTTATGTCTGTCACAGGAGATGGTCCGATGCCGATGGCGGAGGCGGGACTGTGCATGTGTGACGTGACAGCCGAGTGAGAGGAGATGACGGCTCAGTGATTTTTCCGGCGGGCGCTCATCACACTCTGCGGTATGTGAGGTATGTATGAGAGCCGTTTGACCTCTTCGATATCACTCAAATTATTCCCCCTTATCTAAGAAACTTGAGGTTGATCTCAAAATGTGGTCAGTATATGATCTGTCCTCAATTGGCAGGGTTATTTCTATTAAATTGATGTTGCTACCTAGAGTGTTGTATTATTTTTGCTCATTTCCTATCGATTTGAATGGGGCAGACTTATTGAAGCTACAAGCTAAACTTATTATTTTTTTCCAGAAAATTCCCTCTTAAAATTGGGGTGCGCGTTATACGCCGGCGCGCGTTATATGCAGATAAATACGGTAATTGATGGACAAAACAGCAAATTCCGTCTAGGCTGCACACTTGTTAAGTCAAGCTTCAATCCATTCAAGTATTTTCAAAAGTTCAGTCCTTTTTTCAACACACTTCAAAACACTGAATATATCATTAGTCGCATTAGCAACAAGTTCATAAACCATCAGGCTTAGCCAACTAATGAGCCAAGCATGATAAGGATATCTCTCAATCACTTATGTTGTTAATGCAAAGCGAAAGCACGGCATGAGACAATTAAATTGATGAGTGGAAGCTTCAGGCGGTATTAATAAGTACTTAGCATTTGTATGTAACCATACATTACCACCTTCGCTGATTCGTAACTCAGAATCAATGATGTCTGTCATTTGACATGATGGCAGCTTGTCAAGTACAGTTTGCATGCTGTCACTCAAATGGTGGCAAAGGGGGTGAAGATTCCGAAACCTTGTGCAGCGGTAGCTAGTGTGTCCAGCTGGTAATCATGCCGCTTCATTCACTTGTCTCCTACGATCACAGCCACTGCCATAGCTCAAACTCATTGATGTCTCTCCACTATCAACTCTCTCCACATTAGCAACATCATAGGACTGGACAGCGCTGTGATGTCAATGCGTTTCGCTGTGTCTAATGGCATAGCTTCATCTCGGACGTTGGATTGTGCCGACCCATATTGAGTGTGCGCTTAGGTGCAGATAATTGTGCAATTTCAATATCTTGCTTACACTTGTAAGGTCCTTTAGATTTACCTGTGCGCCTGTGATCGTAAACACGTGAAAAAGATACAGAAGATAATGATGAAGCATCCGAGTCATTAGGATCATTGGTTGAATCTTTAGGTATTGGTGTTTTGTTATTTTGCCTTCTATTTCTGGCATTTGCTAATTTATCACGCATAAATTTATTTTCTTTTGTTTTTAGAATCTTGGCGACAAATGTCTCCAAGTTGCTTTTCAGGCTCAATTCCCATGTAGTAAATAAAGGATCTGATATAAAATTCTCATTAGATTGATATAATAATTCTATTTCTTTGTCCAGTGATTCAAGCTCGAGGGAATATTGCTGACAAAGCAAATCCATCATTCGGATGGAGCAGCTTTGCAGATTCTCCTCCCAGTTCGATCTGGAGTCCGATTCTACCTTATTTAAGTGTGGAAATATCTGTATTCTCAAACCCCAAGGGGAGAGCTTTTCTTCCATATACTTATCAAAATACCATTTGTTACAGTAGATTTTAGACTTATTTTCCAACATTCGTTGGAGTCGCAAGAAAAATCTTTCCATTGAGAGTCCACCACTCTACATTTTGGGATCAATGGATCTTGTCCATTAGTCCACTAAAGGCATTGCTACAATAATTAGCCATATTTTCGATTTACAGTAGTCGGTCACACTGGTCAGTTTACAGACAAAAAAAGGTTTAGTTTACAGATGAAAAATACTAAGTGAGCTGTAACTGTTAGACGTTAGATGTTAAAAATAGAAAAAACATATTTTTAGTCACATAGTATGAGCCCTCATGTGCTTGTATTTTATTAATTGGGGTCAAGCAAAGTTTTTTTGTAAAAATGGTTTTAGATTACCAATTTAGCTCATTGTGCTGCTAATTTTGTTTTCTTAAAAAAAGGTTAGACTTTATATTATTTACATACAGGTACATTATTGTATGGAAAAGGGTTAAGACAAACCACACAAATTAATTGTATTTGTTTTTTTTGATAGGAAAAATTATGAATTTTTGATTTATTTTATCTTTACCGCTTTTACAGATTTAATTAATTCATTAATTAATTTATTATAAAAAAAAATGTAATTGTATTTCTTATTTTTTATCTTTTCGTTTACTCATTCAGTTTTTTCTCTTGTTTATTGCATGTAAAAATGTAATGTATCAAATAAGATATGGAAGCAAGTGATGTCTCCTTAAAATTTAAAACACAAATTTAATTTCAGATGTCAATTATTTTTTAGATTCCTTTAGGACAAGAAAGTATTTTTTTCAACAACAAATTTCTGAATATGATTCCTGAGAACCAGACCTCGCTGACAGAATTTTTGCTGGTTGGCTTTTCTCAAAACGTGCAAATTTGCAGATTATTTGTCATTTCCTTATTTCTAATTTATATACTGACCATTGCAGCAAACAATTTTCTGATCTGTGCTGTTTTTATAGGTCCTAAACTGCACACACCAATGTACTATTTTCTCTGCAATCTGTCAGTTCTAGACTTATTTTACTCGCTATTCTCTGTCCCACACATATTACTTGTTGCCCTTTCTCAGAAAAAAAATATTTATTTTTTAAGCTGCATGGTGCAAATGAACATTGAACATTTTCTAGGGAGTACAGAGAGTCTACTGCTGGCAGTTATGGCATTTGATCGCTACATTGCTATATGTTTCCCTTTGTATTATACCATTATTATGAACTGGAAGTTGTGTCATAACATTACAGTCATTGTGTGGTTAGGGGGGTTCTTTACATCAGTTGTCCCCAATATATCAAAGCCTCTGATATTCTGTACTGAAAACAAACTAGATCATTTTGCCTGTGAGATATTAGCGTTGCTTAAGATCGCATGTGGGAACCTTGCCATCTTCAAACTAAGACTATTAATTGTAAGTCTATTTGTCCTCCTAGCACCATTTGTGTTTATTGTGGTGTCTTACGTTCTCATCATTTCATCTATATTAAAAATTCAGTCTAATGAAGGACGATCCAAAGCTTTTTCCACATGTGCTTCTCACCTGACAGTTGTCTCCATGTTTTTTGGGACAACTATCACCATGTACATGGGACAGTCTAAGCGTCTATCTTCCTTCTTAAAATATATCTCTTTATTTTACTGTATTATTACTCCTGTATTAAACCCTTTGATATACAGTCTAAGAAATAATGAAGTTAAAAATGCATTTTTGAACATTATTAAAAATCTTTCATCTGCTAGAGCAGTGTTTCTCAACTCCAGTCCTCAGGGCGCACCAACAGGTCATGTTTTCAGGATTTCCCTCAGATGAAACTGCTGTGGTAATTACTAAGGCAGTGAAACTGATAAAATCACCTGTGCAAAATAATGGAAAGCCTGAAAACAAGACCTGTTGGTGCGCCTTGAGGACTGGAGTTGAGAAACACTGTGCTAGAGCCATGTAGTTGTCTTAAAATGTTCAAAATCCAATGAAAAGGTAAAAAGTGAAAGGTTTTCTCTATATTCAATACTATGCAAAACAAAAATTGGGGTTGACCTTGAAGAATGTGTCCTTTTCAGCCTAGTCAACCAATTGACTGAACATTTCTAATGCCGCGTACACACGACCGTTATTCATATAATTAAAAAAAAATGTTTTTCTCTACGTGATTCCTCTCAAGCCTGCCTTGCATACACACGATCGTGAAAAAAAAGGCTCGAGCAAAGCGTGGTGATGTACAACACGTACGACAACACGTACAACAGCACTATAAAGGGGAAGTTTCATTCAAATGGCGCCACCCTTTGGGCTGCTTTTGCTGATTTCGTGTTACCGCATGTTAGTTTGCTGAGAGACAATTTGCGCTTTTCAGTCTTCGTGCTTTTCAGTCTGTTACAGCGTGACGAATGTGCTATCTCCATTACGAACGCTAGTTTTACCAGAACGAGCGCTCCCATCTCATAACTTGCTTCTGAGCATGCACGTTTTTTTCTCCCTTGTTAAAGCCTACACACAACCTTTTTTCACGACGTTAAATAGAACAACGAGAAAAAATAGAGCAGGTTCTACATTTAGAGCACGTCTAGAAAAATGCTCTGGAACATACACACGACCATTTTTCACCAATTTAAAAAAAAATTCTCGTCATGAAAAACAGTCGTGTGTACGCGGCATAAGAAGGTACAATTCATTTATATTATTCTATGTGTTAAATTTACTTGTTCCATTAAATTTTGCTGCTGCACATGCTTCAAAACAAGGCTTTGGACACGTTTTTTTAAAGCTCTCTGAACGCCAATCGAAGCACCTGTCACTTAATAAGATGGTTGGGCTTACACTCCTGTTTACACCTGCTTTTGCTTTGCTTTGCTTCGGCTTCACTTCAAAAATGATACCCCATGTCGCATTAGTGGTGCTTCAAAGTGGCTTCAAAGCCTCCATAGAAGTCTATGAGAAAACTCAGGTTGAAGCACCTGCAGCTTTTTAGAGGCTTTAATTCAGCTTTAGCTTCACTTGTTTTGGAGGTATTGCAAGTATGTGGTATCAACACACACACACACACAAGGACTCTGCCAAGCTTCATAAAAGCTTTAAAAAAGCACCACTAAAGCACCACTAAAGCATCATTAAAGCCCCACTGAAGCATGACAGCATGTAAAAACAAAGTTCCTCAAAATGTGGGACTTTAATGGATCAGAAACGCTCAAGGAGTAGGGAATTTTACAAAATTCCCTACTCTTTGAGCATTTCTGGTCCATTAAAGTTCCACCTTTTTTTTTTTTTGTTTCATTCTTTTTTATTGAGAAAAAGAAATATAAGAAAAGACAGTAACATGGATTGTAGGATGATACACAGCAACTACAAACAATATTACAGCAGTTGCAGGATAGTAGGCATCACAAAACCAGTTATGGCATAATTACGATGCATGTTACAAAGTACAGTAACTAGAACAGAGAACAGACTAGCTAAATCAAAGAACCATTTAGCTAGGTAGATAAGCGAACAAACAACCAAATAAACAAATAAATGAACAAGTAAACAGCAGGTCTATGTCGGAAAGGGCTAAGATTGTACATTCAATCACCGATCTTTGGCCCAGAGAACCCATAGTTGCCACTGACGGTCAAAGATGCGTTTTGAGCCATATTTGTAAGCCAGCAAGTTTTCGTACGTAAAGTTCTGTTTAACTATATCGATTACCTCTGATACATTAGGAGAGAGGTTAGACTTCCACTTCCTAGCAATTAACAACATAGCGGCTAACAAGATGTGGGTGACAATTTTTCGACAGTCTAGGGGAAAAAGATTGATACCTAAGTTGAGAACCGCCAGAGCTGGAGAGGGCTTGGTGAGAATCCCAGTAATATCCGAGATAGTACAAAATACCTTATTCCAAAAACTAGTAAGGTGTTTACATGACCAAAAAACATGCATAATCTGGCCTACTCCTCCACAACCTCTCCAACAGAGTGGGGAGTGTGAAGGCAAGAATTTAGAAAGTCTACATGGGGTAAGGTACCATCTCAAAGCAATTTTGTGGGCTAGTTCCCAATGATTTGCACATTTGGAGGCCTGGTAAATAGATTTGAAAGCTGCTTGCCATTGGCGAGGAGTGTAGGTCTCCCCAAGATCCGTTACCCACCTCTGATAAGGGGTGGATTTATAGAAAGTAAGTTTATCTTGGAGTAGGTGGTAGAATAGAGAAGTACCCTTAGCAGAGAGAGAAGGCTCCAAAAAGAAACTCCAACCTTGTCTGCAAAGGGTAATGTCAGGGGAGGGAAGAGATCCTAGAAGATGGGAAATTTGGAGATATAAATAATGATCGGTAGCTGGAATGCAGAATTCCTCTTGGATCTTTAAAAAAAATTTCAGAGCATTCCCCTCTAACAACTGTTGTAGAGTCAGGATACCTCGTCTCACCCAGGTAAGGAGAGACGAGTCAGGGATTAACAGCTCCACGGTTCTCAACGGGACCGGCACAGAAACTTTCTGATTTTGGGAAGGGGTCACGGAGCAAAGTATTCTCCATGCCTCCAAGGAAGCTTGAGTAGAAAGAGGTAGGAGGTTCAAATTCCTCGGCCTCCACACGTCAGCCAACAGCAGGTTTTGGAGGGAGGGAGTGAAACTACAATGTTCCTCCACATCAATCCACATCTTGTCCGCCGCAGGTGAAAACCAACTCCTCAACTGGGCCAACTGGGTGGCAATCCAATAATCGCGCAAGTCGACCATTCCCATGCCTCCTGCGTGTCTATGTTTCAGAAGCTGGGCATGGGAGCACCGAGGCTTCTTCCCATGCCAAACAAAATCTTTCAATACCTTATTAAGCATAAGCAGGTGCGATCTCTTAAGAGGCACAGGGAGTGTCCTGAAGATATACAAAATTTGGGGTAGCATGAACATCTTAAAAGTGGCGAGGCGCCCTGTCCAGGAGAGTTCACATTTAGACATTTTCTTTGCATCAATCTTAAGTTTATCAATGAGAGAAGAATAATTGACATCTGCTACACGTGTGAGATCAGATACCAAGCGGATACCCAGGTAAGGAATCCCATCCGTGCTCCAAGTATATGAGTATAACGATTGGAGTTTTTCACGAAGAGTAGGATCTATTCCTAAATCTAACACTAGGGATTTTGTATAATTGACTTTATAATAGGACAAGGCACTGAAGGTCTGAAGGATGTCATGAGTTGCTGCTAAGGATTTACTTGGGTTTGTCAAGAAAATGATTATATCGTCAGCGAACAAATTTATAACGTGAGAGGTAGTCTGACCTTTGAAACCATGGATGTGTGGTGAGCTTCTAACGGCCTCAGCCAGGGGTTCAATTAACAAATTAAAAATGGATGGGGACAGGGGGCAGCCCTGCCTGGTCCCATTAGAAATCATAAAGGGGTTGGAGAGGATGTTAGAAGTGTACACTCTTGCAGATGGCAAGGTGTACAGCGCCAGAATAGCAGTTAAAATAGGCCCAGAGAATCCGAATGTTTGGAGAGCATGGGTCATGTATTGCCAATGGATGCGGTCGAATGCCTTCTCCGCATCCAGGGAAAGGAGCAGAGAAGGCACCCGACCCGTCCTAGCCTGATGGATTATACCCAACACTCTCCTGGTAGCATCTGCCGCCTGGCGACCGGCAATGAAACCCGTTTGATCCGATTTAATAAGGGTTGGAAGGATGGGGGACAATCTATGTGCGATAATCTTTGCGTACAACTTAAGATCTGTGTTTAGGAGTGAAATCGGCCTATAATTGGAAGGCTGGGTGGGGTCCTTACCTGGTTTTGGTATTGTTACAATATATGCCTGCAACATTTCCTTAGGAAAAGGAGCAGAGGCCATTGCAGCTGCGAACACCGAAGAAAGATTAGGGGCTAGAACATCTTGAAACCGCTTATAGTAGTCATTCGAGAAGCCGTCAGGTCCCGGGGACTTCCCAAGTGGCAACGAATGAATTGCTTTTGCAATCTCCTGGGGAGTTATAGGCGCGTTAAGCGCCCGCAACTGATCAGACGTAAGAGCAGGGAGTTGCAAAGAGGCCAAAAAAGATTGAATATCTGAGTCATCAGGTTGCGGGGTATTAGGGTCATCTTTCAGGTTGTAGAGGGAACCATAGTAAGACGCAAAAGCGTCAGCGATATCTTTAGGGTTAGTAATTTTCCTCTGTGAGGATGAGTCTATCAGGTGGCTAATTTTCATTTGTAATTTGAAACGATTGGCAAGAAATTTGCCTGCTTTGTTGCCGGAGGAATAATATGTTAGTTTAAGGGCCTTAAGAAATTTATCATGGCGCTCTATCAACATCAGACGCAAATCAGAGCGCAATTTAGAAAGAGCTGTGCACAAGGATTGGGAGGGGTTAGCTTTATTGGAAGCGTCAAGAGATTGGATATCTTTCAGTATTTTGTCAAGCTGCAACAACCTCTCTCTCTTAATACGAGAACACATCTGAATAAAAATTCCCCTCATATAAACTTTATGAGCACACCATACAACATAAGGGTCAGAAACCGATTGAGAGTTAAACCGAAAATATTCCTGAAGAAGGTTAGCAATATCTAAAACATTACGTTCAGAGTTAAAAAGTTGTGAGTTAACTCTCCAGATGTACGCAGGGTTGGGTGTGTGTTCCTCCAGAATTGATATAAACTGGAGCGTGATCGGACCACGTAATATCATGTATACTGGAGGAAGACACAGCCTGTAGAAGCACCTTATCCACCAAGATCATATCGATCCTTGAGTATGAGTTATGGCGTGCAGAGTGGAAGGTAAAGTCACGTTCTTCGGCATGTTGACACCTCCAAGCATCGTAGACGTCTTCCTTGTGGAAGAGTGGTTGGAGTGCTAAAGGCAGACGTTTAGGCTTAGAAGAGAGGTCTAAATGAGGGTCAGCAGTGGCATTAAAGTCTCCGCATATCACCAGCTGCCCTCGTCTAAGGTGTGATATTTTGCGGAACAATTTTCGTACAAAGCGACTTTGACGGGTGTTGGGAGCATAGGCACACACTATTGTGAAGGGCCTGTTGTTAATATCACACACAAGTATCAAAAACCTGCCATCAGGGTCTCGGAAGGAGTCATGAAGGGAAAAGGCTACAGAGTTTTTAACCGCAATAAGGACTCCCTTCCGTTTCTGCGAGGCGGATGCGGTAAATATGTGGGGAAACTGTTTGTGATACAAGGCCGGTAAAGCTGATTCCAGAAAGTGCGTTTCCTGCACACAGATTAAGTCACTCCTCAGTTTAAGAGATTAAGCCCAAAGAGACGCCCGTTTAGCAGGGTGATTGAGGCCTCTCACATTAAAAGACGTTATTTTAAACACCATCTGGACAATAGAACAGAGTGCCTATGTTACCTCCCGGCCTCAAGCCTCAAGCCTCAAGCGGAGCTGCACAGACAGTGGCAGGGCTGTGGAGCTGCACGATGTGGTGATGAGCATCTAAGGGCCGTTCCCGAGCATTTGACCTGCAGTTCAAAACAAAAACAAAAACAAAAAAAGAAGAAAAGAAAACAAATCGAACAGGATATAAAAAAGTGGGCGATTCCAGCCGGAATCTGAGTGCAGACGAGATGCACCAAAGCTGTAAGGGGGTCATCTTGGGCATAACGTCCTAGCGGACCGGGGTAAGAAAGCAATAAGGAGTATATGCTGGTTGGCACATGTGGTTAATTAGCACGGTTCTTCTGTTTGCGCTTGTAGGAGACGGTCTGCCATACCTCTAGTGTATCGATCTTAGAAGGAGACGTTTGGGGAGCAGGTTCTTGTTCTGGCAGGATATCCCAGGAGCGAAGCAAAGCCAGGCCGCCATCCAAAGATGTTATTACTGAGGTGGAGTTGTTGTATGTGACGGTGAGCTTCGTTGGAAAGCCCCAGCGATAAACAATGTCGTGATTTCTAAGAGCCTTTGTGATCGGCAAGAGTGATTTTCTTTTTTTGAGCGTATATTGCGAGAGATCCGCATGCACTTGGAGGCGAGAATATTTCTCTGGGATCTGATTATTTTTCCGGAAGTTAGCCATAAGTTGGTCTTTCACATGGTAGAAATGCACTCTCATAATAACGTCTCTCGGCAAGTCTTCTGATAAATAAGAAGGTTTCGGCAGACGGTGTATGCGATCGACCACTACTTCGGAATCAGGCACAGATGGCAAAACCGCACGGATTAGGTCACAAGCATACTGAGTCAGATGGGTATTCAGAACAGTTTCGGGGACCCCCCTAAGTTTCAAATTATTTCGCCTTGAGCGGTCCTCAAGATCTGCGATTTTGGCTCTGAGGTCCTCAAGTTGTTCATCATGATCATTGTGGGAATCTATCAGGGAGTTATGAGAAGAAGCAAATTCCCCCATCTTATGTTCAATCTTGTCTACTCTGCCTCCCAGCTCCTGCACTTCAGCTTTAAAAGTAGCAACACATTGCACCATGTCTGATTGCAGTGATGTACGGAGAGACAGCAGCATATCTTTGAGTGTAGATTCAGAGACAGGCTGAGAGGTGGCAGGGAAGGAGTTAAAGGTATCAGAGAGTTCTCTTGTAGTGTCAGCAGAGTTGCAGTCCAGGCTTACCTCTATAGGAGATGAACCCACAGACATCCTGGGCTTCGATTTAGCAGGGCTCTGCATTGATGGGGTTGAAGCCGCTGGTGATCTGGGCTGAGTAGCCTTAACTGCGGGGCTCTGTGAGGAGCGAGAGGAGCCGCTGGAGGAGGCCGGCGAGCAGCCGCCGGCGCCATCTTGGACACGCTGTTGATCCACGGGGAGGAAGAAATGCGGGAGTTTCTGACTCCTGACGGGTTCTTTCTTCCTCCTTGCCATCGCGGGGTGTTCCGCTGCCTGTCACCGAGCCACAGGGGTTGTTTTGCGGTTGTTTAAAGTGCCGCTAGCCGCCGAAAGTCCCGGTCCTCTGGTGGAGCTGTGAGCCTAAGCGTCCATCCAGCCGCACGGTAGCCACGCCCCCCCAAGTTCAACCTTTTGAGGAACTTCATTTTTACATGTTGTATTAGGGTGTGGACCTGAATTAGCTATTTTCCAATTAGTTGGAAATAACCTTCTTTTGTTGCACTGAAGCATTAGGCCGAGTACTCACGAGCAAACATGTCCGTTCGAAATGTCCGACGGGCTGTTTCCGGCGTACAAGGCTGTTTTTTCATTTGGCCCGCTGGCTTGTACACACCAGCGGACGATATTTCCCTGCGGACCTGAACGCGTGCACGTAATCCACGTTTGACGTCACTATAAAGGGAAAGGCCAAAGTCAATGGCGACGCCCTCTGTTCCGCTTTTGCTAGTTACGGCTTTGCTCGTGTTAGTGAAGGTTTGGTTAGAGCTGATTCGCGCTTCTCGGTCTCCAGGCTTTAGCAGGTAGTATTTTCTCGTTCAGTGCGTGTGCTTGTGGGTACGTAGTTGGCATTCGGGTACAGGCGTGCAGTTCGTTCTGCTTAGCAGATTCGTACTGTGCGTTCGTATCTGTGTGTCGTGCGTTCTTTGCAGGTACCACTGGATTTGATTGTGCTTTCTGTTGGAGTGTGTTCTTGACTGACCAGCCGGCCGGTTTGAAGCCATGATGGAGCAGCAGCGTCAATTTTCGCGAGTTGGTGCTGTTTATGGGATGGCTGCTGGATATGTTCATTATTCCAGTACTTTGGCCAGAAACAGGGGGCGGAGGCGTTTCTGGACCAAGAATTGGTTGCGCCAGCGTGACCAGTTCTCACATATGCCTCTGCTTAGGGAAATCCAGGAGAATAATCCTAATGACTATAGGAATTTTCTCCGCATGACGGACCCCGTATTCAACAGTCTGCTGGATCTTCTGTCCCCCTATATCACGAGGCAGGACACTGTGATGCGCCAAGCCATCACGGCCGAGCAGAGGCTTATTGCCACGTTGCGGTACCTGGCGACTGGGAGGAGCCTGCAGGACCTCAAGTTCTCAACAGGCATCTCTCCGCAGGCGCTTGGGGTCATCATACCGGACACGTGTGCTGCCATCATTAAAGTTATGCACGAGGAGTATATGAAGGTAAGTTTCCTCATTTTAACCTCACAATGTGTCTTTAATAATGTGGCAAACTAACTTTTTATTTTATTTCCCAGATATGCTGTGTGTTTAACTAATGTTCCCTTTTCTCACTATGCATGTTGATATCAGCTTTTACATGTTCTTTTTATTTTGGCCTACCTGCATATTTTGATCTTACCCAATATTAACCTGTCCAGCATGCTATCTTCGGGCCAACCCCCACCATGCCACTATTTTTTTATTTTTTTGGTTTTCTAAAAACAGTTTAAACACCCCCCACCCCCCCTTCAAAGTGTTTTTGTCCCCATCAGAGGGCTGTGGAGTCTCTTATTAATTAATTGGCCCTATATATTTGTGCCCCGAAATTCTCCCTTCATAATTTGCAAATGCTATTTAAAAAATGTAAAGTTGCACAAGGATGCTTGTATGATTATGTTTGCAATGTTTATGTGCCAAAGTACTAAATCTCTTTTTTTGTTTGTCCCCACAGCTACCCTCCACACCACAGGAATGGCAGTCTGTGGCTTCCCAATTTGCCGAGCGGTGGGATTTTCCTAACTGCGGTGGAGCAATAGATGGGAAACACGTCCGCATTGTGCCCCCACCCCACTCGGGGTCCTACTATTATAATTACAAGGGTTATCATAGTATCGTGTTGATGGCGGTGGTGTCGGCACAGTATGAGTTTCTATATGTGGACGTGGGGAAGAACGGCCGGATGTCAGATGGGGGAGTGTTCGCACGGACTGATTTCTATGATCGTCTCCAAACTGGTGGTCTGGCATTGCCACCAGATGAAGATAATGTGGAAGGACTTCCGTTTGTGTTCCTAGCGGACGAGGCTTTTGGCCTTGGACCTCACCTAATGCGGCCTTTTCCCCAGAGGACCCTCACCTCAGAGAGGAGTGTGTTCAATTTTCGGTTGTCCAGGGCTCGGAGGGTAGTCGAGAATGCCTTTGGGATCCTCAGCAACCGGTTCCGCCTGTTCCTGACATCGATACATTTGGCGGAATATAAATTGAACACCGTTATATTTGCCTGCTGCATTTTGCACAATTTTCTACGCAGGCACTCCCAGACGTACCTAGCCTCCATGGGCTCTGAGGCAGGACTACCCTCAGAGAACATTCCTGGCCTGGACACTGGTCGCGCTGGCTTGGCCCCCCAATCTGCTCGTGAGGTACGCGACAAATATGTTGAGTACTTCATGGGTCGGGGGGCCATTGCTATGCCAGATCATATTTCTTTCTAATTCGGCCCCCAAAGAAAGGAATATTCTCACAACTAATAAATAATTAGACCATTGGACTTTATACAGTTGTTTGTCATTACTGCTTTTTCTCTATTTTTCTGTCTTCCAGGTTATCTCCAAAAATAGTGCACTTCTAGTGCCAGATTTACTTACTCAGATGTATTAACTAACCACATTTGCACATTATTCACTCATCTACTAACTGGGTATTCAGTCTAGAAATAAGAAGCCACTCTTTTTTCTGCTTTTGATGTCTCATTTTTTTTTTTTATTTTAGTCATTTTTTAACAAGAAATGTGTATTTTTAGGCAGAAAACATTTCCTGCAAATTCTTGAGACAAAATATTGGCTTTTAATTATTTATTTTTTTGTCTTTATTGACAGTGATTATCAATAATAATGATCGAAACACAATGTAAGAATAATTTCACTGAAACTATACGCTAGAATTTTTGGGCTTGTCATTTGTTTGTGTCTAATTTTTTTTACAAGATTTTAACACAACACAAAACATTTTTTTTTTTTTACAAAAATTAGTTAACTTCTTTCTTTAGGTGAGATTTATTGTTCGTTTTGTGATCTGAAAATGGAAACATTTACAAACCAAAAAAGATCAACACCAAACAAAAATTAAAAACAATAACAGCAGTCAGTCATATGGATGGTGTGCTTTCACACTGGAACACGCCAAAATTTCTAAATGCACACATTCAGTGAAAACTCGCCAAATGTCATTGGTTAAACAGACAAATGGCCACATGTGCTATCTGACATCATGGGTGATCAATGTCTGTGTTTTGTGGGAGCAAACCCTTCCTCTCAACTACTTGAGGATCGAGGAGGGGTTTGTACCCACAAAGCACAGACAATAGATAGTCTGTGATGGCAGCTAGCACATATTGGCACACTGTGTGTGCATTTAGAAATTTTGGCGTATTATAAAGTACAAAAATTAAAAAGGGTTTTGTGGGCGGGGGATGGGCGGGGGATGGGCTTCTGTGGTTCAGTCTTTGACACGGCCCATCATGTCCATGATATTTTTGTAATTTTGGTTGATGACTAGCATCCTTTGTCGCATGTTCTCCATTTCCGTGCTACACTCTGAAATGACATTTCGCACATTCTGCTCCATGACTAGCATCCTTTCCTGCATAATGTCCATTTCCGTGCTGCACTCCATTAGTTGCTGTATAATGATAGAAGCACTTGCACGTGAAAAATGTGCTACTCCATCTTGATCCCCTAAAAAGAAACAAATTGGCATTCAAAATATGTAAATAATTTCCAGCCTATCTGCATATGTTTGGCCCTATTAATATAGGGGTGACACTGACCTGATGGCCTGATAATTTCCACATCCCCAATTTCTTCATCTTCTATCACTCCTCCTTCTTCCACCACCTCCCCATCATCTTCTATCACTCCTCCTTCTTCCACCACCTCCCCATCATCTTCGACTCCTCCTTCATCCATCAATCCACCTTCTTGCAATTTGCCAAATTGTTCTTCCGCCACTTGCCCTTCATCTGATATAAATTCTAAGTCCAAAATAACTTCTTCCTCCTCTCTTCCTTCCTCCTTTCTTCCTTCCTCTTCTCCTTCCACATCCTCTTCTCCTTCCACATCCTCTTCTCCTTCCACATCCTCTTCTCCTTCCACATCCTCTTCTCCTTCCACATCCTCCTCTCTTCCTTCCCCAGCCTCCTCCTGCTCAACATGTGGAGGTGTTTGATTTTCCGGGTGTCTGGCCCTCTCTGCCTCCTCCAATTGCTGGCGTCTTCTTTCCCCTATAAGAAATAATAAAAAACAAAAGGTATACTCATCAGCACACTGATATTGGATATCATAAATCGCACACATTGCATAGACGATACATTTATGATGATTTTTGGTTGTTTATTCTTTCAGCAATCCTCCATTTTTGGCGTAGTTCTAGGCCAAGCTCTGATCCTGCCCCTTTTTTGCAAAGAAGTGACACAAATGGATGTCCCCCCAAAACATTAATTCTCGTCGACCCTCCAAATAAATATACTTTGATTTTTGAGACACAGGTGCTTTGCATTTCAAGATGTTAAAACATCAGCTTTATTTGCATTTTGGAGAATGAATCTTGTTTGCCTGTCACATTCACTCAATTTAATTTCTGTGATTTTGCTATTCAACAATGTTGGAAAACCAAGTTTGGGGCCAGTCAGCCATGTCCAGGTGTGTTGTTCCTGGAGTAACGTCACATTTTTGCTAAACAATGTCATATTACGCGTGTTTACTATTTCACAAAATTTGTTTAAGGTTGTTATTTGACATAAACACAATACAGTATCTACACGTGTTCAAAAGTAAAAGCAGGCCAAGGAGGCAGATGTGAAAAAATACATGTCAACACATTATTGCAGACATTCCCCCCCCCCTTAAATAATATGGACTTACTTTTACGCAGAATTTTGAGGATCTTCTTCATGTGATGTGGCTCCCTCAATTTTAAATCGGACCAACGCTTCCGTAGTTGCTCCTTTGACCTGGTGACACCAAACATTCTCCTCATTCTCCTTGCCACCTTGTCCATTATGTGTGACTTCCTACGGTTCGGTGTTTTGTAGGGCCCACATTCACCATCATAATCCTTCCTCCTCATGATGTAAACCAACTCCACCATTTCTTCGAACGCCATATTAGTGGCTTTATATCTTTTAGGCCTGGATCGGGACGGTCCAGCCTCTGTCCCTTCACTTGCGCCATGAGAGCTCCGTGCCCGCTCGTGTGACATCGCCATCTTTCCTTCCCACAGAGATTAGGGGCGTGGAAACGAGGAAATGTCCCGTCAGGGGCGGAGATGAGGGCGGGGATTATTGCATATGCGGAGTGTCGCGAATGCCAACAACGTATTGACGTAGGTTACGCGGAGAATATTCGCGCGATTCCAGAACCTACACAGTTAACGCCATATTTACTTTTTCAATTGATTAGGGGCATGGCAAAGGTGACGAGGGCGGCGTTTCATACATACGCGGAGTGGATAAAAGGCGCTTGACGTGATTACGTAGGTTACGTGTTAATTCAGCGAGCGGAAGAAACGAGGATTGTGAGAGAGGCAGGTAAGAAATTTAAACATGGGATCAGCAGCGGGCTCTAAAATGTAGAGCAATGGGATGGGGGTTTGGTCTGTTGGTTGCACAGTTTTATTAAGCTATTATGTCTCTTGGATACCAGAATGTGATTTTCATACCCAAATGCTTTTGTAGACATCACAAAATAGAGAGATCAAAAATGCTGTGACTCATTAGTAATTATGTAGGGTGTATTCAGATCAGGCCAAGTATTGTTCTGTGTTGGTTGGACAGAGGTCATTAGGAAGTTTCTTTCATGTAATCAATGCTGAGGGGCAGGATATCTACACATGCAATAGTGCCTTGATGAATGCTGTCATTTGTAAGAATTGTGTATGGTTGTAGATTTATATTATTTCCTGCAATGTAACCAAAGGGGCGGCATGTTAAAAAAAAATGTTAGCTAAAACCAACCAATGGGGCAGAGCTGGCCAGCATTTTCAAAACAAGAGACACTGTGTTTGTATTTCTATATAGGTACTACTTTTTTAACAACATATTCTATCAATGTAAATGCTGAGGCTTTTTTAAATTGTGTTTTTGGTTTCTTTTCATTTTTTCTATCTAGAATAAAAAAAATAAAAAAATAAATTCACAATGGATCTCCTGCAGAGCCAAGACATTATCCAGCATTTGCTGGATAAATTTCGGGAAATGCCCATCCTGTGGGATTCAAAGCAGGACCATTACCACAATAAGGACGTACGAGCGGCAGCACTTGAACAGCTAGCAGCATACATGAGGACATGGGTGCCAGAATGCAGTGCCAACATGGTGAAGGATAAACTTGCCAACCTCAGGGGCACATATAGGAGAGCGTACAAAGCTCACCAAAAGCAGCTAAGATCTGGAGCAGCAGCAAGACCACCAAAGGAACCCAAGCTGTGGTATTACAACCAGATGTCATTTTTGCGGGATCAAATGAAAGGCAGGCCATCAATGTCGAGTCTGAATCCCAACCTTTCCTCCACGCTACCTCCCAGCGGGACTTCCCCAGATCACCACAGCCCTGCAGAGTCGGATGAAGAGGGCCTGGCTGACAGAGAGGCAGATCTGCGCCTCTACGATGATGAGGTATAGTAGTTTCATAACTATTTATGTAATAATATTAATTATTGTTTGATTCTTGACTTGATATTGGTTAATAAAATACAAGCTGGGAAGTAAAAATCTAAAATCGTGGGCAAACAAATAGGTGTCAGGGATGACAACTGCAGGGGTCAGAGGGTGAGTCTGTTTTCAAGTTTAAATTCAAGGCAAAAAATAAGATTCAAGCATGAAAATGTGAGTGAGTATATTCCTAAATATATTACAACATGTCCCTTTTTTTTACACAGGAAGAAGAGACCAGCCAGGAGGTGGCAGATCCTCTCCTCACTGACAGCCAGGCCGAAGGGGTCAGTGGCAGCCAGGAGGAGGCCGGGCCCAGTGGCGTTCAGCAGCTCCCCAGGACAACCACCACCAGCCAGGCTCCTCCACTTTATATTAGGCCACCAGGCCGTAAGAAGAAATTGGGGGCAGTGGAGGAAGCCAGCCTGAAAATGATTCAGGAGGCGAGTGCCATCATGAGGGCCCCCCTCAACCCCACTGAGGCCTACAGTGCCTCCGTGGCACATGACCTGAATCAAGGCACGGAGGAGCAGAGGCAACTGGCAAAGGGCGTGATCAACCAGGCCCTTTGGTGGATGCAGAGGGAGCTGCTGACCCCAGACACTGGGCTATGTGACCCGGCCCGGCTTGCTGAACACCATTCTCATGCTGCCACATCATCCCCACCTGCAAGGGCCCAGGGAAGACCCGCTGGAAGGCAGCCTGGAAGGAAGGTTGCAAGGAAGAGGAGACGTTGATGCCCTGCCTTCCATTTGATCCCCCACAAATGGCATCTTGTTTGGACTACCACAGCTTGGGTTCCTTTGGTTATGTGCTGCTGCTTCAGATTTTATTTAGTGTGCTTCCTGAGGTTGGCTAGTTTATCCTTCACCATGTTTCAAATGCAAGTTTGCATGTATGTTGCTAGCTGTTCAAGTGCTGCCATTCTGATTTTGATCCTTTTTATAATTTGCTCAAATAAAAGCCTTTTTGTTGATTTGAAAAACGTGCCTATTGTTTGTAATACTGTGGGTATTATTTTAGGCATCAAACATTACAAACAAATAAAATGTTTAATCTAAAATATTCACTAACTCATGTGGGGGGGGGGGGGGTCATTTGGTGTGCCAACATGGTAGACAATTTAAAAAACCTTCAAAAA
The DNA here is from genome assembly GCF_905171775.1 of Rana temporaria. Taxonomy (NCBI): domain Eukaryota; kingdom Metazoa; phylum Chordata; class Amphibia; order Anura; family Ranidae; genus Rana; species Rana temporaria. The sequence goes on along the minus strand of NC_053492.1, from coordinate 31,994,631 downwards.
AATCCTGTTAAATATACAAACAAAAGCTAAATCAAAACTATTTCCTATTACAATATTCTAAATGGTGACATAACTATAAACACCTAAAGAAAGTGGGAAAGATAACCATTAAACATTAAAAGCAAAAAATTTGAAATGTGGAGGACCACTAAAAATATGATACGTCGGGCCAATAAAAGTTTGCAAAAATCTTACTACATCACAGCTAACAAATGTCACTTTTCAGTATGGAACAACTCAGTTGAAATAACATGAGCTAAATAACTGATTAGTTATAGCAATAGAAGAATGAATAAAACGACGGCATCAAGCATTGGTTATTGTGTGTTTTGCTTCAGTGTTCTATTGCTAGAATTAATCTTTCTATTGACGAATGTGCCATATCCCAAACAAACGTGAGTTTTACCTGAACGAGCGCTCCCGTGGCCTCATTTAGTCTGAGCATGCGCGGGGTTTTTGTACGTTGGTTTTGTGTACTCACCACCAAACATGTACGTTCGGACAGGATTTGAGCGGACGGTTTTAAAACAAGTTTGGAAATAAATGTCTGCTGAAAAACGGCCCGGCGGGCAAATGTACGGTGAAATTCTGTACGCTCGTAACTACACACGACCAAACATGTATGCTGAAACTGGTCCGCGGGCCAGTTTCAGCAAACATGTTTGGTCGTGAGTATGGGGCCTTACAGAACCATCAAACACACATCAAAAAGCATTATGAAGCCGTGGGATCTTTAATGAGAGCTGAAGTCAAAGCAAGTGTAAATAAACACTTAGGCCTTGTACACACAACCGTTTTCCTCGACAGAATCCATCAAGAAACTTGGTGGCAGAGCTTTTTGCAGAGCGAAACGGTTGTGTGTATGTTTTTCATCGAGAAACTCGATGGGAACTCCTGGAACTCGATGAAAAAAGTTCTCTTTTTCCTCGTCGGGGGTCTCAATTTCCTCGTCGTGTTCCTTGTCAGGCTGGTTTTCGACGAGAAACACGTTCGTGTGTATGCTTAGAAACTCGCACATGCTCAGAAGGGTGGCGCCAGTGAAATCAAACTTCCCCTTTATAGTGCCGTCGTACGTGTTTTACGTCACCACGTTTGAGAACGACGAGATTTTATCTTGACAGTGTGTACGCAAAATAAAGCTTGACAAGATTCTCGACAAGCCTAACAAGGAACTCGTTGAGGAAAACGATGTTTCATTTACGACGAGTTCCTCGGTCGTGTGTACGAGGCCTTAGGGTGGGAAAGGTTGTGTCCAAATGCCTGCCTGGAATTGATAATAAATACAACCAAGTCCTAAAGAGTGTTATGCTGGCAACATTTATCAAATAAAGCAAAAATAAAATCTGGACCATCAGTGTAAATCAACTGCCATCTGTTTCATTTTTCCTGCCATTGTTGATGTCATCTGCTTTTGAATTGCATTAATACCCAGGGGATCAGGGAGTTTCTCTTCATCTTAAAGCAAATTCTACAATGTTACTGTTAGCCCAAGCTGACCGGATGATGCACGCCTAGGAAGTGGGTTTAAATATTCAACATGGAAGAGGAGCTGTCGTTTTTAAAAGGTGGACTTTCTAAAAAAGATCTAAGTAATGATACACAACTCCATGCATTGCTCTTAAAAATCTTCTGTTTATTAGTTCAGTACACATAATCTTAGTACAGCAGTTGACACATTTCAGCCTTGTTGGCCTTATTCATAACAAATGACATGTACAAAAACACCACAGCATATGGAGAGATTTACTAAAACTGGCGCACTCAGAATCTGGTGCAACTGTGCATGGAAGCCAATCAGCTTCTAACTTCAGCTTGTTCAATTAAGTTTTGACAATAAAACTTGGAAGATAATTGATTTTTCTATGCAGAGATGCACCAGATGCATCTCCCTGTTCTGCCTTGTGACAGGACACTGATCGTCTGCTCCCTGTCATCGGGAGCAGTGATCAGTGTCGTGTCACAGTAGGCCAGGCCCACACACAGTTAGAATCACTCCCTAGGACACACTTAACCGCTTCCCCGCCCCTTACTGGTTAACCTCTTTACTGCAAGAGTCATTTACACAGTAATCAGTGCATTTTTATAGCACTGGTCGCTGTATAAATGACAATTGTCCCAAAATAGCGTCAAAGGCATCCGATGTGTCCACCGCAATATCGCAGTCACAATAAAAAATTGCATATCGCCACCATTACTAGTAAAAAAAATATTAATAAAAATGCCATAAAACTATCCCCATTTTGTAGACGCTATAACTTTTGCGCAAACCAATCAATAAATGCTTATTGCGATTTTTTTTACCAAAAATATGTAGAAGAATACGTATTGGCCTAAACTGAGGAAACAGTTTTTTTATATATATTTTTGGGGGATATTTACTAGAGCAAAAAAAAAAATTGCTTTTTTTTCAAAATTTTCGCTCTATTTTTGTTTATAGTGCAAAAATTTAAAACTGCAGAGGTGATCAAATACCACCAAAAGAAAGCTCTATTGGTGGGGAAAAAAGGATGTCAATTTTGTTTGGGAGCCACGCCGCTAGACCGGGCAATTTTCAGTTAAAGTGACGCAGTGCCAAATCGCAGAAAGCGGCTCGGTAATTTGGCAGCCAAATCCTCCGGGGCTGAAGTGGTTAAGAACACCCATAGTTAAATGCTGCACAAAAGGAGATAAGCAATCACTGTACTTAAAAGGGTTTTAGACCCCCAAGGTTTTTCACCCTTTTAAACCTTTTGTGGGATGCAATGGATGCAGCAGCAGGACTCGGTAGCGCGCCCTCACAGGTGTCCCCTTGGAATGCAGGTCTCTGAGAGGGCACTCGATGCAGGGAGGAGCCAGGAGCACCACTCGGGGACCCCAGAAGAGGTGGATCTGAGCCACTCTATGCAAAACCCTTGCACAGAGGAGGTAAGTATAAAATGTTTGTTATAAAAAAAACAAGACTTTACAATACCTTAGGTCACGTTTTTACAGTGGCAAAACAAACACTTGCTAAAGCCTTAAAATATCCCACTCCCTCAGTCAAAGGTTACACAGACCATGTTAATTTCTGATGCAATGGAGAAGTAAATGGGCATTTGGAACCCTTGGTTTACTTGGATGGATCAGATACTAGTGTATTTGGTTTCTAAAATGGGAACTGATCATGACCCTGTCTACCCACCTTCCTGTCTTCATGCCTCATCTTGTTGTGTATTGCAGTCACACCCTGCAACTGTCCCCCATCTCTATTTCACAACCCTTTCCCCATTTTTATTTCCCTTCTTTTTTCCCTTTTACTACTTTTCCCTTATCTGGGTTACATGTTGTAAAGAAATAATATGTTTATATTGCCCCTATATCTAATTCCTTGCTTGCCACTTTCCTGTCTCTTATATAATGGCAGATGTGTATATAGTGGAACCTTGTTTTTTTATAAGTAATACAGTTAACGAGCGAATTTGAAAGATGAGCAACTTTTTTTTAAATCCTGACTCGGTTTGTGAGTGTTGTCTCGCAAAACAAGCAGAATTCTAGCTAATGGGGTGTGCAGTACCGCATTTGGCCATGGATGCGAGGGTGCCAGTGACACTCGGAACGGTTTAGAGCCTTTCGGAAATACTCTGAGATCAGCCGAGCTGCCCCCGAGTATTTCTGAGGCTCTCTGGCATCCCCCCCACCTCTGGCCACATGCGACATTGCATGCCATAGAAGTCAAAGCGGAACAAATCATATTTGTGTCCATTGACTTCTATTCTATTACATTGACTTGATATGCGAGTGGTTTGGATAAAAAACATTCTCCTGGAATGGATTATGCTCGTAATCCAAGGTTCCACTGTATGTGATTTTGTCTTCAGCAAAGTGTACAATGTACATTGTTTCGTGCAGTGTCAACATTACAAAACATAAAAATAAAGATAATTAGACAAAATTACAGTTGATGGGCTGATAATAAATTTTTGTTTATGCATGACAGCTTTGTGAATTGAGACAATGCATCTTGAGTCCATTTATGTGTGTACATTAATGGCAAAAGGGAGATAATTTGTAGCAGCCAATCACAATGCGATGTGTTATACCACAGTGTACTGCATTTTGGTAGAATTGCTTATATATACTGACAATTTTTAAATACAAAGAAGAAAATGTGCTATATTATGGCATGAGTTGACATGACATTTTATGTTTTTTTCTTTTGGCTATCTGCACAATAATCAGTTTATTTCTAAAAACAGATTATCATTTTATTATTTGTTATCTTTATTTGTATTTCATTAGCTGCAAGAATTGCCTGCATTCCAAGCAACGTATGGAATTTTGTGTGTATTTCCCTATATCGAAAAAATATAAATCTTAAATCTAAAAATTGAAACCTTTCGAAGCACTGTTAACTTACTGATAACATTGGGGGTTGATTTACTAAAACTGGAGCATGCAAAACCAGCTTCCAATTTTTTGTCAAAACTTAATTAAACAAGCTGAAGTTAGAAGTTGATTGGTTACCTTGCACAGCTGTACCAGATTGTGCTCTCTCTTATTTTAATAAATTAACACCATTGTCAATTTACAAGGTGAGATTGCTAAAAATAAAAAAAATTAACAAATTACCTACTTTGTCACAATTCTATCAATATTTTGTTCCAGGAAATACTCTCGTTGTCATTAATATCTATATGAGAGATATGAAGTTTTTCATTGATTGTTATATTCACTAAGATTATAGGAGCCTATGATGTATTGTGGCATTTAGTGGGTACTAAATGCCACAAGTAAAAAAAAAAAAAAAAAAAAACCGAACAAATCAAAAATCTCCAGTTCCAGAGACACATATAGGTAGATTCACAAAGAGTTAGGCTGGCTTATCTACAGATAAGTCGATCTAACTCTGAATCTAAGCCGACCTATGTTTAAGTGTATTCTCTAACAGAGATACACTTAAACATATCTAAGATAGGATGGCTTGCGCCGTCCTATCTTAGATTGCAATGTTCTGGCTTACCGCTAGGTGGCGCTTACATTGCGGCCGGCCTAGATTATGTAAATTAGGGGATACGCCGATTCCCAACGATTTACGAGCGTACGCCAGGCCTACACCGTCGAGTTACGTCGTTTCCGTAAGGGATAGGCCGCCTAAATTTAGAGCTATGCTCTAGTGGACTAACTATTGTTAAGTATGGACGCCGTTCCCGCCGCGAGGTTCGAATTTTTAGCGTCGTTTGCGTAAGTCGTCCGCGAATCGGGAGTTACGTCGTTTACGTCCGTGTCGAAATCAATAGGGCCGTACAATGCGCCCTGGGAAATGTAGTCGCCCGGCGCATGCACAGTACGCAAAAACGTTGAAAAACGTGAGGTCAAGCCTCATTTCCATAGTACACGCCCCCAAACAAGTCATTTGAATTAGGTGCGCTTACGCCCGCTCGTTTTAGGCTACCCTGCCGAAAATTAACAGGTAAGTGGTTTGAGAATCACTAATAGCCTAAATAATTTACGGCGGTGTAGCCTAAAAAGACTAGGCTAGGCCGTCCTAATTTTAGGCCATTGTGTGTGAATCTACCCAACACATTGGGGATTAGTAGAAAACCAACACAAGAGATATGGGAAGAGTCTGCCAGTAGTAATAATACCATCCCACCAATCTGGGGGGAAACATTTAACTCTGGTGACACACTCTTCACAATTATGCCCATAGGTTCTCTCCGTGCATATCACCATACAAGTAAGCATTTATCAAATGGCACAAAATCACTTGTACCTTAGAAGTTTTGGGCTTTTCTATATAACTCAGCTGAAATTAGATCTATATGGTGTGATTTTGCAAATTCAGGTCTTTATGGTGTCCTATAGCAAACACAGGTTATCTATAGCTGATCTTGCATAAAACAAGCCTCAGTCACAAGCATTCCAAGTTTAGTATATTTTTAGGCAAATTAACTTTTTAGTCCAATATTTAACTGGGTTAATTGGATAAATAACTGTTCATAGGTGTCCAGATATTCAGATTATACATACTGTTGTATACAGGTATGCCCTAAAAATGAATAGTATTGTACAATTGCAAGACATAGCTCAAAGCTGAAATTAGGATCACAGTTTTAAGCTAACTAATTTTATTTATGCCACGAAGAACATTTCACTAACATAATACATTTTTCATTGTCCTACTGAACTTTTGGTTGCTTCGAATATTCTGTCAAGTCAAATAATTTTTTTTCCCAATTATCTTCCATATACCTGAGTTAATAATAGCATAAACATTTATTGGGTTACTATTTTATCAGTTAGGGTTGGGCAGAGTGATTTTGGTGAAGCTGATTTAGCCTAATAATTTAGCTCATTGAGCTGCTTATTTAAAAATCACTCAAAAAAAAGTTATAGTTTTGTATTATTTACAGGGGGGTTTATTTGGGGAGATTATACCGTGTTTCCCCGAAAATAAGACCTACACCAATAATAAGACCTAGTCTGATTTTTGGTGAGGGCTTAAATATAAACCCTACCCCAAAAATAAGCCCTAGTTAAGGTTGGTTGTGCAATGCTACAGTCCACTCTCCTGCACTAGTATATGTCTGTGTGGTCTCCTCTTCTCTCAGCTGTCACCAGGGAATCTTGGCCCCCTCCCTGCATTGCTCAGAGCGGGGAAGACAGCTTGGGGTGGGCCATGGAAGCACCAAGCAGGGCTCAACTGATCTTCTGTTCTCCTGAGTGTCAGCAGGGGATCTTGGCCCCCATCATAGCTTTGAAAGACTGCATCAGGTAAGCCATTTAAGCGCCAAGCAGAGCTTAGCTCTCCTTTTCTCCTGGGTGTCAGTGGGGGATCTCATCCCCCCTCCCTCTTCAATGCTCGAAGTGGTGGAAGACAGCTCAGGCAGGCCACAAAATAAGGTATTTCCAGGGTTGCATTGCAGAAAGCACACCTTTTGTATTATGAGATCCTGTGATGGTGGGAATTCTGGCATTTTGCAACCACTGGGAAGACATCACATTGCATGGCAAGCCCTACCCCAAAAATAAGCCCTAGTGTGTTTTTGGCTGACTAAATTAATATAATACCCAGGCTTATTTTTGGGGAAACACTGTAGAAATTTACGGTATTTATCTAATTTCATTAAGTTTTATTTGTTTTGCCTCTTTTTTGCATGTGTTTGATTTCAATTTGTATATTGTCAATTTCTTTTTTTTTTTTTTCTTTTTTTAGATAGGGGCTTCAGACTGTAAAAAAGTATGTTTTTTATTGGGTTTAGTTTTTATTGCTGCTAAGGATTTCATTTATTCTATTTGCATATATATATATATATATATATATATATATATATATATATATATATATATATATATATATATATATATATACACACACATGTCTCTTATTTATTTATTTTACAAATTAAACGTATCATAAAAGATATAAAAGCAAGTGATGTTTTCTGAAAATTTTGAACAAAAATCTAATTTACAGATGCCACTTTTTTTTTTAACTCCTATAGGAAAAGAAAGTGCGGTACTCTTTTTTTTAACATTAAGTTGTGAAATTTGTGATATGATCCCTGGGAATCAGACCTTGCTGGGAGAATTTTTGCTGGTTGGCTTTTCTCAAAACATTCAGCTTTGCAGGTTATTTTTCATTTCCTTATTTCTAATATATATAATAACCATTGTGGGAAACGGTTTTCTGATCTGTGCTGTTTTCATTGCTTCTAAATTGCACACACCAATGTACTTCTTTCTATGCAATCTGTCAGTTCTAGACTTATGTTACTCGTCCATCTCTGTCCCGCACATATTACTTATTGTCCTTTCTCAGAAAAAAGCTATTTCTTTTTTAAGCTGCATGGGACAAATGAACATTGGGCATTTTCTAGGGAGTACGGAGAGTCTACTGCTGGCAGTTATGGCATACGATCGCTACATTGCTATATGTTTCCCCTTGCATTATACCATAATTATGAACTGGAAGGTGTGTCAAAACATTACAGTCATCATGTGGTTAGGGGGGTTCTTTACATCAGTTATCCCCAATATATCAAAGCCTCTGATTTTCTGTACTGATAACAAACTAGATCATTTTGCCTGTGAGATATTAGCGTTGCTTAAGATCGCATGTGGGAACCTTGCCATCTTTAATCTAAGACTATTAATTGTAAGTCTATTTGTCCTCCTAGCACCATTTGTTTTTATTGTGGTGTCTTATGTTCTCATCATTTCATCAATATTAAAAATTCAGTCTAATGATGGACGATCCAAAGCTTTTTCCACTTGTGCTTCTCACCTGACTGTTGTCTTCATGTTTTTTGGGACAACAATCACTATGTACATGGGACAGTCCAAGCACCTATCTTCTATGCTAAAATATATCACTTTAATTTATGGTGTTATTACTCCTGTATTAAACCCTTTGATATACAGTCTAAGAAACAATGAAGTTAAAAATGCATTTCTGAACATTATTAAAAGCTTTCATCCATATGGGCCATGTAGTTGTCTAAAAATGTGCACAATCTAATGATAATATTAGATGTGAAAGGTTTTTATTATATTCAATACTAAACAAAATTAATTTTAAGTTGACTTTGAAGAACATGTCCTTTCAGCCTAGTCAACTCAGTGACATAGGTACAATTAATTTAAATTGTTCTGTGTTTTAAAGGTTCTTGGGTCCATTTTTTTTAAACTTAAGGACAAACATGAGAACAATGGGCCAGATTCACGTAGAGCGGCGCATTTTTAGATCGGTGTAACGCATGTCATTTTAGTTACGGCGGCTGAATTTTGTGGCGTAATTGCCGTATCCACAGAGTATTTGCGCCCAAATGTGTGCCAGCGTAACGTAAATTTCGAGGCGTAAGGTGGGGTAATTGAAAGTGGAAAGGAAGTGGGCGTGCTCCATTGAAATGAGCCATGACCCCATGCAAATGAAGGGCCGGGCGTACTGCGCATGCGCGCACGAATCTGCACCTCACTGGGCATGCTCAGAACTTGGCCCGGCGCAATCAGTGAGATAGGAAAAAGGCCAAGCAGACTTAGTGAGATACACCCTGTGTATAAATAGCCCCACACAAACGCCCTTCCATTGCAAAAGTACATCCCTGTGTTACCTTTCCTAAAGCAAGTTGCTTTTGCTCTGTTGTTTGTTGGTGTTTGTTGGTTAGTGTAGTATTGTTAGATTAAAGATTTATTGTCGTAGGAGGTTGTAGTAGCTGTATGTTTTTTCTGAGTGTTTTTTCTGTTTGTTTTTTCTGTGTTTGCTTTTGATTTTGTATTAGCTGTCTGCTTGTGTTTGATATTAAAAACAAAAAAAGCCGCGCCAAAATTATAAAACTTAAAAACACCCAACTCTAAGAGAAGAGTAGGTTAGCAGGAAGTCCAAAAAGTCCATGTAAATATTAAGATTAGCAGAAGCTGAAAAGTGCAATTCCAAAACACCAGATCATTGCTCCATAGGACTTGATGACACTGAAATGACAGATCTGATCCTCCAATCACCCGGTGACACATATACATTCAGTGAGATCCCTCCACCGTAAGTGTGAGCAGCTTACCAGATGGCAAGTGATATAAGCAGTTGGCTATAACCCAGCCACGGCCTTTGGCTCCCCAGGGGTCTCAGACAGAGTAGACAGCGTCCCGATTATCCTGATACAGGCCACTCCAAAGCATATGTTTGTATGATAAAAAAGAAGACGCATATAGCGTAATTCCGCGGGGTAACACAATTTAATTAAAAGTATTGTACTTACAAGCGTTGAAGATAAAACAGCATGTGTAATAAATGAATGAAAATGCCGGCGTACAGGAGCCCTCCTCCCGAGCGTGGTGACGTCAGTGACGTAGCCTCCCAGACGCGTTTCGTCACTACTAGGACGTTCTCAATGTTTGATATTGCTGTCTGGTTTTTGCTGTCTGATTTTTGGGCGTGTTTGTTCTGTGTCTTTTTGTGTGTGTTTGTTCTGTGTGTATTTGTGTGTGTTTGTTCTGTTTGTTTTTTGTGTGTGTTTGGTGCTGAGTGAGATGGCACCAAAGAGATGAAAGTGAATTTTTCGGTGCGAGAAAAGCAAATACTTGCCAGGGCCATCACCCGATATGGGCGATATTTACATGGCCCTGAGAGCCGGGACACCCCCCCAGCCAGGAAGAGGGCGATCCTTCAGCAAATTACTGACGAGATCAATGCAGGGGGGGGACGAGGACCACCAGTGGGATAGCTAAGAAGATCAATGATCTCAGGAGCCTGGTCCGTGACAAGATGGCCAAGATAAATGCCCATGCCACGGGCACTGGCGGAGGACCACCCTGCCCTGTCAGGCTGACTGAGGAGTGGGCAGTGGCCCGGTGCTTCCACAGCCAACAAGTGGTGGGCCTGCCTGGCTTTGACTCCGAGGAGGCCGTGAGGACAGGTAATATATATTTTTTTATATCTGGTGAGTAGCATGTGTAGGTGGGGGATGGGAATATGTGCCAAGTGTGTGGATCCTCCAACCTGTGTATGTTTTGTGTCATCCACAGATGGCCAGGAGATTGCAGGGCCATCAGGCCAGTCTGCACCAACCCCCAGACAACAGACTGCAGAAGAGCCCCAAGAAGGGCAGGAGTCCTCAGGGGAGGGGAGTGGCCACAACTCCCCTCATGAGGAGGTTGAGGGGGAGGAGGATGAGGGGGGGAGGATGGGGATGATCGGATGGACCTTGCCAGGGAAATCCTTTTGACTTTGGATTTGGTTCCCCCTGAGGCTACCCCTGAGGCTGGCAGCAGTCAGGCCTCCATCAGGGGTAGCCCCTCCCACTCCTCCCTCAACAGGGCTCCCCCACAAGGGTCTCTCTCTCCCCTCCTCTCAGGCCACAAGCCTCAGCTGCAGGCAGGAAGGCTACCCAGAAGACAAGGGGGGTGGCTGAGGTTCTGCCTGCCAATCTGCGGAGGGACCAGGCCGGGCAGACCCAACATCTGGGTCAGGTCACCTGGACTTTGGCCCAGATGGAGGACAGCCTGGGCTCAATTAAGGACTCGGTCAATGATGTGGGCACAAACTCCTTGGCGGTCATAACATGCATTTGTGACCTGCAGACCACCACAGCAGGCGTGGCCCTGGAGGTGAGTGCCCTGACTCAGGCTGTCCACGCAAACACCCAGGCTGTCCAGGCCAATACGGCTGCCCTCACTGTGGGTCTGACCAGGATAGCCGTGGCCTTGGAGGGCAGGACAGCAGGAGGACAGTCACCAGGGGAGGCTCCTCCTTCCCCTGCTCCCCCCCATGAGTCTCCCCTGGTTGGCCATGGCCGTGCCCAGCCCAGGCGTAGCTCACGCCGCCGCCGTTAATTTTGGTTGTACTTTTGATTTTTGATTTTTATTATTTTTTTAATTATACTGTGATTATGATTTGGTTTATGTGTGTGAATGATGTATGAATGTGGGGGTGACATTCCTGATGAAAAAAGGGTGTCACCCTCAGTTTTGGTGGAGTAGGGATCCCCAGTACCAGGGAGAAGTGATCCCAGGTCCATGTGAATGATGTATGAATGCACAGTGACATAATTGGAGCCGTGACGGGGCGTTGCTGCTCCCTAGTACCATGGGGGGTACTTGGGTCTAATCCAATTCAATGAGGATGTGATGTGTCTGTGCTAGGGACCATTCTCATTGTGCCATGATTAATGTGTGTGTTTACTGTGCAAAGATGCATTCTGCGAGGCGTCTCCTGGCTGCTGTTCCCTCAGAAGAGGGGGTACCCTTGGTTACTAAAGTCACTAGTATAGCTATGAGCATGGATGCCCCTGGCATGTTGGCATACAGATTGTTGTCCTGCAAGTGTGTGTGCTCAGCTCTTCCCTAACAGTGTTGCTTTAGCTGACATTTACACGGCTGGTGTAAAGTTAGGGCAGCTTTTATAAGGTGTAATTTTCCGCCGTGAAACTAGCAGATGCACACAGGGCGTAGCCTACGCCGCACAAGCGTACTTTTGTGGATCGCCGTATCTTCCTCATTTGCATATTAGCATAGAAAATCAATGGTGTGTCTAGCGTATTTTGCGCTTCAAGATTCGCCGGTGAAATCGTTTTACGTCGGACGGAAAAATCTGGTTTTCAGGCGTATTTCGTTTTGAGGATACGGCGCAAAGATATGCGCGGCACATTTTTGAATTACGCCGCGCATCTCTAGATACGTCGGCATAAGTGCTTTGTGAATCTGGCCCAATACAACCAGATTTATCCTACAATACAATGTTCAAATGAGCACAGGGAAGTCAGGAAAATGATCATTAAATATTGGTCCATTCTAAAGGATGACCCCAACCTAAGGAAATGTATCACTGATGTACCAGCCATTACTTTCAAAAGAACAACTTCATTAAAATACTATTAGACACATAGGGCCAGATTCACATAGAAATACATTACGCTGCGGCGGCGCAACGTATCCCATTTACGTTACACCGCCGCAAGTTTACAGCGTAAGTGCTTGATTCACAAAGCACTTACCTGTAAACTTGCGGCGGCGTAGCGCAAATCCGCCCGGCGCAAGCCCGCCTAATTCAAATGGGGTGGGGACCATTTAAATTAGGCGCGTTACCGCGCCAAAGGTACTGCGCATGCTCCGTCCCTAAAATTTCCTGACGTGCATTGCTCTAAATGACGTCACAAGGACTGCATTGGTTTCGACGTTAATGTAAATGGCGTCCAGTGCCATTCACGGACGACTTACGCAAACGACGTAAAATTTAAAAATTTGACGCGGGAACGACGGCCATACTTAACATTGGTTAGACCACCTAGAGGGCATGCTTAGTTTTACGCGACGCATCTCTACGGAAACAACGTAAATTTAGAGCGACGGGCAAAGCGGACGTTCGTGAATCGGCGTAACTAGTCATTTGCATATTCTATGCCGACCGCAATGGAATCGCCACCTAGCGGCCGGCCTAGAATTGCAGCCTAAGATCCGACAGTGTAAGTCAATTACACCTGTCGGATCTTAGGGCTATCTATGCGTAACCTGATTCTATGAATCAGGCGCATAGATACGACAATCGTATCTCAGAGATACGACGGCGTATCAGGAGATACGCCGTCGTATCTCTTTTGTGAATCTGCCCCAAAGTGAGTACAAACGTGACAAACTGAAAGACCCATGCAAAATCTGGGGTAGCTATCCCTGTTGGAACTGGTCCCATTGTCAATTTGTACCCAAAGAAAAAAAATTCAGACTACCAGACGGAAATTGGTTTGTTTACAAACACTTTGTAAACTGTAACATGAAAGGCATTATCTATCTGCTCCAGTCTGAATGCGGGGCCTACTATATAGCCAAAACAAGGAGTTCTGGAGATGAATATTCAAACACATTTACTCCATGCATATTGGCAATTTACATCTCCCAGTGGGGAGGCATGTGGCCAAGAACATGGGTGTATAATGCCTAAAGTCACATTTGTGGCCCTAGATACAGTACACATACCCTTTAGGGGTGGTGATTGGGCCAAAATCTTGTTGCAGAAAGAACTATTGTGGATTCATGCCTTGGGAGCTATAATACCCCCAGGGCTTAATGAATCATAACATTTTAGACTCTTCCTTGAAGGGTTTATTTTAAACAAGAATGACTGAGATTAGACAGTAGAAAGGAGAAATGAGAAGATGAGTTTCCGCTATAGGAATACCATCTAATCGAAAACAGGTTGAATTTAAAACAAATCAGGTGGCGGTTGGAGTTTTCTAACATAATAATATAAAAATGTAATAATTTGTAAGGGGGAGCTTCTGCAGGACTTTGTGTCGGTGGTTGTCCCAATACATGGCATCTCCAGTTTCTAGGAAGTGACGTCGGAGATCTGTTGCTCAGAACCGGAAGTATGTGGTACATTTTCCCCTCAGAGAACAAAAATGTGTAGCGCTATGGCCAAGTAAATAGACACCAATGTGAATTGTGGTTTCTCATGTAAACACAAAAATGTAGTACATAGAAGTTCCTATGGAGGAATTCTTAAATAAAACAAGTGGAAAAAGTCCAATATGTACAATTGAATGACATGAAGTCCATGAAGACATAAATCACCACGTGCAAAATGAAGCGAATCTTGATTATACTCCAAGTGTAAATAATCAAAAATGGAGGCTTACCAGAGCTGATGGACTTGAGATGACATACGTCACTGCAAGTCTAAATAGGCTTATGGTACCAGGCAGAGTACACGGGATCAATGAATACAATCATCCAAGGTATTTGCTAGAAGCTGGATGCTGTCACTTCATGCATATCAGTGTAGTGGAAAACCTTAGGTCCATTGAGCTCCACAGTGAGCAGGATGGTCAGAGAAGGCAAGGGAAGAAAGATGGCCACATAGTGTAATCCGGTAAAAAAAAAACTATTCCTCCATAGGAACTTCTATGTACTAAATTTTTGTGTTTACATGAGAAACCACAATTCACATTGGTGTTTATTTACTTGGCCGTAGCGCTACACATTTTTGTTCTCTATTTTGCCCAGCTAATTTGTCCTTTATTAGCCGTGTTAGCAGCTGGTCTCACACTTGTTTAAGCAGCGCAGTATACCCACTTTTCGTTTTTACATTTTCCCCTCACACTGATGGAGAGGCTCATACACAGACTAAAACCACCAAGTAGGAACATACTAGTTACAAATTACATTTGTGTAAAGAGGGATGGTGAGTAGAGATGGAGATGGACTGAACACCCCCCTGTTCGGGAGTTCTCCTCGAACAGCTAACTTCATTGAAGTCTACAGTAGTCGAACATCAGAAAGTCCCCATTTTGAAGGCTTATATGCAAGTTGTTGATGATAATATAGGGGTTCAGGAACTGCCCTGGGGGACATATATCAATGTAAAAAAATATAAAAAAAAATATTGTTTTTAATAGAGCAGTCATTTTAATGATGCTTGCTTAAAGTGAAACAATAAAAATTAAAAATTCCTTTATATATAGTCCCTGGGGGGTCCCTCTTCCCGACAACCCGGAGTGGTGGTTGTGAGGGTCTGTGGGCAGGGGGCTTATTGTAATCTGGAAACCCCTTTTAAGAAGGAGGGCCCTAGATCCCACCCCCCATGTGAATGAGTATGGGGTACATTGTACCCCTACCCATTCACCCAAAAAACTGTCAAAAATAAATAAATCACTACAAGGTTTTTGAAAAGTCCTTTATTTAAAAAATAAATAAAAAACAATGTCCCCAATGTTGATCCATCGTCAACCACGACGCCTGTCACACAGCTGGACCCCCCCAAAAAAACAAAAAGCAATTTGCACTCATCGAAAGCAAACTGACAAATGCCTTCTCTGTTGTGTCAAATAGATAAAGGGCAGGGCCCCCTGGTGACATCACATGGTGCCCCCGTGCCATCACCAACTGCTGCATACGGTCACCAGGTGGCTCCGCCTCTTATCTATTTAAGGATTGTCAGATGGCGGAGAAGGCATTCGGCGGTCTACCTTTGACGCGGAAGGGAACATTTAATTTTTTTGGGTGCAGCAGTGCAGCGGGTGGTGTGATTGACAATCTATCTACATTTGGGGCAGAGCTCCCTGCCTCAAGGCATCCCCCCTATTAAGGGCATGTGGCCTGGTTTGGTTCAGAAGAGGGGATGCTCACTCACCCCACCTTTCCTGGCCTGCCAGGCTGCATACTCGAATAAGGGTCTGGTGTGAATTTTGGGGGGACCCAATGCAATTTTTTTTTTTAGAATTTTGGTGTGGGGTTTTCCTTACAATCTATACCAGACCATATAATTTTTTTATTCACTTTTCTATTGCTGACAAGTTTTTTTTATATTCAGCTGTCAGTGGGGAAGCCCGTTGACAGCTGATGACAACTTAACCTTAACAAGCAGCTAATGCACTGTGCAACTATATAAGGCAATAGTGCAGCGCAATATTCTAATAAAAATGTGCAATAACAAAGTAATTTAAACGATTGCAAATTACTGATAATAATTTTATAAATGTAAACAAGTCCAAATCGTGAAAAATTCCAAAGGAACAGTGTGGCCACTTTAGAGATGGCCTGAGCTGCTTGGTGGGATTATACCTCGTCAAAACAGGAATAAGGCCATTCTCTTTTGTTTGTTTTTCCCCTCTCTTTCCAGCTGTTTACTGTTCATTAAAGAGCCCTTGAGTACCCACTTGTACCTATATACGGTACATATACATCTTTTGTAGGTTTAATGTCTCAATTACACTGCAGGGAGATGTGTCCTGTTCTCCCCATCTCTTTACTTGGGGTCTGTGCGCAATTCTGGGGGTCATAGATTAAAGCGGTTTTCCACCCCCTCTAAAAATTAAAGTCAGCCGCTACTACAGATACTGTAGCTGCTGACTTTTAATATTAGGACACTTACCTGTCCTGGAATCCAGCATGTTGGCACCCCAGCTGATTTTTCCATGGGCTGTCGGGTGCTGCTGCCACCATTGCTGGTAAGGAAACCCGGCATTAAACCCTGGCGGCTTCATAGCCAGGTCCCTACTGCGCATGCGTGAGCCACAGTACACTCTGGAGGAATCAGATAAGCGGAAGTTCCACTTTTAGGTGGAACTCTGCTTTAAGTCAATATGATGTAAGCCAGGGGACTCAAACTGGTGGCCCGCCAGCTGTTGCAAAACTACAAGTCCCATCATGCCCCCACCTGTGGGAGTCATGCTTGTAACTGTTAGCCACGCAATGCCTCATGGAACTTGTACTTTTGCAGCAGCTGAAGGGCCATTAGTTTGAGACCAAGGAGTTAACACATGTCACACTTGTGCTTTATCATAACCAAACTGTCCAACCCATTGACTCACACATACAGATATAACTGATAAATGCATGGTAAATGCATCCGGATATGTGTAATCGGCAGGTTAACCAGTTCTTCCCCATATGTTCTCATCACACTATAAAATGCTGTGTAATAATATATGAACAACACATTAAAGCCAAGTAATTTTTTTGCATAAAATGTAACAAAAGCAGACATAAGCAAGAAACAAATTACATAAAAACATATGGCGAGTACAGCCAGCTGTTTAATGTCCTACAACTACAGCATTTGGTTATAAGGCCAGATGTTATCATATTACCAAATTACGGTATTATAATGAGGTTATATGTGAATATATAAACATGTGCTAATACCAAGAAAAATAAAATAGAATAAAATAAACATTAAAGGGGTTGTAAAGGTTCGTCTTTTATTTTCTAAATTGGTTCCTTTAAGCTAGTGCATTGTTGGTTCACTTACCTTTTCCTTCGATTTCCCTTCTATTTTTTTTTTCTTTGTTTGAATTTCTCACTTCCTGTTTCTCCTCAGTAAGCTTTCCACCATCATTCGAGCGGTGGAAAGTAATTTAGAACACTTTACTGAGGAGGAACAGGAAGTGAGAAATTCAGACAAAGAAAACAAAGAAAAAAAAATTAGAAGGGAAATTGAAGGAAAAGGTAAGTGAACCAACAACGTACTAGCTTATAATAGCTTAGAAATAAAAAAAAAACCTTTACAACCCCTTTAATCTATTAATTTAATATAAATTGTGAAAAAAACATTCAGCGTCACAATGCTAATAAATTACTCCTATAATAATATGAAAAAAATCAAATATACCCCTCTGAGCTGCTGAACACTTGGGGCCAGATCCACATAGCGCATCGTATATTTCGGCAGGCGTAGCGTATCCTAGTAACCATACGCCACCGCAACTTTGAGAGGCAAGTGCTGTATTCACAAAGCACTTGCCTCTAAAGTTACGGCGGCGTAGCGTTAATCTGCCGGTGTAAGGGCGGGGAATTCAAATGATAAAGATGTGGGCGTGTTTTAAGTTAATTTTACTTGACCCGACGTAAATGACGTTTTTTCTGAACGGCACATGCGCCGTCCGTGGGGGTATCCCAGTGCGCATGCTACAAATTAACCCGCAACAAGCCAATGCTTTTGACGTGAACGTCATTCTACGCAAAGCCCTATTCACGTACGACTTACGCAAACAATGTAAAATTTTCAAAATTCGACGCGGGAACGACGTCCATACTTAACATTGAGTACGCCTCATATAGCAGGGGTAACTTTACGGTGGAAAAAGCCTTACAGAAACGATGTAAAAAAATGCGCCGGCCGGACGTACGTTTGTGGATTCGCGTATCTAGCTAATTTGCATACTCAACGCGGAAATCGACGGAAGCGTCACCTAGCGGTCAGCGTAAATATGCACCTTAGATAAGATGGCGTACTAAGACATACGCCAGTCGGATCTAGCCCAGCTTCAGGCGTATCTTGTTTTGTGGATACAAAACAAAGATACGCCGGAGCAACCTAGCAGTTACGCGGCGTATCAATAGAAACGCCAGCGTAACTGCTTCGTGGATCTGGCCCTTATAGTGATACACCACACCTATTGCAATATTAATTTTGTGAAAATAGTGCAGTGCTGCATATCTGTAAATCTTATATAAACAAATAATTATACAGTCCATAAAACAATTTATGAAAAATAAAAACACATTTCCTATGTAGGTTTCCAAAGCTGTCACCGCTGTGTAAAATCCTATTTAAATAGATCAAATATTCAGTGCATACCACCACCTGCTAAAATGCCTTCTCACCTCAAGGATAAGTATAAAACTTATATACAGATCCCTCCTTGTGTCCACCATGATCAATCCACTTTACCAATGGTAGTAATTCCCACAGTCCCCAGACTGCACCTCTGCGTGGGTAATCAATGTTTGAATTGTCTCCAAACAACACCTTCCTCCACTCGCTTTTCAATAATCAATTCCATTTATATGTCCTGGGGTTAAGAACGTGAAACAAAAAACACAAGTACCATAGAATTCTCTGCTTTTAAATTTATAAAAAAAAAACCAATATTAAAAAAGCCCACTTACAAGAAATTACAATAAAAACAGCATGTATCAAATCACCAGCTCATTCACCGCAGATCTAGACTCACGGTGCTTCACCTGACATCACATATTTGACTCCTCCCCTCTAAACGCGTGTCGGCCTCTCATTGGACTTCCCATCCTTAAGCGGAAGGTGAAGAAGCGCAAGGTCTCTATCATCCACCAGCTCCTTGATGTTGAAGGAGTGGAAGAGGACTCCAGTGGCAACCTGTGAAGCTCTGGTGAACTCCATGCCCAAGAGGGTTAAGGCAGTGCTGGAAAATAATGGTGGCCACACAAAATATTGACACTTTGGGCTTAATTTGGACATTTTCACTTAGGGGTGTACTCACTTTTGTTGTCAGTGGTTTAGACATTAATGACTGTGTGTTGAGTTTTTTTGAGGGGACAGCAAATTTATACTGTTATACAAGCTGTACACTTACTACTTTACATTGTAGCAAAGTGTAATTTCTTCAGTGTTGTCACATGAAAAGATATAATAAAATATTTACAAAAATGTGAGGGGTGTACTTACTTTAGTGAGATACTGTATATGACCTACTGCAGGAAAACTTACTATTATGAGAAAAGTGTGTTTACATGACAGCCCCCATCAACTTCATTCTGTTTGTAAAAAAAAATGACTAGTGGTGATTTCCTTTCATTTGTATCTGACTCTTGTCCTTTTTGAGAAAAAGGCACCCATGTCACTCTATTCAGAGACCTCAATCAGTAAGCTAACACCACCAAAAAAACTACTGTTTATGGACTACCATGGACTTCATATTTGCCATAAAAGACACATATTGCACTTCAAAAATATAACTAACACCATAACAGCAGCATTATTGCACAAAAAATAAAAACATTTGTTTAATAATACCTATTATGAACAACTTACCAAAAATCTTCAGTCTTGGAACATAGTAAATCCATCCATTTTCCCAAAGGCATCTATACCTGTTTTGCAAATGTACACAGCAATTACACAAGCATAAGAATACAATTCAATGTCATAGACCAAACATGACAAACAGTAGCATATTATATCAGACTTACAGATACATAATATAGTAAAAAACAACACTTGAACAATGGTAAAATAGAATATCCCTTGATATTTGCAACAGTATCAGATTCCTCCCAATATCCAAGAAAAAATAATGTAGTTGGCGATAACACTTGTTAAACAATGTCCATCCTTCCATATCAAGAAGTTCCAGAAAGCCCCAAAAACATTCTTGAGTATCATCCAAATGATGACATATGTGGTCCTTTTAAACCCCCTTTTCTGGCTCACAATGATATCCATAAGTTTTGATACAAAGGATCATATACAGTAGCAATGTGCTTTAGAATGCTCACAAAATGTAGACTTTAAATATGCCCAACCCAAACACCCATTAAAATCAATCAAAGCCAATTTTCTGAAAGATAAAAACTATCTTTTTCCTGTTTTTTGGGCACATGGGCAAGGGAGTATAAAAAAATAGCATGATGTATGTTTTTTAACCACTAGTCTCCTGCCCGCCGTCATATGACAGCGGGGCGATAAGGCTATTGTTCCCGCTGGACGTCATATGACATCTATGCCTTTCCGAGCCACTAGGGGGTGTGCGCCGCCGTGTCACTGGGGACACGTTGCGTGTGCCCTGTGGCTGCGATGTCCACCGGGCACCCGTGATTGCCCAGTAACTGAGCAGGGCCATGGATCTGTGTGTGTAACTGAGCAGGGCCATGGATCTGTGTCCTGTCAGGGAGAGGAAACCAATGGTGTATCCCTTGTACATAGGGACACCGATCAGTCACCTGCCCCATCAGAGTAGAGTAGACGTGCAGAATGGAAACATTTGTTTTGTTTCATTTCGGATAGATTCATTATGTTACACATTTTGTTTTGTTATGAAATTCATTTAGTTTGGTTTTGGAATTCATTTTGTTTCTTTTCGTTTTCATTAAAGTTGTTTCATTTTTATTGAGAAAATTGAGTACTGTCCGTGATACTTTTTTTATTTGCACTAACATACAATTTTTCAGGACAAGCTTTCAGGGTGTTTCCCCTTTATCAAGGTCCAAGCAGTACTGATTCACAAATTTTTGGGCAGAATGTTAAAACAAAACAAGAAAAAAAAAATCTCAGAGGGAAAGGAAAAAAAAAATAAAAAAAAACAAACACATACAAATCAATGGTAATAAAGATAGCAGCAGAGTTAGTGAGATAAGACAGAGGGAGAGCTATAGACTATAGGGGGATGCTAGTCACAGAGGGGGGTCATAAAACTGTAGTATAATGGGTAAGGAAACCAATATCTAAATTTAGGCCATTCGTTTTTGTGTCAAAAAGAATTATCATTCTTAGTTCAAATGTTTTCCTTTCCATTTTGGCCAAAAAATTGTGAATCAGTACTGCTTGGACCTTGAAGAAGGGGAAACACCCCGAAAGCTTGTCCGGAAAAATTATATGTTAGTTCAAATAAAAAAAGTATCATGGTCAGTACTCAATTTTCTCTGTCACAATTGCACTAATACGGCAACAATCACGTCAAGTTTCATTTTTATTAAAATTCGTAGTTAAGGGCAAGGGCGACTTGCTTCCTGACCCGCTGCTTAACAACAAGCCATTTCTTAACACAGAATTCAAATCGGTTGATTGTTTTTTGACCGATCTAAGTTTGTTCTGAAAAGTTGGAATGCTTTAGAAAATGAATAAACAAAACAAATTTTAACAGACTTCAACAATTTTTTTTACTATCCATTACTATTTTATTAGCATATATCCAAATTTCCAAATAACCAAAAATGTGTCATACTTTGTATTCAACACATAAGCATGTTACATGTTTCATCATAAATATGGGTGTAACATGCTCCTAAGGGTGAACTTAGCCTTCAAAAAATTTGTAAACATTTCATGCAGCTTGCAGCTGTGAATTTTAGTGCTTACATTTCAAGTAAATGCGCCCTCCTGATTACCACCGCTGCGCTATAGAGGATAAGCAAAGAACATCTCCTAGCTGCTGTTTTAAATTAAATGAACGTGAAAACATGATGACATTTTAGACGAAACGTACGTCGAGGCGAAACCTGGGCACGCACAAGCCACGCACTTCCGGTCTCACTGGTCAACGAGCTGCTACAAGCGTACAGCCTCAGTGCCGGGATACGGGCACCAGCAATAGTAAGCGGCCACTCGGCACTGTGTTTTTACTTCTATGTTTATAATAAACGTTTTACACTATGGCGTTTTTTTTTCTCCTTTTTGGCATTCGTTCCGCTATCTGTTGCTGACATTGGAACCTGTATGACATCCAGCCGACCCATAATAATACTAAGCTACTATTGACCTTATTTTAATTAATTGGGTCAACATCGTTTGGTAAGGAGCCACCTATCTTTATCTTTGGTGACCTATTGGTGAAGGTGGATCACTTCCCTTTTGCACTTTGGATTTGGAAGATATATGAGCACGTTGCACGCTGCACTTTACCCATCATTTGGGACTGTATTATTTGCAATAATCTGCATATGGACTCCTTTCAGTCATTAGACTGCATATTATAATACTCTGTTATTGTTCATTTTTTGGTTCATACTGCACATATGGACACCATTTAATTATTTGATTGTTACACTAGAATACTATCACCAGTTTCTATGCATGTAGTTAAGTTGCACATCACTGCAATTTTTATTGTCAATTTGTTATATAGTTCATCCACTATTTAGCGTCCCTTACCCACAACCACAATAAATTATAATCACTTGCAGAATTGTGCGATAGCGATTTGTGAGGAAATTCGTCATAAAAAAATAAAAGTAATGACAGCGACAATTCTGCAACTGAGCAAATTTCAGTAATTTTGAGTTGATTACATTATTGAATATTTTTTTATTATAATTATATTATTATTTGTTATAATTATTTATAATTATTTATTATATTATAATTTATAATTTTGTTTTTAAAAACATTTCATACCCGGGATGTCTACTAGACTCTTGTTTGGTCAGATTTAAGTGAGTTATTCCTAAGAATTGCAGGCCTACAATATAAAACGCCAAATTTCCTTGTAAATAATGGTACCGCTTTCAGCACCTTTTTTCTGAAAGAATCATACCGCCAGGGAGGTTAAATCTAGCTAAGATATGACGGCGAGCGCCGTCGTATCTTAGCTGTCTGTTTAGGCAGGCCGCTAGGGGAGTGTACGCTGATTTACGCCTAGAATGCATAAATAAGCGAGATACGCCTAAACACGAACTAACGCTTGCCCGTCGCAGTAAAGATACGCCATGTACGTAAGGCGTTTTCAGGCGTAAAGTTAGTCCAACAAAAAGCTGGCCCAGCCAATGTTAAGTATGGACGTTGGTCCCGCGTCAAATTTTGAAATTTTTACGTTGTTTGCGTAAGTCGTCCGTGAATGGGCTGGGCGTAATTTACGTTCACGTCGAAACCAATGAGTCTTGCGGCGTAATTTGGAGCATGCGCCCTGGGATACGTCCATGGACGGCGCATGCACCGTTCGATAAAAACTTAATTTACGTGGGGTCATGGTTTATTTACATAAAACACGCCCACCTTCACAATTTGAATTAGGTGCGCTTACGCCGGCACATTTATGATACGCCACCGTAACTTAGGACGCAAGTGCTTTGTGAATACTGCTCTTTCCTCTCTAACTTACGGCGGCTTAGCGTATATGAGATACGCTACGCCGGAACAAAGAAGCGCAGCTCTACCTGAATTCGGCTATATGTCATTATTCTTTATGTATGTGGCTTTATTGTATTGTGGGAGACCAGCTATAGTGAATGCAGGGTCCTGGGTTTAGTAACACTTTAAGTACTAAAATGAATACTTTAATGAATGGGGAAGGGGGTTGGGTAAAATAAATAGCAAACGCATATTATTTGCATGTCCCATTTCAACTCATTGAATGTTTTCTGTTGTAGAAGTACTTTTTCATAAATAATCACCTTTTTAATGTAAAATACTTGTGGGGAGGTGCAGTGGCAATAAACCCACGGGGGTTGATTTACTAAAGGCAAATAGACTGTGCACTTTGCAAAGTGCAGTTTCACTCTGCAAGAGCAGTTGCTCCAGAGCTTAGTAAATGAGCAGAAGCTCTGCTGACTTCCATCATTGAAATCAGGTGCAAACAAAACTGCTGTGTTTTTTTTATTTTCCTTGCACATGATTGACACCATTGGTGCGGGGTCCATCCGTTCGCGCCTCGTGGCCCGCCTGGCCTGAGGTGCGTGTTCTGAATCCTAGTTCCGAGACCACGTTGGCCCGGGGCTTCGGCTTCGTCTGGTGGGTCCAGTTTTCTGTCTGGGGCCTGTACTGCAAAGGTGATCCTGTGCTGTCAGTCCTGCGGGAGGAGGCCACTTGATGAAGGAAGCTGGAAGAGGACCTATCCTGGAGAGGGCCATGCAAGAGGCTGGTACCTTGGGAGAAGGCCTGGAAACATCTTTGAAGGATGCACTGTACACTGAGAGGCTTGACAGTGTTGCTTGTGGGATCTAAAGGTTCTAAAGAAACCAAGCTAAAGAAATCCGGGTGCTGAATCCTGTGGCAGAGGATTCTGGACCAAAGTGTCTCATCAAGAAAGGAAAGTCTGTGGCAGAGACTGTACTTTACTTTGTGCGCCATCCCGGCTGCTAGGCCAGTGAGAGGGACCTATCCGGGTGAGCAATACCCACACTGGCTAGAGTGGCGACGAGAACTGTTTGCTGGAAACAGGAGTTTTTCCTTATTTGTGACTGTGCACCTGAACCTACCTACCCTTCCACCCCTCATCCTTCTTTTCTACTAAAGTTCTGCAAAATAAATCCAAGAAAAAGAAGTGCATTGTGTGGACATTGAAATTCTTCAGACTCTCCTTTTACTCTAGACAGCGTGAACATGGAGGTAACGCATACCTCCCAACTTTTGAACTTCAGAATGAGGGACACTTTAAGGAGTGAGCTGTGGCGCTAAGCATGCCATGCAAAATGTGGGTGTGGCCAAACTCCTATCAGAGGGAGGGGCTTAAGGGTGAAGGGCGTGTTGTGTACAAACTGCAGGGTTGAAGAGTGTGCTATGTACAGAGTGCAGTGTTGAGGAGTGTGCTGTGTACCAAGTGTAGGGTTGATGGGTGTGCTACGTACGGAGTACAGGGTTAAGAGGTGCACTGCGTACTTGGTGCAGGGTTAAAGGATGTGCTGCGTACAGAGTATAGGGTTGAGGGGTGTGGCTGTGGCACTGTTAAGACAACAGGGAGAAGGCTGACATTTTAATTGTTAGAGGGACACAGGCTTTGTACTGTACAGTAACAGTATATCCCAGAGTCAGATCTAACCTACCAACCTGTGTGATCATTTACTAAATATCCTCAGTCTGGTCAACTTGTGCTGTGCCAGGAAGAAACTGCCCCATATATGGGTGCTCCCTGCCACCATCTGTTGCCACCCCCATGCTCAGAGCAGTCAGTGCCCCCCAAGCCCCCAGGTGAGTGGTGTCCTCCGCAGTCATTGTTTGCCCACCTGTCAGTCCCTTTCCCCCAGTGATCAGCAGGGACATAATTACATACCTGTAACCTGTAGTAGGGGAGCAGACCATTGCTCAGCATGAACCATCTCCAGACTGGCAGTGGTGTGGTAGCTCTTCAGGTAGTTGGTATATTTGAAGAGCCAGCCTTTGTAGGTGTCAGGGTCGGGGGTTTAAAAATGTAAGGCAAATGGAGAGAAGAATGCCCAAACGACCATAACATCGAGCCACTGAGCAACAGTGATCTATCTGAATAAGAAAAATAACATATACACAAATGAACTACAAAAAATATATAAAATAAAGTGCAACAAAAAAAACACAGAAACCACCTTCTGTCACCAGTAAAAAACAACATTGTCTATGAAAACCAAAAACTGCATCCAGGCGCCACGTTCACATACATACAGTCCACACATACATTGAATTGTGCAGGCCATAAGATGGAATATTGCACAGGGGATTGTGTATGAGGGCCACCTGAACAATGTCCTCAGGGAGATGCTGCAGAAAAATGTGTGACGATGGCACAGCAAACCAGCCCAATGGCTCAGACCTGGAACAGCCAATGAAGGCTTAAATTATACATTTCCTGCTGCAGCACCCCTACACAGAGACATACCGGGTACAGAGGGAGGGTCACATAAATCAAAGAAAAGTATCCAGAGCACCAGCTGCAAGAAGAGAAATTAATAATGGCACACCTACGTATACTTCACTAGATACTGACTGTACCTACCTAAATGAATTGTTCAAAAAGCACATGTGACCATTGTTGAATGGGCTGGTAATATAAAAAAACTGATGCTCAAAAATTGGCATATATAGGGAGGAGGAAACAAGTTCCTCTCCAAATATAGGGATTTTTAATGTGAGGTATGTTGCTCTTAGTATCAAAGGTAGGCGCACAAAACACAAGGTTTTTTGATGGTATCAAAAATAGTTTAATTATATATATACAGGGAGTGCAGAATTATTAGGCAAATGAGTATTTTGACCACATCATCCTCTTTATGCATGTTGTCCTCCTCCAAGCTGTATAGGCTCGAAAGCCTACTACCAATTAAGCATATTAGGTGATGTACATCTCTGTAATGAGAAGGGGTGTGGTCTAATGACATCAACACCCTATATCAGGTGTGCAGAATTATTAGTCAACTTCCTTTCCTTTGGCAAAATGGGTCAAAAGAAGGACTTGACAGGCTCAGAAAAGTCAAAAATAGTGAGATATCTTGCAGAGGGATGCAGCACTCTTAAAATTGCAAAGCTTCTGAAGCGTGATCATCGAACAATCAAGCGTTTCATTCAAAATAGTCAACAGGGTCGCAAGAAGCGTGTGGAAAAACCAAGGCGCAAAATAACTGCCCATGAACTGAGAAAAGTCAAGCGTGCAGCTGCCAAGATGCCACTTGCCACCAGTTTGGCCATATTTCAGAGCTGCAACATCAATGGAGTGCCCAAAAGCACAAGGTGTGCAATACTCAGAGACATGGCCAAGGTAAGAAAGGCTGAAAGGCGACGACCACTGAACAAGACACACAAGCTGAAACGTCAAGACTGGGCCAAGAAATATCTCAAGAATGATTTTTCTAAGGTTTTATGGACTGCTGAAATGAGAGTGAGTCTTGATGGGCCAGATGGATGGGCCCGTGGCTGGATTGGTAAAGGGCAGAGAGCTCCAGTCCGACTCAGACGCCAGCAAGGTGGAGGTGGAGTACTGGTTTGGGCTGGTATCATCAAAGATGAGCTTGTGGGGCCTTTTCGGGTTGAGGATGGAATCAAGCTCAACTCCCAGTCCTACTGCCAGTTTCTGGAAGACACCTTCTTCAAGCAGTGGTACAGGAAGAAGTCTGCATCCTTCAAGAAAAACATGATTTTCATGCAGGACAATGCTCCATCACACGTGTCCAAGTACTCCACAGCGTGGCTGGCAAGAAAGGGTATAAAAGAAGAAAAACTAATGACATGGCCTCCTTGTTCACCTGATCTGAACCCCATTGAGAACCTGTGGTCCATCATCAAATGTGAGATTTACAAGGAGGGAAAACAGTACACCTCTCTGAACAGTGTCTGGGAGGCTGCGGTTGCTGCTGCACGCAATGTTGATGGTGAACAGATCAAAACACTGACAGAATCCATGGATGGCAGGCTTTTGAGTGTCCTTGCAAAGAAAGGTGGCTATATTGGTCACTGATTTGTTTTTGTTTTGTTTTTGATTGTCAGAAATGTATATTTGTGAATGTTGAGATGTTATATTGGTTTCACTGGTAAAAATAAATAATTGAAATGGGTATATATTTTTTTTTTGTTAAGTTGCCTAATAATTATGCACAGTAATAGTCACCTGCACACACAGATATCCCCCTAAAATAGCTAAAACTAAAAACAAACTAAAAACTACTTCCAAAAATATTCAGCTTTGATATTAATGAGTTTTTTGGGTTCATTGAGAACATGGTTGTTGTTCAATAATAAAATTAATCCTCAAAAATACAACTTGCCTAATAATTCTGCACTCCCTGTATATATATATATAAAATTTCATAAAATTATTCAGATAATGAAATATACATGATCAAGACCACAATTTCATGAATCATAAACAAGAAAAGAAATTAAAGGAAAATAGATGCGGATTTGCCAACTAGTTTCGCACTGATGTGCTTCGTCGGGGCTTGCAAAATATTCCTGTTTCTTTATTACATGTAGTGGTCTGTGTATGACATAAAAATACGTCATTAATACAGGTACAATATAACAATTTAAGTCATTCAATTTTGTAAGTAAATATATAACATATAGATAAAAGAGAAATATATTGCGCTTACCACTTCCGTTAAAAAGCTCAAAACCAAGCAGGAAAAAAGCTGCCTAAGTATCGACAAGGGAGAAGCCAATGCAATCAGGAGGTAGACTGAGACACTTCTAATCAGTGGAAGCCAGATCCACTTGATTTCGACAGGTGCGGACAATGAGATGTTTGTGAGGAGCTCCTTTGTGTATTGTATCTATATTCCTCCTAAAGAGGGGGAGGAGAGCATAGAGTAATATGATATCACTACAGTGGAGTAATTACCAACTGCTATATAAATATATAGCAGTTGTAGCGAATTTATTAAATAGATAAATAGGTCATATTAAGTGCTGTCATTATAGTAATGTATTTACTCATTTCTGTACATGCACTAAGTATCGTCAAATATACTGAATATTACCTCGATGGCGGTGAGGTTTAGATTAGCACTGCCAGTGAGGCCCAACGGAATTTCTAGAAGGTTCCAATTCAGTTCTATAAATAAACAGGTATGTATATATGTATGTAAATGAATAATTTAATATATAGATGAATGAATGAAATCGGTGCATACGGCTAATTAGTCCCAGTAAAGCACCCATCCATTAATAGATAAGTGAAAAGGAATTTACCTTAGACGAACCAGCGAAAGGTAAGAATAATAGTAGCATATACTAGTGTCCTAGGCAAGTATATTACCTCAGTTGTAATGAGTAGTGTTGCTCACGAATATTCGTATTGCGAATATTCGGCTCGAATATGGCATATTCGAGTATTCGCGATATATTTCGAATTTCGCGGTGAATATTCGCTATTCCGAATATTCACATTTTTTCAATTTTATTTTTAAAACAGATCACATCCTATCGACGTCTAAAAGCATTGCTGGTATGATTAGAGACCCTGGGCCGAGTAGCTAAGCTTAGGCGATCCTTTTATGTTGCCGAATATAAAAAAAAAAAATTGCGAAATTTCGCTAATGCAAATGCGAAAATGATTGCGAATTTTCGATAACTGTGGTAGGAGAACTCTGATTGTCTCTGATGCAAAAGGGGGGGGCTTTGTGTATGTTTCTGTTATGAATATTTGTATGTTTGATATTATTTTTTTTTGTAAGAAGGAAAAAATTGCGCATACCTTAAAAAAAGGGGAGAATACAGCAGCAACTCAAAAATTTTATACAACATAAATTAATACAAGACAGAAAATGGAGTCGCTCTACAAGAATAAAAAATATGTCTAGTGACAAGACATGTGGGCAAATTATAAAATAAGCAAGCGCAAATAACTTGTGAAATACACAGTGAAACAAATATATAAAGAAATATAGTCCCAATAATAGAAAAATAATCTTTCATAAAAATGTCTTTGATATGTGAAGTGAAAAAAAGTCCAAAGCATGCAGCATGAACGTGTTCAATCTTCAAGGTGTTTGATTTACAAACGGCTGTGACAGATGGATAGAGTAAAGAATCACCACCAATGCAAAACACTTTTTATTTTCTATTGTAAAATATCACGAATATTCTGAGCCAATCAGAGTGCTCCTTCCGCATTTGCCGAATATTCGCAATTATTTTGTATTGTAAAATATCAAGAATATTCTGAGCCAATCAGAGTGCTCCTTCCGCATTTGCCGAATATTCGCAATTATTTTGTATTGTAAAATATCACGAATATTCTGAGCCAATCAGAGTGCTCCTTCTGCATTTGCCGAATATTCGCAATTATTTTGTATTGTAAAATATCACGAATATTCTGAGCCAATCAGAGTGCTCCTTCCGCATTTGTCGAAATTTCGCAATTATTTTGTATTGTAAAATATCACGAATATTCTGAGCCAATCAGAGTGCTCCTTCCGAAATTTCGCCATCAATATCGCATTCGCATTTTGCGAAATTTCGATACAATATCACGAATATTCGAATTTAGCGAATATTTCTCGAATATTCGGCTATATATTCGTGATATATCGCGAAATCGAATATGGCGTATTCTGCTCAACACTAGTAATGAGGTTCAAAGTAATACTGCCATCAAGGTCCAATAACAATGCTATATACTTCCACTTCAGTTCTATAAGTAAAAAAAATGGAAATAAGAAGAAATAAATAAATTGAACAAGTGCATGTGGCTAGTTAGCCCAGATAAAGCACTAATCATTTAATGAGAGGACCAAGGAGGAATTACCTTAACTGGACCGTGACAGGGTAAGTGTAGGCAGAGCAGTAATGTATGCTGGCGTCCTGCATGTGGTGTGCTGTCCTCCCTCATACCTCTCTTAAATGAGATTAAAAACGAGATTAAAAAAATAATCAATAGGCCCATATCCTGGATAGGACGCATTAACACAGTAAAAATTATCTTAGTACCTAAAATACTCTATAAATTCCAATTGATCCCTATAGTCCTATCGCAGCAATATCTTAGAATCCTGAATTCATTACTCTTGAATTACGTATGGAAAAACAAAAAGCACAGGATTTCTATCGCAATTTTAAAACAAGACAAAAAAAGGGGGGGTCTGGCCATTCCTGATATTAGGAAATACCATAAAGCGGTGGTACTGTCCCGAGTGGTAGAATGGGCCAGAGATAGGCAAGGGAAGAGGTGGGTTCAAATAGAAAAAGCACAAGCTAAGGCACATTTAAGTAATATAATTTGGATTCCTGCACAATTTAGAGATTTAAATAATAAAGTGTTTGATCTAACACGAGACACTTTGAGGGCATGGGATAGGACTATGGCACAACTGGATATGAAATGTAATTCTCCACTAATTAACTTAAAAGAAAATGCATATTTCGCACCAGGGGAAAAAAAAATTGGGGGGAACTGGATTAAAAAAAGGAAGTACACTTGGGGGACATAATAAAAGATGGTGAAATTAGGACTTATGAAGAATTGAAATCGTGAACCGACTGGTGGAATCTGGATAGGTGGCGATATTCTCAGTTGCAGCATTTTGTTCGACACCTCCCCCGCCCTTTACGGACTGGGGAGGAGTTAACACCACTAGAGAAATTATGTAGCATAGAGAACTCAAGGGGCACTGTTTCAAAATTATACAAATTACTTATAAAGTTAGACTCACAGGGTGAACCCTATTTTGTTCAGAAATGGGAGGGGGAGTTGGGCACTGCTAGAGGGAAAAATACTTTTGAAAGGATGATGCAATTAACCCATTCATCAGTGACTGACATGCGAACCGCCGAGTCGAATTATAAATGTATCTCTGGGTGATACAATACCCCTGATAAAATTAGTAAATACAGAACGGATCAGCCTGCCGAGTGTTGGCGGGGCTGTCCAGAAAGGGGAACGATGGCCCATCTGTGGTGGATCTGTCCTAAAATCCAAATGTATTGGGATTTTATCTTGAGGCAAATAAAGGAGATCACAGGAAACGAGATTAAAAAAGATCCCTGGGTAGTTCTCTTCCATGGTACCCACAAGGGTATTAAAAGATATAGGCAATCACTTACACCACATCTGCTAAACGCGGCAAAAAGGCTCATACCCAGAAAGTGGCAGGAGGTTGAATGTCCGCAGGTATGGGAATGGATTGACGCCATTGAGGAAACTTATAGGATGGAAGAACTAAAGGATAGGGTAGTGGAGAGGAATAAGGAAAGTAGGGAAAAATGGAAAAAGTGGCGAGAGTACAAGAAAACGTGGAGTTATGTGGAAAAACTGAGAGTAGGCAGTTGAAACATGGGGAGAATATGGTGACTTAGATCTAATTAATGGAGCGACCTTTACGAGAGGTTAATGCTTAATTTTCTTAAGATAATAGTGAAAAACAACTACGTAAACAATTAAATTATAACGGTTATAGTGTCCCGTGGGGGTGGGGGAGGGGGGTAAATATATATGTTTGTTGGGAGGGCTTAAAGTTAGCTCGTCTTTTGTTATGGAAAGGCACATGATTTTTCGTAAAAAACAAAACAAAAAAAAAACATATATATAACAAACAAGGCAATAAAACAAATAATAATTCTACAGATGATGCGAAATTGCAAACTGAGACTATGGCAAGCATTCGACCATGAGCTGGTCTCCAGTACTCGGTTGGAAGCTGATGGGGAA
Organism: Rana temporaria; assembly: GCF_905171775.1. NCBI lineage: Eukaryota > Metazoa > Chordata > Amphibia > Anura > Ranidae > Rana > Rana temporaria. The sequence goes on along the minus strand of NC_053492.1, from coordinate 31,962,385 downwards.
AAAAAAAAAAGAATGGGTATTGGCCTAAACTGAGTTAGAATTTTTTGGGGTTTTTAAACTATGGGATATTTAGTAGAGCAAAAATTTAAATATATATATTTTTTTCACATTTTACACAAGTTTTTTGGTTTCTAGGCCAAAAAAAAAAACATACAGGCGATCAAATACCACCAAAAGAAAGCTCTATTTGGGGGGAAAAGAAGGACCCCAATTTTGATTGGGAGCCACATTGTATGACTGCGCAATTGTCAGTTACAGTGACGCAGTGCCGGAAGGTAAAATTTTGTCGGGGCAGGAAGGGGGTGTATGTGCACATGAGGCAAGTGGTTAAGATTACTGTCACTTAAAAAACAATGTTGTTGTTTGCACATACCTGTGGAACGCTGCAGCAAACGATCAATTTCCTTTTGTGCTTTTGGATTTTTTTTAGGGTTTTTTTTTTTGCTTATTTTTCCCTAAAAAAAACAACACCAGTTTAAAAAAAAAAAAAAAAAAAAAATTGGGTACATTACTAACATCACATTGAAACTTACTTTTTTGGATGAGCACATGGATTTTATTCAGTTTGGCTTGTTCACGATTTTTCAGATCGGATCACCTTTTCCTTAATTGGTCTTTTGATCGCAGGATCCCATGTTTCTTGTTGATTACTTCTATAACTTTATCGAGGATGCGATCCTTCCGGGCATTTGGTTTCTGGTACGTTTTCAGTTTCCCATTGTAATCATAGGTTTCCATGAAGCTCACAAGTTCTATCATCTCCTGTCTGGACATCGGTGTTGCCTTCAATGGCTTCTTGCCCTTTTTTAGGACCCGCATTTTCATAGGCCCAGGCGTGCTCTCATCTCCCTTCTCCATGCTGCTGCCTCGCCCTATGTCGCAGACTGTGTTGTGTGATCACGGGGTACAAAGGGGCGGAGCTTACGACACATGCGCCGCGAGTCTGCATAATGAAGTATCGTTCGCAGGACGTTCTTTCGGTACGTTGATTGCGTACATGTGCTTCTTCCGGATTGGTTATGTCATAGTCCTTCCGGGGTCATTAGCAGCTTCCGGTTATGCGCAATCGGTCGTTTACGAGTTTGAACGTACGATCGCTGTACAAATTACACGATTATCGTGCGTTCTGCTATCGTACGAGAAAAATTATGGAGCTTGCTCCGTCGATTTTTTTTGGTTCCGCGGTCGGAATCGGGTGTCGAAAGTAGTGTCCGAATATCCGAATATCCGAATATCGTATGATCCATCATCGGACGATCGTTTCCGTACGATATTCGCATCGTCTGTATGGGCCATTAGATTCCTGTTCTAACTGGGATTACGTGTTGATAATTAGTAAAATTCCCATATGCTTGAAAAGGCTTTCTTTATATATCCACATTCCTATTGTTGTACTCCCTATGATTTTTGTGGCCTGATCAAAATTTCTTACTTACATTGGGAATGTTAAATATGTTAAATATGTTAAATATGTTGTACATGTAACCTTATTCTTTCCTCTCAATAAATACTTTTGTGAAACAAAAAAAAAAGTTATACTCAGTGTGGGGATTTATCAACACTGAAGATAATCACTGTCATTGATCTAAACAAGAATGAGAGTTTAACTGCTTCCCGCCAACCATATAGTAATACGACGTCCTCCCTTTCTCAACGCATATGCACTCCCGCGGGGGCATATATTTCCCCAGGCAGAATGTCCTTGTTTGCAAAGTATTCATTTTCGAAAAGCTGAAAATAAGTTTTTAGCAATTACTGGTAACAGCTGAATTTTTAAGACAGATGCATCATATTCATTTTGGATCAAGTTCTCATTGAATTTAGCCAAGGCAATGGGCCGCATGAATATGTTTCCTGGAGCCATTATTGATCTCACCAAGGGGGAACCCTAGTCGTCAGTAGTGTTGAGCGAAATACGCCATATTCGATTTCGCGATATATCACGAATATATAGCCGAATATTCGTGAAATATTCGCTAAAATCGAATATTCATGATATTTTATCAAAAAAAAAATTTGCAAAATTTCGCTAATGCGAATGCGAAACTGATTGCGAAATTTCGCTAATGCGAATGCGAAATTGATCGCGAAATTTTTAAACATTCAATTTCACCTGCCCTTTGGAAAAAGTGTGGTTTTACGTAATGGACCCTGCAACTAACAAGGTATTAATAAAATAAATACATTATTATATAGATTTGAGGGTTTACTTTGACCAATTTGTATATTGATTAGTTTAATAAATATTGAATAACCATAGATTTGGAAAATACAAGTAAACCGTTTACGTTGACATCTCTTAAATGTCTTTATGTTAAACAGTTATTATTCTCATTAAAGAGGTGAAATGCAAATGATGACACGGGACAAAAGATGGAAAATTCTTTGAAGATGTGATACACTGGAAAAACCCACAGAAACACTCCACTCTCTCCTATGACAACTGTGGTAGGAGAACTCTGATTCGCTCTGATGCAAAAGAAGGGCGGAGAAAGTATTCGCGAATATTCGGAAATCGAATATTCGCGATTGCGAATATTCGGCAACATAAAAGGATCGCCTCAGCTTAGCTACTCGGCCCAGGGTCTCTAATCATACCAGCAATGCTTTTAGACGTCACTGGAGATCACTAGGATGTGATCTGTTTTAAAAATAAAATTGAAAAAATACGAATATTCGGAATAGCGAATATTGGCCGCGAAATTCGAGTTATTCGCGAATATTCGAATATGCCATATCCATAACGAATATTCGCAATGCGAATATTCGTGAGCAACTCTAGTCGTCAGGAGACCTAGGTGTGTCTCGATTCACTATCCCTCTGGAGGTGAGAGTTCTGTGAGCACGGAGGTGGCATGGATTCTGTCCAATACAGTAGCTGCATAAGCTTAGACGTTATCATCGGTGTGGTGATTTATTAACACTAAAGATAATCACTGTCATTGATCTCAACAAGATTGAGGAACAGATTATCGTAGAAGAGCGTATCTTTGTTCCGGCGTAGCGTATCCTATTTACGCTACGCCTCCGCAACTTAGACGGACAAGTGCAGTATTCTCAAAGCACTTGCTCCGTAAGTTGCGGTGGCGTAGCGTAAATAGGCCGGCGTAAGCCCGCCTAATTCAAATGTGGAACAGGGGGGCGTGTTTTATGTAAATGTTATGTGACCTGACGTGATTGACGTTTTTAACGAACGGCGCATGCGCCGTCTGTGGACATTTTCCAGTGTGCATTGCTCCAAAGTACGCCGCAATGACGTATTGGTTTCGACGTGAACCTAAATTACGTCCAGCCCCATTCACGGACGACTTACGCAAACAACGTAAAATATTCAAAATTTGACGCGGGAACGACGTCCATACTTAACATTGGTACGCTGCATGTACGCCTCATATAACAGGGGTAACTTTATGCCGGGAAAATCCTAACGTAAACGGCGTATCTGTACTACGTCGGCCTGGCGTACGTTCGTGAATTCGCGTATCTAGCTGATTTACATATTTCTAGGCGTAAATCAGCGTACACGCCCCTAGCGGCCAGGGTAAATATGCAGTTAAGATCCGACGGCATAAGAGACTTACGCTGGTCGGATCTAATACAAATCTATGTGTAACTGATTCTATGAATCAGGCGCATAGATACGACGGCGTATCTGGATATACGCCGTCGTATCTCCTTTGAGAATCTGGGCCTGAGAGTTTAACTGCTTCCCGCCAACCATGAAGTAAAATGACGGTCCGGCAGGAGCACTCTCCTTCTGGGAAGACATCATACGACGTCCTCCCATTCTCGCCGCATATGCATGCCCACGGGGGCGTGCAGCCTGTCGCTCCGTGGTGCACCATATCCCTGGGATACAGCACCAACGCTGTATCCTGGCCTAATCCAACAAGGCCCAGGCCTAGGGCAGCACTTTTCAGGGGGGCAGCATGGAAAGAGTCCCCGCCGGGTTGTGCTGCACTGTAAAGCCCCGTAAACACACAATCGGATATTTGATGGAATCTAATCCGATCGATTTTTGTTGTCAGATATCCGATGAAGCTGACTTTTGTCAGTCTTGCCTACACACCATCAGTCAAAAATCCGACCGTGCCAAAATACGGTGACAAACAACACTACGACATGCCCAAAGAAATTAAGTTCAATGCTTCCGAGCATGCGTCGACTTGATTTTGAGCATGCATGGATTTTTCTCCGATGGAGTTCCACACAGACGGTTTTTTATTCATAGGAAAAATGTAAAACACGTTCTAATTTTTAACACCGATGGAAAAAAGACTGATGGGGCCCACACACGATCGGTTTGTCCGGTGAAAACAGTCAATCGGTCTGTTTTTATCGGACAAACGGATCGTGTGTACAGGGCTTTAATGTATCACCAGTCTTATGGGGCAAACTGGGCTGAGCGGCAAATTAGTCTAGCGCCCCCATAAAGCATCCGCACTCCTTCTGGTATGCGGGTGGCTGACATTCCGCAACTGTGGGTGAGGGTAGGCTGCTTTTAATTTTGACTGTCCTATCATCCTAGACCACAAACATTCCTCAATGTGCTATATGTTTTCTTCTGCACCATTGGCATGGTTATATCTTCTTAGTCCTCTCCATAAAATTATCAGAACTTTGGGCCAGATCCTCAAAAGAGATATGACGGAGTAACTGCTGTTACTCCGTCGTATCCCTGGTTCTAACTTTTGAACTGATCCACAGAATCAGTTTTCCAAAGTTAGGCAGAAGATCCGACATGTGTAAGGGACTTACACTGCCGGATCTTAGAATGCAGTACCGCATCCGCCGCTGGGGGCATTTCGAGTCGAAATGCCGCTTCTGGTATGCAAATTAGCACTCTGGGGGCGATCCACAAAGCTTTTCAGCTTCGTTTTTTCGCCGTAAGTTTTAGTTTGCAAGTGTAAAATTAGGGCTGCTTTTACAAAGTGTAAAGTTAGTAACACCATGTAAAAGCACATTCAAGCGACGGCATTTGGTATGCATTCCTGAGAGGGAGAACTCCACGGCAATTTGTAAAATCAAAACCGGCATGGGTTCCCCCCCCAGGAGCATACCAGGCCCTTAGGTCTGGTATGGGTTGTAAGGAGACCCCCCCTACGCCGAAAAATCGACGTAGGGGGTCCCCCTACAATCCATACCAGACCCTTATCCAAAGCACGCTACCCGGCCGGTCAGCAAAGGAGTGGGGACGAGCGAGCGCCCCCCCCCCCTCCTGAGCCGTACCAGGCCGCATGCCCTCAACATGGGGGGGTTGGGTGCTCTGGGGCAGGGGGGCGCACTGCGGGCCCCCCCACCCCAGAGCACCCTGTCCCCATGTTGATGAGGACAGGACCTCTTCCCGACAACACTGGCCGTTGGTTGTCGGGGTCTGCGGGCGGGGGCTTATCGGAATCTGGGAGTCCCCTCAAATAAGGGGGCCCCCAGATACCCCTACCCATTCACCTGGAGGCAAAGTTATAGTTATTAAACACACAACACAAGGGTTTTTAAAATCATTTATTAGTCTGCTCCGGAGGCCCCCCCTGTCTTCTTTAGCTCTAATACCAGGGGGGGCTTCTTCTTCCGCTCTCCGGGGGTCTTCTCCGCTCTCCGGGGGTCTTCTTCTTCAGCGCTGGCTGCCTGCTATCTTCGTGTGTTAGCTCAATTACTAGCAGGCAGCCAGCGCGGTCTTCTGTGACGTCATCTTCTTCTCTTCTTCTCCCTTCTTCCGATGTTGACACGACGCCTCTTCTCACTGCAATGATGGAAGCGCGCCTTGCATCCCATTTATATAGGCCTCACCGTCCCATCATGCTCCGGTAGGTACCCACGTGGTGGGTGCCTACCCACGTGGCCAGGGTTGTCGGGAAGAGGTCCTGTCCTCATCAACATGGGGACAGGGTGCTCTAGGGTGGGGGGGCCCGCAGTGCGCCCCCCTGCCCCAGAGCACCCAACCCCCCCATGTTGAGGGCATGCGGCCTGGTACGGCTCAGGAGGGGGGGGGGCGCTCGCTCGTCCCCACTCCTTTCCTGACCGGCCGGGTAGCGTGCTTTGGATACGGGTCTGGTATGGATTGTAGGGGGACCCCCTACGTCGATTTTTCGGCGTAGGGGGGGTCTCCTTACAACCCATACCAGACCTAAGGGCCTGGTATGCTCCTGGGGGGGGAACCCATGCCGGTTTTTTTATTTGAAAATTGGCATGGAGTTCTCCCTCTCAGGAATGCATGCCGAGCGACGCTGTCAAATTTTTTTCATTTTTTTTTTCCCGACGCAACTTTTTTTACCCAACGCGATCCACAAAACTCGGCGTAACGTAACTTCGCGCATGCGCAGTACGGCCGGCGCGGGAGCGCGCCTCATTTAAATGGGACTCGCCCCATTTGAATAGGAACGCCTTGCGCCGGCCGGATTTAAGTTACACAGCCTGAAATTTCTAGGTAAGTGCTTTGTGGATCGGGCACTTAGGTAGAAATTTTAAGGCAGTGTAACTTAAATGGGATTTTTTAAGTTGCGCCAGGTTTTTGTGGATCTGGCCCTTTGTGCTTAAAGTAGAACTATAGGGAACACTTTTTATTTTATTTTGGATAGAGTAAGGAAGGGTTATAGCCCCTGTCAGTTTATTTTTTACCATCCCTGTCCCATTAGAAGTATTTCCCTTCACTTCCTGCCCCAAAGCCAAACAGGAAATGAGAGGAAATCTATGCAAATTATGGGAATTCATTGCCCCCTCCCAGGCCCTCAGGACTAGTGTCCCCACTCAAATTTCAGGGTGGGTCTTAAACAGCAAGAGCTTGACAGAAAGGGGAGAGTCATATTTAAATTAGGGGGTGCACAAGTTTAGTCAGGCCTAGGGCAGCACAAAACCTAAATACACCACTGCACAGCACATCACCAATCATGGCAAAGAGTCTATGAGGTAGGCTCTTTACCATGTGATTAGCTGTGTCCAATCACAGCTGATCACAGTGTAAAGAGGAAATGCCGGTTATCGTCATTCCTCTCCACTCACTGATAGCGCATGAGGAGAGGAGAGCTGGTAAGTGACATTTCTCAGTGTCCTTGGCTCCCCCGCTGGCCAATCGACACACACGCGCCCACAGGAGTTAGTGCACGAATCACCATACCAGTAAGCCACCTTGCTGCAGTATAATTGTGGCGGGTAATCAGCAAACGGATAAACTGCATAGAGGGTTCTTTACTGTAAGAGCAGTAAGGATGTGGAATTCTCTTCCACAAGCAGTGGTATCAGCAGGCAGCATCGATAATTTAAAAAAACTATTAGATAGGCAACTTAACGACCTTAACATACAGGGTTATACAATGTACTGTTAACATATAATCACACACATAGGTTGGACTTGATGGACTTGTGTCTTTTTTCAACCTCACCAACTATGTAACAATTAGCAGTGCATAATATATATTTTTATTTTTTTATTACAGATTACTGGTTTTTAGATGTGGTCACTCCATTATATTTATTCTTTCACATGTTTCTCCCTTTATTTGACCTTGATAATCCTGTCATTAAGAGGGAAATATGTACTGAGCAGTGGGAGTGTGCCAATTTATTGTCATTACACAATCACAGACCATACAATGCAATTCCGGTATAGCTCTACACAGAATACAAAACAAAAATATCCAAATTGGGCCCAAAGTGTCAATATTTTTTAGTGGCCTCCATTATTTTCCAGCACTGCCTTAGCCCTCTTGGACATGGAGTTCACCAGAGCCTCGCGGGTTGCCACTGGAGTCCTCTTCCACTCTTCCATGACGACATCACAGAGCTGGTGGATGTTAGGTCTGGAGAGATGCTTGGCCAGTCCATCACCATTACCCTCAGATTATTTAGCAGTTGTCTTGGAGCTGTGTTTGGGGTCATTATTACAGTATGTTGAAATACTGCCCTGCGGCCCAGTCTCTGAAGGGAGTGATCAGGCTCTGCTTCAGTATAGCACAGTACATGTTGGCAGTCATGGTTCCCTCAATGAACTGTAGCTCCCCAGTCCCGGCAGCACTCTTGCAGACCCAGACCATGACACTCCTACCACCATGCTTGACTGTAGGCAAGATGCACTTGCCTTTGTACTCTTCAGCTGGTTGTCGCCACACACGCTTGACACCATCTAAACCAAATACATTTATCTTGGTCTTATTATTATTTTTTTATAATTTTTTTTTTTTATTTGACCAGTTAAAAAAAAGACATTACAGATATACATCCTAGACATTTCTTACTATAAACTATGAAACTTTTCTTCCATTTCCCATGTAGCCCTGCCCTCCTTCCTCTTTCCCTTCGGGTTGCTCTGAATCAATGCTCTTCTTTTAATTGTCTTTATTTATTTATTTATTTTCTTCCTTTTAGCCATGGACCTCCCCTATTTTCTTCCCCTCCCTCAAAAAAAAAAAAGATGCACCCCACTCGCTCCTCACTCTACACCCCCCCCTTCGTGCTTTTAAGTTTCGAAAGGAGCTAACTTGTGTTTTCTCTACCCGTGTTATTAAATTCCCTATTGTGTTTCTTTCCCAGCCCTCCATTTTCCTCTGACTTTGTCATTGGTGCCAATGTGCACCATGATAGCTGGGTCTTCCCCAGCCCCTCCCAATAATCTGTCCACCAGATCAGTGATATGCCGAACCCAAGCGCCCGGTAAACAACATACAGTTTGGCGCTTCAGGTCTTTATGACAGTTTGCCCCCTCTGTCTTTCTAATAATTGAGTTCAACTGTCCCTGAAAATACTTTGTTCCAATTAAGCGGGCATCCCATAATACCCCTATCCTCATACAAGTTTATTAACCCCTAAATAATAAAATAAAAAAAAACAAAGCTGCTGGACTGTTTTACTGACTCAAGTGAGCTAGTGGAAAATTTGCTGTGCCTGGCTTTTCAGGGTGGGGGATCCCTTTTAACCAGTGGCTCCTACGGGGGATGTGTTACCCGTTAAATGGGTTACAATAATATCAGAAATAATCTTAAGATCACCCTGATCCCAGCGCACAATGGTACAATCAAACAAAACAATTTTTTCAAGGTATGTAGCAGCTATTATAAAAACAACAATTACTATAAAAATATATATGTGTTATCAGTAGAGACTAATAAAACATTAACAGCGCTATGGTCACTGGAGGTGACTCATGAGTTCAAATATCTCATAACCTATGTAGGCTGATAGGAAAGCTCTCAAGATCAAAAAATCTTTAGCCACTAGTATCAGTCTCTTGAAGCAAGCAGCTCAATCAAAACGGAGCTGTGTGTGTATTCAAATATTAATTCACATGTCATATCTGGTACAGACGATGCAGATTATATGTTCTCCAGGCACTACAGGAACCTGTATGTTTCACACTGCTGTCCTCCCCCTTTGGATAATGTACTCACCAGATTCTAGGTGAAAAACAGCATTGAGTGTACTGGGTCTCAGCTCATCTCCTCAACGGACTGGATGGATATCAGCATTAATGGGATCCTGGTGTTAATCAATCTCCTGCTGCTTTTCTCTCCGTGGTTGTGAATAGTATTCCTTAAATCATTTGTGCAGCACAGCGGTCATGCAGGGAGACAAAGGGAGACTATATAGTGTAAAACCCTTTTATTTTAATGAAAACACCCCTGCTACCCACATATGCTTACACGCTTTAAAATCATAAGAGGCTTGTCACTCAAAACGCTTATATTAGCTCACTCAGGGAGGATAATCAAAATCACTATCCACTGCTCTGTGAGTCCCGGGTAGATACCAGCCTTGGTGCAAGAGAGCTTGTCGTGTAGCCACGCCCTGACGCGTTTCGTGATTGGCTCACGTCTTCAGAGGGCGTGGCTACACGATCCGACTGCTCATTATTTAAAGTGGAGTTCCACCCATTTTTTTATGTTTGTCTGTGCTGCATGCTCTAATCTCATAGTGTTCAGAATGGACAATTTTTATTTAATTTGTTGCTTGTAAATACCTTTATTTTGTAGTCCTTCATTACTTCCTCCTCCTTATTTGCTAGGCTATTTGCAAGGGTTTCTGGGATAGGCATCATGTTTCCCAGTAGTCCTTGCAAACCTGACTGAAACCTATTACATTGCTTGTGCACTGAGCATGTGCGAGATATGCAAAGCTGAAATCCAGGAAGTCATACAGTCTGGCTTCATGATGCCCACACTTAAGATGGCCACGGTCTGTTTCTAGATTATAAACTATTTAAATTCTGTAACAACCTAACAAAACGGACCTTAGTTTACAGACTAACGTTACTAGAATACATTAAGCTTGTGTATTACAGGGGTATTTATATTTAAAAAGTGAAATTGTGGGTGAAACTCCCCTTTAAGGGAATGGGCTAGGTAACTGCCCGCCTTCCCCTGTGTATGATACGTCCCGGCTAAACCGCTCCGCCCATTTCCGCACTCGTCATTGGCTCCAGCAGCCAATCACGGGCATCATAGGCTCAAATGCCTTTGTATTTTGTTTCTATACTACGGCATCTCGATCAGCTGGAACACTATGCTTAGTGTGGTGACGTCAGACGCTGCCCCGTGTGGTACTAAAGAAAGGAACATATCTCGTTATTCTGTAGGAGCTGATACATGGCCATAGCTGACATCCTCTTGTACAGAGCCTCAGTAATAAACATTTACAGGTTAAATAATGTATCATATGGTCCATACTAAATTGCTTATATTCCACATTTAGATACCTCAAGGCAAAATATAATTAAAGTTAAAATTACATTAAATTGCAAAAAAGATAGCATATGTGTTATTAAAAAACACTATCTACCTTATACTGTTTAGAATAATTTAGATATAAATATCTGAACCTTCATTAGAATATGTATCACAAATATATTTAAAACAATTTTATAAGTATATATATGCACAATAAGAAACTCATTAAAATTATCAATAAATATCAAGATTAAAATAAATAATGAAAAATATAATAACAATGGGCCAGATTCACAAAAGAGATACGACGGCGTATCTCCTGATACGCCGTCGTATCTCTGTTTCTATCTATGCGACTGATTCATAGAATCAGTTACGCATAGATATCCCTAAGATCCGACAGGTGTAATTGTTTTACACTGTCGGATCTTAGGATGCAATACCGCGGCCGCCGCTGGGGGGAGTTTGCGTCGTAAACCAGTGTCGGGTATGCAAATTAGGAGTTACGGCGATTCCCGACGAATTTTCGCATTCGCTACGTCGCCGCTAGTCTAGTTTCCCGTCGCAAAGTTTTTTTTGGTGCCCTAACTTTAGTCAGCAAACGTATTGCTGTCTAAAGTATGGCCGTCGTTCCCGCGTCGAAATTTAAAAATGAACGTCGTTTGCGTAAGCCGTCCGGGAATACGGAATTACGCTACGCGCGTCGCCGTTCGGAAAAATGACGTCACTTCGCGCAAAGCACGGCGGGAGTTAGGAAACGAAGCATGCGCGGTAGGTCCGGCGCGGGAGCGCGCCTAATTTAAATGGCACACACCCATTTAAATTGGCCCACCTTGCGCCGGAGGCCGCCGGCGTAGGTTTTCATCGCAAGTGCTTGGTGAATCAGGCACTTGCGATGAAAACTTGCGGCGGTGTAACGTATCTAAGATACGTTACACTGCCGCTCACCTACGTGAATCTGGCCCAATATTCATACCAATGACAGCTGTATACTGTGAGTTTACCTATGCTCATTTATTATCTAAAAATTTGTGAGCTTATATCGCTTATTTTGTCCACACAGGTCTGAAAGGTCAAAAACATAACCTGTGTGTCTATTTTGATTTATTATGCACATCCTATTACCTATACACAAAGGGCCAGATCCTCAAAAGAGATACGGCGGCGTAACTGCTGTTACGCCGTCGTATCCCTGGTCCTAACTATGGAACTGATCCACAGACTCAGTTTCCCATAGTTAGGACGAAGATCCGACATGTGTAATTGAATTACACTGTCGGATCTTAAGGATGCAATTCTAGGCCGGCCGCTAGGTGGCGAGGCCATTGAGGCCGGCGTAGAATATGCAAATGACCAGTTACGGCGATCCACGAACGCTCCGACGGGCCCGACGCTCTAAATCTACGTCGTTTACGTCGAGTTCCGCCGCGTAAAACTAGGGCTAAGCCCTAGTTGTCCTAAGCCATGTTAAGTATGGCCGTCGTTCCCGCGTCGAATTTTAAATTCTACGTCGTTTGCGTAAGACGTCCGTGAATGGCGCTGGACGCCATTTACGTTAACGTCTAAGCAAATGACGTCGGAGCGACGTCAGTTAGCGCAAATGCACGTCGGGTAATTTACCCGACGGAGCATGCGCAGTACGTCCGGCGGGAGCGCGCCTAATTTAAATGGGACTCGCCCATTTGAATAGGAACGCCTTGCGCCGGACGGATTTAAGTTACAGCGCCGCAAAATTCCAGGTAAGTGCTTTGTGGATCGGCACCTAACTTGGGAATTTTGCGGCGGAGTAACTTAAATCAGAAAAGTTACGTTGCGCCAAGGCTTTGTGGATAACCCCCAAAGTGTACACCACCGGGGATAGTGGGCCTGATTCCCAAAAGAGATACGCAGACTTAACTGCTGTTCAGTCTGTGCCTAACTTTGGAAACGATTCCTCAAAAGGCTTTTTCCAAAGTTAGGCAGAAAATCTGACATGTGTAAGACACTTACACGGTCAAATCTTAGGATGCAGTACCGCATCCGCCGCTGGGGGCATTTCTCATTGAAATGCAGCTTTGAGTATGCAAATGAGGACTTAAGCAGATCCACAAAGCATTTCATCATTGTGATTTCTGCGTAAGTTCCGAATTTGCTTGCGCAAAACTAGGGCTGGTTTTACAATGTGGAAAGTTAGTCACACCTTGTAAAGGCCCATTCAAGCGACGGCATTTGGTATGCATTCCTGAGGGTGAACTCCACGGCAATTTTTTAATTCAAAACCGGCATGGGTTCCCCCCCCAGGATCATACCAGGCCCTTAGGTCTGGTATGGGTTGTAAGGAGACCCCCCCTACACCGAAAATTTGACGTAGGGGTCCCCCTACAATCCATACCAGACCGTATCCAAAGCACGCTACCTGGCCGGTCAGGAAGGGAGTGGGGACGAGCGAGCGCCCCCCCCCTCCTGAGCCGTGCCAGGCCGCATGCCCTCAACATGGGGGGGTTTGGGTGCTCTGGGGCAGGGGGGCGCACTGCGGGCCCCCCCACCCCAGAGCACCCTGTCCCCATGTTGATGAGGACAGGACCTCTTCCCGACAACCCTTGCCGTTGGTTGTCGGGGTCTGCGGGCGGGGGCTTATCGGAATCTGGGAGTCCCCTCAAATAAGGGGGCCCCCAGATACCGGCCCCCCACCCTAAGTGAATGGATATGGGGTACATCGTACCCCTACCCATTCACCTGGAGGCAAAAAGTAAAAGTTAGTAAACACACAACACAAGGGTTTTTAAAATAATTTATTAGTCTGCTCCGGAGGCCCCCCCTGTCTTCTTTATTAGCTCTAATACCAGGGGGGGCTACTTCTTCCGCTCTCCGGGGGTCTTCTTCCACTCTCCGGGGGGGGTTTCTTCTTCCGCTCTCCGGGGGGGGGGCTTCTCCGCTAGAGTTGGAACCAAAAACTGAACCCGAACTGTAAACTGGAAAAAGTTTGGGTCCGGAGTTCGGGAAAAAAAAGGTGCGGAGGTCCCCGCAAATTCAATAACCAGACCCTTTAGGTCTGGTATGGATATTAAGGGGAACCCCGCCGTCAATTAAAAAAAAAAAATGACGTGCGGTTCCCCCTAAATATCCATAATCAGACCCTTCAGGTCTGGTATGGATATTAAGGTGAACCCCGCCATCAATTTAAAAAAAAATGACGTGCGGTTCCCCCTAAATATCCATAACCAGACCCGTTATCCGAGCACGTTGACCTGGCTGGCCGCAGAAAAGAGGGGGGCACAGAGTGCGCCCCCCTCTCCTGAACCGCACCAGGCCACATGCCCTCAACATTGGGAGGGTGCTTTGGGGTGCCCCCCATAGCACCTTGTCCCCATGTTGATGGGGACAAGGGTCTCATCCCCACAACCCTTGCCCGGGTCACTGGGGAAGCCCAGGAAGAGGGAAGACTGGTCTTACCCAGTGACGTAGCAGAGGGTACATCAGAGGGTGCGGGGTCACGTGACGGGTGGCCGTGCCTCCCCTATATAAGTAATGTCACAGCTTCAGCGCGTCATTCGCTGGGCTGTGTCCAGCGGTGAGAGGAGGTTGGCGATGCTGCGCTCTGGATGGATGGATCTTCTTATCGCTGGAGATCACCCGCACCCGTCGCTGGATCAGGACAACGTTGGAGCAGGAAGCTGGGAACTAGTGGATTATCACCGCTGGAGTTTTTTTCTTTTTTTTTTTTATTAATAAAGGACTTTATTCTATGGTGTGTGTTTTTTTTTTTTTACAAGAATTTACACTTCCTTCGTGAAATGGTAGGGGTACAGTGTACCCCATTACCATTTCACACAGGGGGGGTCAGGATCTAGGGGTCCCCTTTGTTAAAGGGGTCTTCCAGATTCTGATAAGCCTCCCGCCGACATACCCCCACTACCACCGGGCAAGGGTTGTGGGGATGAGACCCTTGTCCCCATCAACATGGGGACAAGGTGCTTTGGGGGGCAACCCAAAGCACCCTCCCAATGTTGAGGGCATGTGGCCTGGTGCGGTTCAGGAGAGGGGGGGCCGCACTCTGTCCCCCCCTCTTTTCTGCGGCCGGCCAGGTCAACGTGCTTGGATAACCGGTCTGGTTATGGATATTTAGGGGGAACCGCACGTCATTTTTTTTTAAATTGCCGGCGGGATTCCCCTTAATATCCATACCAGACCTGAAGGGTCTGGTTATGGATATTTAGGGGGAACCACACGTAATTTTTTTTTAAATTGACGGCGGGGTTCCCCTTAATATCCATACCAGACCTAAAGGGTCTGGTTATTGAATTTGCGGGGACCTCCGCGCATTTTTCTTTCTAAAAGTCCGTGTCCCATTGACTACAATGGGGTTCAGAGTTCGGGTTCGGGTTCCCGAACCCAAACTTTTTTTTTAAAGTTCGGGTTCGGACCCGAACCCAAACATCCAGGTGTCCGCTCAACTCTAGTTCCAACATATTTTTTTGCGTGATCTGTCCTACCTGTTTAATCAAGTTGTCCAAATGCTCCAGGTTGTATCCTTTCTCCACGAAACGTTGTTTAATAAGTGAGGCTTGGGCCCAATAGTCGTCATTCTGAGTACAGTTGCACCTAATGCGCGTGAATTGGCCCTTAGGTATATTCTTAAGCCATAGTGGGTGGTGCCCACTCTGTACTGGTATGTAACTATTCCTGTCTGTAGCTTTAAAATAAGCTTTAGTGTACAGTTGTCCAGAACCCTTGATCACTGTGAAATCCAGAAAATGGATTTGTTGTCGGTCCCAGTTGAAATCCAATTTGATACTGTTCTTATTGCTGTTGAGCCAGACAGAAAAGGTTCTAAGAGATTCCTCCGGACCTTGCCATATCATAAACAAGTCGTTGATGTATCGTTGGTAAAAAATCAGCTCCTTTTTCTTATTACTGTAGATCCACCAATCCTCCCATTCGCTCATAAAGAGATTAGCTAGGCTAGGTGCAAACTTTGCACCCATAGCCACGCCAGTCTTCTGGCTATACAACTGTCCCCCATACCAGAAATAGTTGTGAGTAAGACAGTAATCCAATGCCATCTTAAGGAATTTTTTCTGGATGAATGGTAGCTCGTCTCTTTTGCTTAATGCCCAATTAAGGGCTAGGAGGGCGTCATCGTGTTGAATGTTAGTATACAACGCCGAGACGTCAGCTGTAACCAAAAACACTTCTGATCCAATGGGGAATGTTACTTCCTTCACTTTTTGTATGAAGCTGGTGGTATCTTTCAAGAAGGCTTTCGTCGTAACTACACTACTTTGCATAAAATGATCTAGATATTGTCCGATCCTGGCAGTAACGGAACCTATTCCATTCACAATTGGTCTTGCCGGTGGTGCAATGGGGTCTTTGTGAATTTTGGGAACTGTATATATGGTTGGTGTCCTACTGAAGCTTGGGCACAAGTACAGTTTTTCTTTTTTGGTAATGACCCTCATGTAGTACCCATAATCTACCAAATTATGTAAGTTTACTCTGTACTGTTTTGTAGGATCATTGCTCAGAAGTTGGTATGTGTTTTGATCATCTAACATCCCCTGAAGTTGGGAGTGGTAGTATGTCTTATCCATTACCACCACCCCTCCTCCTTTGTCCGCTGGTCGGATGATGATGTCTTTTCTTTCTTCTAGAGCTTTTATACCCTCTTGAATGTGCTTAGGGTTAGGACTCTTTTTTACCGGCATCGTTTCTAAATCATTTAATACCAGCTGCTTAAACACCTCCACATGATGGTTACTAGGTTGAGGTGGGTTGAAAAGTGACTTATTTTTAAGTCCACTATCTAAACCTATTACCTCTTTCTGTTTGTTATTTCTTAAATTATAATTATTGGACAAAAAATATTTTTTAATATTGACCTTTCTAATGTATTTTTGAATGTCAATATAGACATTAAATTTATTTAGGGGTTTCGTAGAAGTGCATTTTAATCCTGCGTTTAAAATATTGGTATCTTTTTGAATCAGAGTGACAGATGATAAATTATATATCCCACTTAATCTACCTGTCTTGGCATTTTTCTGCTGGATTTGGTGCCCTGCTCTGCATCCTCTCTGTGTGGGTTTCTGTTGTTCCTGATGGGGCTGTATAATACTTCTCATTGTGGGGGACACCACCATTCCTGGTTCGGGTTGGCATTGTGGGTTTGCTGTCCACATCCCCTCCAGGGCCGGTTGCCTCTGCCCCGTCCTTGTTAATTCCCCCTCATACCTCTCCCTAAAAAAGGAACTGGTCTAGATGAGGGTACATGATGTGCATTCTTCCTACTATCCTGTATGGGGCCATATCTATTTTGGGTATAGACCATATATTGATCATCATATCCTGAATTGGATGTCTCACGTCCCACATATGGTTGTCCATGGCCTCCCCTTGTGTGACCTCTATTGTTACCCCTTACTGATTGTTTATTACCCCTCTCCCTTTGGTTCTGGGGGATTGGTATTGGTCTCACTTGATTACGTGAGTCAGCATGGGCCATGATGCTTGTCATTCCATCGATACTTTGTTGAATCACTTGATCAGATGTTTGACTGCTGTTTTGTTGCATCTGAAGTCTTGCCTCATCTGCACCCTGCCAAAAATATATTGTGACTTTCTTAAAGTCGTTCATATCCCTCCTAAATTTTTTTATTTTTTTCTTCTGTGTTTCCTTGTCTATTTTTTCCAACTTTTTCTTAATTTCATTATCAAAGTTGGTTAATAGTACTGTCCCTTTAATTGGGTCTAATTTAGTTTGTAACTTTGCAATCTTCCTCTCAAGCAATGCCATTTTTTTCATTTTGCGCTTGAGAACAAGCTATTGCAGTTTGTAACCGACTCCATTAAAGAAATCTACCCACTCAGTGGTGGACTCACGATCGTCCAAACCATCCTGTGGTGTTACATCCCACCTGAGACTACGCATAATGATATTCTCCTTCAGGTAGTGATCAAACGTGCAGATGTCCCACCACGTACGCACCAGTTTTTCTAGTGCATTTCCTAATTCAATCAGGGTTGCATTATAATCATCATTTGTTTCCCAGTCTCCCTTTGTCTCCCTGCATGAACGCTGTGCTGCACAAATGATTTAAGGAATACTATTCACAACCACAGAGAGAAAAGCAGCAGGAGATTGATTAACACCAGGATCCCATTAATGCTGATATCCATCCAGTCCTTTGAGGAGATGAGCTGAGACCCAGTACACTCAATGCTGTTTTTCACCTAGAATCTGGTGAGTACATTATCCAAAGGGGGAGGACAGCAGTGTGAAACATACAGGTTCCTGTAGTGCCTGGAGAACATATAATCTGCATCGCCTGTACCAGATATGACATGTGAATTGATATTTTAATACACACACAGCTCCGTTTTGATTGAGCTGCTTGCTTCAAGAGACTGATACTAGTGGCTAAAGATTGTTTGATCTTGAGAGCTTTCCTATCAGCCTACATAGGTTATGAGATATTTGAACTCATGAGTCACCTCCAGTGACCATAGCGCTGTTAATGTTTTATTAGTCTCTACTGATAACACATATCTATTTTTATAATAATTGTTGGTTTTATAATAGCTGCTACATACCTTGAAAAAAAAATGTTGTTTGATTGTACCATTGTGCACTGGGATCAGGGTGATCTTAAGATTATTTCTGATATTATTGTAGTGTTCTGTATTTTTTACCTATAGCGAACATGGATTCGATCAATTATTTAACTAATCGCCAAGTGAATTTAGATTCAGTGTTTTCAAATGATGGAGATTGGGAAACAAATGATGATTATAATGCAACCCTGATTGAATTAGGAAATGCACTAGAAAAACAGGTGCATACGTGGTGGGACATCTGCACGTTTGAGCACTACCTGAAGGAGAATATCATTATGCGTAGTCTCAGGTGGGATGTAACACCACAGGATGGTTTGGACGATCGGGAGTCCACCACTGAGTGGCTAGATTTCTTTAATGGAGTTAAAATGTTCTCATACAACGCTTACCACAACATTTTAAAGGCAAAAAAAGTTGCGAAAAGCATCGTGAGACACCAGAAGCCAAAAAAAAGTTGGCAGTTGAAGAGCCAGTAGCTCGAAACATGTCGGGTACATAGCCTATATATGTCACCTGCTTACCACGCTGCATTATTTTTTCCATGTGATCACTTGTACTGGTGTCTTCCAAAGACTTGTGCTTTTTTATCTTATTTCTTGTTTTTAGTGGCCCAGATTCAGGTAGATTTGCCCTTTAGTTACACCTGTGAAGAGCAGCTGATTTGCTCTGCGCTGGGGCAAATTGGAAAGATTGCCACCTGATTCAGGATTCCTTTTGTCTGCTAATTTGCTCCTTTGTAAGGCAAAAATCAGGGCGTAAGGCAGCGCAAGTGAAAGTGGGTGTGCCCTATGCAAATGATCTTTTTTCCACTCAGCAGTGGTTTGCGCCTATTTTCAGGGCAAATTTTGCCCACCTGCTTGCACTGAGCAAATAAATAGGGGCAGACCTGCGCAGGTCCTGTGCAAAATTACATCCTGCTTGTTCCACCCCCCCTGAGCAAGGTAATTTTGCCCTTTGCTGCGAGATGGCACCTCCCAGCCAAAAAAAAAAGAGGAAGGCTAATTTTGTGGCAGCGGAGATGGAGATCATGCTGGAGGCACTGACGCACCATACTGCTGTTCTGTATGGCGCTGAACGCCAAAATACTACCGTAGCCCAAAGGAGGGCAATATTTGAGGCGATAACCTTAGACATCAATGCCCTGGGCTTTGAGGACCGGACTTGGATGGACATCCAGAAAAAGTTCACGGACATGCGGCGTCGCGTCCGGGACAAAATTGTCCTCATTAAAAAGCACAGCAGGGGCACCGGAGGAGGACCAGCCTGCTCTGTGCGACTCAATCCGGAGGAGAAGGTCATCTCTCAGAGTCTAGCGCTGGAGCAGGTGGAGGGACTGCCAGGCTATGACTCCACTGTTGGGGACTTGTGGACTGCTAAGTTTTTTGTTTCTCATATCTGCTGTGTATCATGGGAGGGGGTAGAAGTGAACATATGAGGGGGTAGAAGGGAACATGTAACAAGTTTTTGTTTCTCATATCTGCTGTGTATCATGGGAGGGGGTAGAAGGGAACATATGAGGGGGTAGAAGGGAACATGTAGCAAGTTTTTGTTTCTCATATCTGCTGTGTATCATGGGAGGGGGTAGAAGGGAACATATGAGGGGGTAGAAGGGAACATGTAACAAGTTTTTGTTTCTCATATCTGCTGTGTATCATGGGAGGGGGTAGAAGGGAACATATGAGGGGGTAGAAAGGAACATGTAACAAGTTTTTGTTTCTCATATCTGCTGTGTATCATGGGAGGGGGTAGAAGGGAACATATGAGGGGGTAGAAGGGAACATGTAACAAGTTTTTGTTTCTCATATCTGCTGTGTATCATGGGAGGGGGTAGAAGTGAACATGTGAGGGGGTAGAAGGGAACATGTAACAAGTTTTTGTTTCTCATATCTGCTGTGTATCATGGGAGGGGGTAGAAGTGAACATATGAGGGGGTAGAAGGGAACATGTAACAAGTTTTTGTTTCTCATATCTGCTGTGTATCATGGGAGGGGGTAGAAGGGAACATATGAGGGGGTAGAAGGGAACATGTAACAAGTTTTTGTTTCTCATATCTGCTGTGTATCATGGGAGGGGGTAGAAGGGAACATATGAGGGGGTAGAAGGGAACATGTAACAAGTTTTTGTTTCTCATATCTGCTGTGTATCATGGGAGGGGGTAGAAGGGAACATATGATAAGTGTGTTGCTCCAGCAACATTTTTGTTTTGTCTCATCCACAGATGTTGATGATGAGGCTGGGCCGTCGTCAGCTGTAGGGTGACCCACGCCATCCCCAGAACATCATGGGGTGCAGTCAGGCCCTCTGCAGATCCTGGGCATGTTGGTGGAGGAGGATATCGGCCAGAGTCCATCTAGGGAGGAGGAAGTGGTGGAGGAGGCCGTTATCCTCAATCTGGAGGAAGCAGTGTCCCTCCAGGAGGATCCCACCATCCCTGACCGACCCACCACCCCCCCGACCATAACATCATCCCCTTCCAGGGCAAGCCCCTCCAGTGTCCCCCCCTCCAGTGTCCCCCCCTCCAGTGTCCCCCCCTCCAGTGTCACTCCCTCCTGTGTGACCCCCTCCCCTTCTGCTCCCTCAGTTCGTGCCCCAGCCTCTCCTCCAAGGAAGGCTCTTTCTAAAACTAGGGGTGTACCCTCCAGCCTCCGTGAGGGTCTGCAGGAGGAGCAGGCCCGGCAGACCCACCATATAGGGGAGATGGTGGGAGACCTGAGGCGGGTGGCGGACAGCCTGGCATCCTCCTCCTCTTCTGTCCAGCAGGCCCTCACCCACCATGCTGACCGGGGTGACCGACAGAATGAGACCCTGGAGGATGTTAGTGGCAACTGCGCAGCCATTGTGACCTGTCTGGTTGAACAGCAGGATGCCACTGCATTATTAACTTCGGAGGTGAGCAGGTTGGCAGGTGCGGTGGAGGCCAACACTGCTGCTGTGCGGGAGGAGGGGAGACTTACCCGACGGCAGTTGAGGATCACCACCACATGGCAGATGAGGATGTTGGGACAGACCAACACCGTCCTCAACCGCCTGGCCAACGCCATGGAGGGCTTGCAGGCACCACCTGCCAGGAGAGATGAAGTAGGGGTTGATGCTCCCCCCCCTCCATCCCCACCCCATGCTCCACCACGGCGTCTGAGGAGCCAGAGCTGGGGCACCCTTGGGCCAAGGATGTCCAAAAGACATTATGAGCATTTTTTTTTTTGGTGGCTCAGATTATGAGCTTGTTTTTTGGTTATGCTCAGATTTTGAGTTTTTTTTTTTTTATTGATGCTCAGATTATGAGCTTTTTTTTATTTTGTAGCTGCCCCTGGCATGTTGGCACACAGATGTGAGATCCAGAAAGTGTGGGTGCTCTGCTTGTTCAGCTCGTCCGTCTTGGTGCTGCTGTAGTTGCTCTCCAGCTGACCTGTGGCCATCTGTTGCTAACTTGCCCCTGCTTTTATAAAGTGCAAATTTGCCCCGGCCAAACAGCTTGCGCGCTTTGGGCGCAAAATGCGCCTCACACGCGCAAGTTTATGAATCAGTGGCAGTTCCTCATTTGCATATTTGCTGAGGGAAAACCATGAGAGCCCAAGTTGCTCCCTGAGCAAAATTGCCCCTTAATTGCGCCGGGGCAGAGAAACTGCCTCCGTGCAAAAATGCCACATTTCAGGCTTAGCTTGCTTTCTGGGTCACCCGCAAATTTGCCTGGGCGCAAATCCGTACTTGCGCGGCGCAAATCGCACTTGCTCCCGCGCAAGTCGTACCTGAATCTGGGCCAGTGTATTTATCCATGCCTAATAAAGGCCTTTTTTATTGGGAATAACTACACTATGTGGAGCTGTTTTCCTTTTCCTTCCATGTTCCAATGATTGAACATGTACACCTGCTGCCCTCTGTAAGGATTCCTTCAGGGATTTACCTCAATTTGATATACTCAACCTCTGATGGTGATTTTCAACAATTTCATCGGCTGTTCCATTGCTACCATCGTTTTGAGGAGCTCTTACAGGCCTGATTGACACACCGTCACTGACGAGTCTGTCTACCTTATCTGGTAAGAGTACCCATCTTTTCCATTTTCCATTTTATAATAAGAATAGTTTTAACATTGGACTTCCTCCACATCACCCTTGTGGTATATTTTGGTATTTACATGTACTATATATTCATTTTTTTCACATACCTCTAGGTACTCATATTTGTATTTACCTTAGGTCCAATCTATTCTCACTTGGTTGTGAGTACTATATTTGCATTTGCAAAGAATATTTTGTATATATGGTTCTTACCTTATGCAATTTAGCGCTGCACTTTTTTCTTTTTTATGTTATCCAATAACCACTTGCTTACTGGGCACAAATACCCCCTTCCTGCCCAGCCGAAATTTCAGCTTTCAGCACTGTCACATTTTGAATGACAATTGCACGGTCGTGCGATGTGGCTCCCAAACAAAATTTACGTCCTTTTTTCCCCACAAATATAACTTTCTTTTGGTGGTATTTGATCATCTCTGCGGTTTTTATTATTTGCGATATAAACAAAAATAGAGTGACAATTTTGAAAAAAAACAAAATTTTTTACTTTTTGCTATAATAAATATCCAATAAAAAAAAAAAAAAATTCTCAGTTTAGGCCGATACGTATTCTTCTACATATTTTTGGTAAAAATAAAAATCGCAATAAGCGTATAGTGATTGGTTTGCACAAATGTTATAGCGCCTACAAAATAGGGGATAGAATTATGAAATTTTTTTTTTTACTAGTAACGGTGGCGATCTGCGATATTACGGCGGACACATCGGACACTTTTGACACATTTTTGGGACCATTCACATTTATACAGCGAACAATGCTATAAATATGCACTGATTACTGTATAAATGTGACTGGCAGGAAAGGGGTTAACACTAGGGGGCGAGGAAGGGGTTAATGTGTGCCGTGCTAGGTGATTCTTACTGTGGGGGAGGGGACTGACTGGGGAGGTGACCGATGGTTGTCCCTATATACAAGGGACACACCATCGGTCTCCTCTCCCTAACAGGACGTGGATCTCTGTGTTTACACACAGAGATCCATGTCTCTGACTGCCGATCGCGGGTGCCTGGCAGACATCGCGGCTGAGTGACGCGGCAGGCGCGCGCCGTAAAAATTTGTCAGGCGGGTGGGAAGGGGTTAATATGCAATTCATAATAAGCAGATGTTGGAGTTGCAGTGGGAGCTGTGATGGAATACGGACATTTTGTCTGCTTCCATGGTCCCCTTTGCACTGTTCTTCGGAGGAGCATGTGTGTCACCGGTGGGCCGACTTTTTTGTGGCTTCCGGTGTCTCACGATGCTTTTCGCCCCTTTCTTGCCTTTAAAATGTTGTGGTAAGTGACGTATGGATACAATCTCCTTTCCCAGAAAAATCCTGTTTTTTTTCATTTAATCTCTTCTTTATTAAATTTTTCTTTACATGTAAACATTTAACAAATAACATGTCTTGATACTTAAAAGGCAACTCGATACTACCTTCCTTTACTATGTGGAGGTTACCGGTCCTCCTCCCCAAAAAAAGAAAAGGGAAAAAAAAGGGGGGGGGGAACGCAAAAAGGCGTTTGTGACTATAAAAAAATGTATTAAAGTGGAGGTTCACCCGAAAAGTTAATTTTTAAGATTAGATTGATGCTCATTTTGTCAAGGGGAATCGGGTATTTTTTTTTTAATCGAAGCAGTACTTACCGTTTTAGAGAGCGATCTTCTCCGCCGCTTCTGGGTATGGGCTGCGGGACTGGGCGTTCCTATTTGATTGACAGGCTTCCGACAGGTTTCCGACGGTCGCATACATCGCGTCACGATTTTCCGAAAGTAGCCAAACGTCGGTGCATAGGCGCCGTATAGAGCCGCACCGACGTTCGGCTTCTTTCGACTACTCGTGATGCGATGTATGCGACCGTCGGAAGCCTGTCAATCAAATAGGAACGCCCAGTCCCGAAGACCATACCCGGAAGCGGCGGAGAAGATCGCTCTCTAAAACGGTAAGTACTGCTTCGATTTTAAAAAAACTACCAGATTCCCCTTGACAAAATCTAATCTTAAAAATGTTTTTTCAGGTGAACTCCCGCTTTAATATATGTGTATTCCTGGTGTTATATACTTGTGATATTTATTATGTTTCCTCTGTGCCTTCTTATATTTATTTAACTGTGATTTAGGTTTATCTCCCTTATTGAGGGATAAACACCCCGAAAAGAAAAATCCTGTTACGGGAATCACGTCGGGTCGAGTCAGTACTCTATACGTCACCACGCACGAGCCGATTGGACTGCCAGCCGCGGCTGTGTTTTTTTATCTTTGCATGTCTCCTGGTGTATTTGCGGTGTGTTTGCAGTGCAGTGCAGTTTTTTAAAATAAATACCTTTGAACCTTCTTACTACATCATGAGGCTCTCTTCTTTTTATCCTGCCTGAGTGTTACACGGAACTGGTGATCGGTTATCAGATCGGGTGAGACTGTGACGAGTATACCGCAGCAGGAATCCAGTGTAAGCCGAACGGAATTCAGTACAACGCGAACAGTGTGTCCAGGAGGAGGAATCCCCGGATGATTATCCTGGCCTGGCTGGAGTATATTCCGATGAGCGCTATATGATCTTCTATCTGGTAAGCGGCGGTGAACGCTTTTCTTTTACTAGATGAACAGAACACCAGAGTAGATTCACCTGCTGTCAAGTTTTCCTTATCCCATTTAATTTACATGGACTTTGTCATTTATGAGTCCGTCCATATTTACCTATTGGAATGAATCTTCAGTGTTAACCCTTTTAGGGGCAGATCCTCGTACAGCGGCGCAGCTGTACGCCGGGCGCAGCGTATCTAAGATACACTACGCCGCCATAACTTTTTATTTTTATTTCGAATCCACAAAGAATTTGCGTCGTAAGTTACGGCGTAGTGTATCTTGGGCGGCGTAAGGGGGCGGAATTCAAATGGATGTAATGGGGGGCGTGTTTTATGTAAATACGTTGTGACCCGACGTAAAAAACGTTTTTTTTTTAACTGCTCATGTGCCGTCCCTGGGGTCATCCCAGTGCGCATGCTCGAAATTTAACCGGAACAAGCCAATGCTTACAACGGTGACGTCATTCTACGAAAATCCCTATTCGCGAACGACTTACGCAAACGACGTAAAAAATTCAAAATTGTACACGGGAACGACGGCCATACTTAACATTGAGTACGCCACCATATAGCAGCTTTAACTATACGCCGGAAAAAGTCGAACGCAAACGACGTAAAAAAATGCGCCGGCCGGACGTACGTTCGTGGATCGCCGTAACTAGCTAATTTGCATACTCAACGCGGAATTAGACGGAAACGCCACCTGGCGGCCGGCGAAAAAAATGCACCTAAGATCTGACGGCGTACTAAGACCCGAGATGCCGTTGTATCTTGTTTTGTAGATACAAAACAAAGATACGACGCAGGAATTTTAAAATTACGCCGGCGTATCTATTGATCCTTTTGTGGATCTGCCCCATAGTATTTATGAACTTACACATTATTGTTTTTTGTATGAACACTATTGTTGAAGGTCACTTGAGTTTGTATGATAATTTTGCATTTTTTAGGTGGGAGCGCAATTAACTTTTTTTTTGATTGCAGCACCACTGTATTTATCAATTTATTTTTATTTTTGCAATTTTTCTTGTTTGCACATTGGTGTAATTTTTTCATTATTATTTATTTAACCACTGGGCACTTAAACCCCCTTAATAACCAGACCAATTTTCAGCTTTCGGTGCTCTCACATTTTGAATGACAATTACTCAGTCATAAACTAGTAAAAAGAAATTATTCAGCGCTGGAAAAATAAACACTAAAATATGCAGGCCAGCACTAAGGTAAATTCAAATAAAACCCCTCACATGGATATAAAATAGTAGTAGTGCAGCGCAAAACATGAAATGAATAAAATAAAATAACATACACAAAATATATATATATACAATGAAGAATAAATATGAAGTCCATATATAGTGCTCAAGTGCAAATAAAGATCCAAAACGGAAAATACAGCAGATGTGGTTCATCTGCTGTATTTTGGCTGCTGTTCTCTGAGAACAGGGAGGTTCTCTGATCATGCTTTGTGACCTATTGTAGGTCGAAGCAATAAGGTGAGAGGCCATTCCTGCTATTTGGTGGAGGTTCTTCTGGATTCACCCTTTGGAGTTTGCACCTGTTTTATTCCGATTTGGAATTTATTTGCACCTGAGCACTTTATATGGACTCTATTTATATCATTTATATTCCATTTTGGATCTTTATTTGCACTTGAGCACTATATATGGGCTTCATATATATTCTTCATTGTATATATATATATATTGTGTATGTTATTTTATTTAATTAATTTCATGTTTTGCGCTGCACTACTACTATTTTATAATTACTCAGTCATACAACACTGTACCCAAATTACATTTTTGTCCTTTTTTTTCACACAAATAGAGCTTTCCTTGGGTGGTATTTAATCACTGTTGGGTTTTTTATTTTTTGCGCTATAAGAGAAAAAAGACTAAAAATTCTGTAAAAAAAATATTTTTTTCTTTGTTTCTGTTATAAAATTTAGCAAATTAGTATTTTTTCTTCATACATTTTGGCCAAAATTTATACTGCTACATATCTTTGGTAAAAATAACCCAAATTGGTGGATATTATTTGGTCTTTGTGAAACGTATAGAGTCCACAAGCTATGGTGTTAATATCTGAAAATTGATCACACCTGAAGTACTGACGGCCTATCTAATTTCGTGAGACCCTAACATGCCAGAAAAGTACAAAAAAACAAACAAATGACCCCTTTTTAGAAAGAAGACATTCCAAGGTATTTAGAAAGAGGCATTGTGAGTTTTTTGAAGTTGTGATTTTTTTCCCACAGTTCTTTGAAAATCAAGATTTGTTTTTCTTTTATTTTTTTTCACAAAATTTTAGCAGGTTTTTTCTCACACACAGCATATGCATACCACAAATTACACCCCAAAACACATTCTGCTATTCCTCCTGAGTACGGCGATACCACATGTGTGAGACTTTTACACAGCGTGGCCACATACAGAGGCCCAACATGCAGGGAGCACCTTCAGGCGTTCTGGAGCACCCAGGCCAATTCTGACATTTCTCTCCTACATGTAAAAATCATAATTTATTTGCTAGGAAATTACCTAGAACCCCAAAACATTATATATGTTTTTTTTAGCAAAGACCTTAGAGAATACATTGGCGGTCATTGCAACTTTTTATCTTGCACTGTATTTGCGCAGGAATTTTTCTAACGTGTTTTTAAAAAAAAAAACAGTTTTGTGCTTAAAAAAAAAACAAATCAGTAAAGTTAGCCCAATGTTTTTGCATAATGTGAAAGATGAAGTTACGCCGAGTAAATAGATACCCAACATGTCACCCTTCAAAATTGCACACGCTCGTGGAATGGCGCCAAACTTCGCTACTTAAAAATCCCCATAGGCGACGCTTTAAATATTTTTACTGGTTATATGTTTTTAGTTACAGAGGATGTCTAGGGCCAAAATTATTGCACTCGCTCTAACGTTCGCAGCGATACCTCACATGTGTGGCTTGAACACCGTTTTCATATGTGGGCGGGAATTACGTGTGCGTTCGCTTCTGCATGCAAACACACGGGGACAGGGGCGCTTTAAAAAATATATATATTTTATTGTTCACTTTACTTTACTTTATTTTAGTTTGACACGTTTTTCCGCAAAAAATAAAAAAATTTGATCACTTTTATTCCTATTACAAGGAATGTAAACATCCCTTGTAATAGGAATATGGCATGACAGGACCTCTTTACAGTGAGATATGGGGTCAATAAGACCCCACATCTCACCTCTAGGCTGGGAAGCCTAAAAAAAATCAATCCTGGCTTCGATCGTAGCGTTGAGTCGGTAGAAGCAGGAGGGGGGGCGTATTGCGGGGTATTGCAGAGTATTGCGGGGTATTGCAGAGTATTGCGGGTTATTGCAGTGTTGCAGAGTATTTCGGGGTATTGCAGAGTATTGCAGGGTATTGCAGATTATTGCAGAGTATTGTGGGGTATTGCAGAGTATTTCAGATTATTGCAGAGTATTGTGGGGTATTGCAGAGTATTGCGGGGTATTGCAGAGTATTGCAGGGTATTGCAGAGTATTGCAGAGTATTGCGGGGTATTGCAGAGTATTGCGGGGTATTGCAGAGTATTGCGGGGTATTGCAGAGTATTGCGGGGTATTGCAGAGTATTGTGGGGTATTGCAGAGTATTTCAGAGTATTGCAGAGTATTGTGGGGTATTGCAGGGTATTGCAGAGTATTGCAGGGTATTGCAGAGTACTGTGGGGTATTGCAGAGTATTGCGCAGTATTGTGGGGTATTGCAGAGTATTGCAGAGTATTTCAGAGTATTGCAGGGTATTGTGGGGTATTGCAGAGTATTGTGGGGTATTGCACATTATGGGGCAGGGATGGCTGAGCAGGGATGGATGGATGGCTGGATCTGTGACTACATTTGTCACAGATCCAGCCCACAGCACTGCTGCTGCATCCGCTCTCTCCCCTCTCCTCTCACACTGTACCGTTTGGTACAGAGAGGGGAGTGAGGAACCGGCGTCATCACATGACGCGGGTTTGTTTACAAGTGATCGCTCCGTCATTGGACGGAGCGATCACGTGGTAAACCACTGCTATCAGTGGCAATTTACCGTGATCCGTGATGCGCCGGGTCCTCTGGGGGGCTGGGAAGCCTAAAACAAATCAATCCTGGCTTTGATCGTAGCGTTGAGTCGGTAGAAGCAGGAGGGGGGCGTATTGCGGGGTATTGCAGAGTATTGCAGGGTATTGCAGTGTTGCAGAGTATTTCGGGGTATTGCAGAGTATTGCAGGGTATTGCAGAGTATTGCAGAGTATTGCGGGGTATTGCAGAGTATTGCGGGGTATTGCAGAGTATTGCGGAGTATTTCAGAGTATTGCGGAGTATTTCGGGGTATTGCAGAGTATTGTGGGGTATTGCAGAGTATTGTGGGGTATTGCAGAGTATGGGGCACGGATGGCTGAGCAGGAATGGATGGATGGCTGGATATGTGACTACATTTGTCACAGATCCAGCCCACAGCACTGCTGCTGCATCCGCTCTCTCCCCTCTCCTCTCACACTGTACCGTTCGGTACAGAGAGGGGAGGGAGGAACCGGCATCATCACATGACGCCGGTTTGTTTACAAGTGATCGCTCCGTCATTGGACGGAGCGATCACGTGGTAAACCGCCGATATCAGCGGCAATTTACCGTGATCCGTGATGCGCCGGGTCCTCTGGGGGACCCAGGGGGCGTGCGGGAGCACGACTCTGGGAGGACGTTATTTAACGGCCTACCAGAGTTAAGCAACCGACCTGTAGACGTACTTTGTCTATAGGGCGGTTGTCAAGTGGTTAATGACAACATAAACATTTATTGGGCTACTATTTTATCAGCTAGGGTTGGGCAGAGTGATTTTGGTGAAGCTGATTTTGCTTAATAATTTAGCTCATTGAGCTGGTTAGGTAACAAACACTCAAAAAAAGGTAATTTTCTATTTATCATTTACAGGGGGGGTTTATTTGGGGAGAGTATACCGTGTTTCCCCGAAAATAAGACCTACCCCAATAATAAGACCTATTCAGATTTTTGGGGAGGGCTGCAATATAAGCCCTACCCCCAAAATAAGCCCTAGTTAAGGTTGGTTGTGCAATGCTACAGTCCACTCTCCTGCTCTAGTATATATCGGTGTGGCCTCCTCTTCTCTCAGCTGTCACCAGGGAATCTTGGCCCAGTCCCTGCATTTCTCAGAGCGGGGAATACAGCTCGGGGAGGGCCATGGAAGCGCCAAGCAGGGCTCAGCTGATCTTCTGTTCTCCTGAGTGTCAGCAGGGGATCTTGGCCCCCCTCTCTCTGCACTAATCATAGCTTTGAAAGACGGCATCAGGTAGGCCATTTAAGCGCCAAGCAGGGCCTTAGCTCTCCTTTTTTTCCCGGGTGTCAGCGGGGGATCTCATTCCCCCTCCCTCTGCAATGCTCTAAGTGGTGGAAAACAGCTCAGGCAGGCCATTAAAAGAAGGTATTTGCTTGGTTGCATTGCAGAAACGCACACCTTTTTGTATTATGTGATCCTTTGATGGTGGTGATTCTGGCATTTTGCAACCACTGGGAAGACAGCACATTGCATGGCAAGCCCTACCCCAAAAATAAGCCCTAGTGTGTTTTTGGCTGACAAAATTAATATAATACCCAGGCTTATTTTTGGGGAAACACGGTAGAAATTTACGGTATTTATCTAATTTCATTAAGTTTTATGTGTTTTGCCTCTTTTTTACATGTGTTTGATTTCAATTTGTATATTGTCAATTTTTTTTTTCTTTTCTTTTTTTTTTATGTAGCACTAATCCCCAAAGGAGCTGCTGAGTATTTTTGGGTGGCACGTTACCTCTATCTTCTCGCTGTCCAGGGTGATAAAGAGAGTTTGAAGAATTCCAATGTCCACACAATACACTTCTTTTTCTAGGATTCATTTGTAGAACTTAGTAGAAAAGAAGTTGGAGGGGTGGAAAGGGTAGGTAAATAGGTTCAGGTGTATAGTCACAAATAGGAAACACTCCTGCTTCCAGCAAACAGTTCTCATCGCCACTCTAGCCAGAGTGGGTATTGCTCATCTGGATAGGTCCCTCTCATTGGCCTAGCAGCCAGAATGGCACACGGAATAAAGGTACAGTCTCTGCCACAGCTCTTCCTTTATAAGGAGACACTTTTGGTCCAGAATCCTCCATCACAGGATTCAGCACCCGGATCTCTCCAGATTAACTTCTGTAGAATTAAGATCTGACAGGCGACCACCATCGAGCCTCTCAGAGTATGGTGCATCCTTTGATTGAGTTTCCAGGCCTTCTCCCAAGAAACCAGCCTCTTGCATGGTCCTCTCCAAGATAGATGCTCCCCTGGCTTCCTTCATCAAGTGGCTTCCTCCCACAGGACAGACAGCACAGGATCACCTTGAAAATGTAGACCCAGTCTGACTACTGGGCCTAC
This sequence comes from Rana temporaria, assembly GCF_905171775.1. Classification (NCBI taxonomy): domain Eukaryota; kingdom Metazoa; phylum Chordata; class Amphibia; order Anura; family Ranidae; genus Rana; species Rana temporaria. The sequence continues at coordinate 31,931,070 of NC_053492.1, read as the reverse complement.
CAAGCGAAGCCGCAACCCCGGACCAACGTGGTCCCGGAGTAAGGATTCAGGAACATGCACCCCAGGCCAGGTGGGCCATGAGGTGCAAACAACAGGCCCCCGCCAATGGCGTCTGTCCCTTAAGTACCCCTCCCCAGCATGTACAGAGAGGCAACCGCTCCCAATGATTCGCTGCCGAGGGGGAACACCCAATACACCCTGACTTTGCTGCTGCCACATTTGGCCTGGCATGGTAATAACACCCCCAGGCGAACAATGGTGGTTAGTCCAAGCACAGCCATGGCTGGAACAGAGGCTAAATTGCCCTCAATCATATTTGTCTGAGCCAAATAATGACTCAGACCCCCTCTAAATTTACAGCAGTGCCTGTTCAACAGGGGAGGGCACTACATTTAGATAGGGGCTTCAGACTGTAAGTCCCTTAAAGGGCAGAGGCTGATTGCAATATACTGTATAAATATTCAAATATAGTGAATTCATGTATAGTGCTATGTAAACTGTTGGCTCTTTAAAATAATAATTTCACAAAAAAAAAAAAAAAAAAATACTTTTTCGTATTAAAAAATAATTGAGCAACACTGCAATAAGATGAAACATATATTATATAGGTAAAACATGTTTAAAAACTATTGCTGCCTAAACATTCAGTTATATTTACATTTATATGATAATTATTCAAATACATAAATGAATAGGAATGAACAAAATGCAAAATGTGAATTAAATGAACTCCACAATATTGTTTTCAGACAGACACAACAAAATAATTGTAAAAAAATATGTATTTTATTGGGTTTAGCATTTATTGCTGCTAAGGATTTCATTTATTCTATTTGTGTGTGTATGTATATATATATAATATATATATATATACACATTTATTTTATTTATTTATTTTACAAATTAAATGTATCATATAAGATATAAAAGCAAGTGATGTTTTCTGCTAATTTAGAACAGAAATCAAATTTACAGATGCCACTTATCCTTTTTAACTCCTATAGGAAAAGAAAGTACTTGAGTATATGATCCCTGGGAATCAGACCTTGCTGGGAGAATTTTTGTTGGTTGGCTTTTCTCAAAACATTCAGCTTTGCAGATTATTTTTCATTTCCTTATTTCTTATATATATATATATATATATATATATATATATATATATATATATATATATATATATATATATATATATATATATATAATAACCATTGTGGGAAACAGTTTTCTGATCTGTGCTGTTTTCATTGCTTCTAAATTGCACACACCAATGTACTTCTTTCTATGCAATCTATCAGTTCTAGACTTATGTTACTTGTCCATCTCTGTCCCACACATATTACTTATTGTCCTTTCTCAGAAAAAAGCTATTTCTTTTTTAAGCTGCATGGGATAAATGAACATTGGGCATTTTCTAGGGAGTACGGAGAGCCTACTGCTGGCAGTTATGGCATATGATCACTACATTGCTATATGTTTCCCCTTGCATTATACCATAATTATGAACTGGAAAGTGTGTCAAAACATTACAGTCATTGGCCCAGATTCAGTCAGAATCTGCGCCTTTCTTACGCAGGCACAGGGCAGCGTTTTTGCCCTGCGCCCGCGCAAATTTTCTGCGCTGCCCGCGATTCACGGAGCAGAAGCTCCGTAAATTGCGGGGGCGCTGTGTTAATTTGCCCGGCGTAAGGGCGCCTAATGTAAATGATCCCGCTGGGGGCAGGAATCATTTAAATTAGGCGCGCTCCCGCGCCGAGCGTAGAGCGCATGCTCCGTCGGGAAACTTTCCCGACGTGCATTGCGGCAAATGACGTCGCAAGGACGTCATTTGCTTCAAAGTGAGCGTGAATGGCACTGGGCGCCATTCACGATCCACTTACGCAAACGACGTAAAATGTGAACGTCGCGACGCGGGAACGTGGCCATCCTATAGCATTGGCTGCGCCTGCTTTTAGGATGTGTAACGTTACGCGAAACCCGACTTACGCAAATTACGTAATTTGCATACGCAGGGCCCGCGCAAGTTTGTGAATCGGTGTTAGTAGGCAATTTGCATACTATACACAGATCACAATGGGAGCGCCCCCTAGCGGTTTTCGCTAGAATGCAGCCTAAAATCTGCGTGGCATAAGAGCCTTTTGCCGCACAGATTTTAGGCTGCAGTCGGCGTAGCGATGTTCCTGAATCAGGAGCATTCGCTACGCCGGAGCAAGTAAGCAATTGCGCCGTGTAACCTATGGTTACACGGGCGCAATTGCTTCTTGAATCTGGCCCATTGTGTGGTTAGGGGGGTTCTTTACATCAGTTGTCCCCAATATATCAAAGCCTCTGATCTTCTGTACTGAAAACAAACTAGATAATTTTGCCTGTGAGATATTAGCGTTGCTTAAGATCGCATGTGGGAATCTTGACATCTTTAATCCAAGACTATTAATTGTAAGTCTATTTGTCCTCGTAGCACCATTTGTTTTTATTGTGGTGTCTTACGTTCTCATCATCTCATCAATATTAAAAATTCAGTCTAATGATGGACGATCCAAAGCTTTTTCCACATGTGCTTCTCACCTGACTGTTGTCTTCATGTTTTTTGGGACAACTATCACCATGTACATGGGACAGTCTAAGCACCTATCTTCTATGCTAAAATATATCACTTTAATTTATGGTGTTATAACTCCTGTATTAAACCCTTTGATATACAGTCTAAGAAATAATGAAGTAAAAATGCATTTCTGAACAAAGCTTTCATCTGCTGGGGCCATGTAGTTGTCTAAAAATGTGCACAATCTAATGATAAGATTAGATGTGAAAGGTTTTTATTTTATTCAATACTAAACAAAATACATTTCGAGTTGACCTTGAAGAACATGTCTTTTTCAGCCTAGTCAACCCAGTGACATGTCTAAAAGGGTACAATTAATTAATATTTTTCCATGTTTTAAATTTACTTGGCTCCATTTGTTTCAAACTAAAGGACAAACATGAGGACAATACAACCAGAATTATCCTAACATTTTCAAATGAGCACAGGGATGTCAGGAAAATTATCACTAAATATTGGTCCATTCTAAAGGATGACCCCAACCTAAGGGAATTTATCACTGATGTACCAGCCATTACTTTTAAAAGAGCAACTTCATTAAAATACTATTTGACACAAAGTGAGTACAAAAGTGACAAACCAAGAGACTCGTGCAAAATCTGGGGTACCTATCCCTCTTGGAATTGGTCCCATTGTCAATTTGTACCCAAACAAAAAAAATTCTGACTACCAGACGGAAATTGGTTTGTTTCCAAACACTTTGTAAACTGTAACAAGAAAGGCATTGTCTATCTGCCCCAGTGTGAATGTGGGGTCTACTATATAGCCAAATCCTGGAGTTCTGGAGACGAATATCCAAAGACATCTACTCCATGCATATTGACAATTTATATCTCCCAGTGGGGAGGCATGTGGCCAAGAATCATGGGTATAAAATGCCTAAAGTGACATTCGTGGTCCTATATACAGTACACATACCTTTTAGGGGTAGTGATTGGGACAAAACCTTGTTGCAGAAAGAACTACAGTGGATTTATGCCCTGGGACCTACAATACCCCCAGGGCTTAATAAATAAAAAAGTGTTAGACCCTTTCTTGAAGGGTTTATTTTAAACAAGAATGACTGAGATTAGACAGTAGAAAGGACAAATGAGAAGATGCCTTTCCCCTATAGGTATACCATCTAATCGAAAACAGGTTGAATTTAAAACAAATCATGTGAGGGTTGGAGTTTTCTAACATAATAATATAAAAATGTAATCATTTTTGAGGGGGAGCTGCTGCAGGACTTTGTGTCGGTGGTTGTCAAGATACTTCTCTGGTATCTAGGAAGTGTCACTCAGAACCGGAAGTATGTGGTCACGCCGGAGCACATGCGCGGCAGAACATGGGGATAGAGGCACCTGCTATCCATTATTGGAGGTAGGTGGGGGATATGTGTACCCCCACACTGATTGAGAGGCTCATACACAGCCTCAAACCACCAAGCAGGAACATACTAGCAAAAACAACATTTGTCTAAAGAGGGATGGTGAGTAGAGATGGACTGAACACCCCCCTGTTCAGGAGTTCTCCTCGAACCACTAACTCCATTGGAGTTGAACATGAAAAATCCAAAGTCCCCATTTTGAAGGCTTATATGCAAGTTATTGATGATAAAAGGATATGGGGGTCCATGGACTGCCCTGGGGGACATGTATCAATGCAAAAAATCATAAAAAAAATTATTGTTTTTAACAGAGTAGTCATTTTTAATGATGCTTGCTTGCAGTTAAACAATAAAAATGTAAAATTCCTTAACATATAGTTCCTGGGGTCCCCTTAGTGTGACTGTAAAGGGGTGTACCTATCGCATGTATAGAACATTCTGCAGAAAAACAAAGTGTAAAGGGGAAAAAAAGAGTCAAACCACATTTAAATTGTCTTGTGATTGCAATTGCCAACACCCGGCTATTTAAAAAAAAATAAAGAAAAAAGTGGCATGGGGTCCATAAAATCCATACCAGACCCTTATCTGAGCATGCAGCCTGACAGAATAGGAAGGGGGGGTGAGCAAGTGCCCCCTCCTGATCCACGCCAGGTCACATGCCCTCAACATGGAGGGGGTGAGGGCCTTGTGGAGGGGACTCCAAACCATGATGCCCGCCACTCAGTTGGACCCCAAATACATAAATAAAGCAATTTGCACTTGTCGAAAGCAAACTGCAAAATGCCTTCTCTTTTGTGTCAAAAAGATAAAGGGCAGGGCCCCTTGATGACATCACATGGTGCCCCCTGTGACATCACCGACCGCCGCATGCTGTGTTGGTGAAGTCAAGAGGGGTGAGGCAACCAGGTAACATCACCAGGTGGCCCCGCCTCTTATCTATTTAAGGACTGTCAGATGGCGGAGAAAGCATTTGGCTGTCTGCCTTCGATGCGGGAGGGACATTTCATTTTTCAGGTCCATCGGTGCGGCGGGTGGTGTGATTGACAATGGATCTACATTTGGGGCAGAGCTCCCCTTCCTCAAAGCACCCCCCTGTTAAGGGCATGTAGCCTGTTATGGTTCAGAAGAGGGGATGCTCGCTCACCCCCCCTTTCATGGCCTGCCAGACTGCATGCTCGAATAAAGGTCTGGTATGGATTTTGAGGGGGACCCCATGCAATTTTTTATCATTTTGGTCTGGGGTTTCCCTTAAAATCCATACCAGACCAGAAGGGCCTGGTATGGATTGGGCGGACCCCAATCCATGCTGTTTCTTCACTTTTCTATAGCCGGCAATGTTTTTTTTTATTCAGCTGTCAGTGGGGAATCCCATTGACAGCTGATGACAGCTGATAACCATAACAAGCAGCTAATGCACTGTGCAGCTAGCCAAACGAGTGAACAGGCGATGTTCGGGCCAAACTTTTGCTAGGCCCAAACTGTTCACCCAACTCTAATGGTGAGTATTCTGAGTAGGCCCTAACTTTGACTGATACAATTGTCATGGCACTTTAGAGATGGCCTGAGCTGCTTGGTGGAATTATATCTCGTCAAAACAGGAATAGGGCCATTCTGTTTTTTTCCCCCTTTTTCTTCCAGCCATTTACTGTTCATTAAAGAGCCCTTGTACCCACTTGTACCAATATACATATACATCGTTTGTAGGTTTAACCACTTAACCCCCGGACCATATTGCTGGTCAAAGACCAGAGTACTTTTTGCGATTTGACACTGCGTCGTTTAACTGACAATTGCGCGGTCGTGCGACGTGGCTCCCAAACAAAATTGGCGTCCTTTTTTTCCCACAAATAGCTTTATTTTGGTGGTATTTTATCACCTCTGTGTTTTTTAGTTTTTGCGCTATAAACAAAAATAGAGCGACAATTTTGAAAAAAATGAATATTTTTTACTTGTTGCTGTAATAAATGTCCCCCAAAAATATATAAAAAAAACATTTTTTTTCCTCAGTTTAGGCCGATACGTATTCTTCTACATATTTTTTGTAAAAAAAAATCGCAATAAGCGTTTATTGATTGGTTTGCGCAAAAGTTATAGCGTTTACAAAATAGGGGGTATTTTTATGGCATTTTTATTAATATTTTTTTTTACTAGTAATGGCGGCGATCAGCGATTTTTTTTCGGTACTGCGACATTATGGCGGACACTTCGGACACTTTTGACACATTTTTGGGACCATTGGCATTTTTATAGCGATCAGTGCTATAAAAATGCATTGGATTGCTATAAAAATGCCACTGGCAGTGAAGGGGTTAACACTAGTGGGCGGGGAAGGGGTTAAGTATGTCCATGGGTGTGTTCTTACAGTGAGGGGGTGGCCTCACTAGGGGAAATCACTGATCGTCTGTTCATACATTGTATGAACAGAGGATCAGCATTTCCCCCCCTGACAGGACCGAGAGCTGTGTGTTTACACACACAGCTCCCGGTCCCCGCTCTGTAACCAGCGATCGCGTGTGCCTGGCGGCGATCCTAGTTCCCTGCGAGAGAGCCGACGTAGAGCTACGGGCTCTCGCGCAGGAGAGCCAACCTGCCGCCGTAGAATGCCGGCAGCAGGTCGACAAGTAGTTAATATCTCAGTTAATATCTCAGTTCCACTGCCTGGAGATGTGTCCTGTTCTCCCCATCTCTTTGCCTGTGGTCTGTGCACAATTCTGGGGGTCATAGATTAAAGCGGTTTTCCACCCCCCTCCAAAAATGTAAGTCAGCAGCTACTATAGATACTGTAGCTGCTGACATTTAATATTAATGCCTCTCATCTGTCCTAGAATCCAGCGATGTCGGCACCCCAGCCGATGTTTCCATGGGCTGTCAGGCACTGCTGCCACCATTGGCGGTAAGGGAACCCGACAGTAAAGCCTTCATAGCCGGGTCCCTACTGCGCATGTGTGAACCACGCTACGCTCTTACTGGCCTGGCAGCAGGGGAAGGGGCCAAACTTGTGACGTACTTTGCAGCAGGGAGGTCTGACGAAAGTGGGGACAAGGTACCTGTCAAGAACAGGTACCCGCTCCCCCCTCCCTCCCTAAAGGTGTCAAATGTGGCACTGGAGGAATCATATAAGCGGTAGTTCCACTTTTAGTTGGAACTCCGCTTTAAATTATTATGATGTAAGCCAGGGGACTCAAACTGGTGCCCCGTCAGCTGTTGCAAAACTACAAGTCCCATCATGCCTCTGCCTGTGGGAGTCATACTTGTTACTCTCAGCCATGAAATGCCTCATGGGACTTGTAGTTTCTCAGCAGCTGTAGGGCCACTAGTTTGAGACCATGGAGTTTACACATTTCACACTTACATTGTGCTTTATCAAAACCAAACTGTCAAACCCTTTGACTCACATATACAGATATACAGGTCCATAAATATTGGGACATCGACACAATTCTAATATTTTTGGCTCTATATACCACCACAATGGATTTGAAATGAAACGAACAAGATGTGCTTTAACTGCAGACTTTCAGCTTTAATTTGAGGGTATTTACATCCAAATCAGGTGAACGGTTTGTATCCGTGCCTCACACTTTTTAAGGGACCAAAAGTAATGGGACAATTGGCTGCTCAGCTGTTCCATGGCCAGATGTATGTTATTCCCTCATTATCCCATTTACAAGGAGCAGATAAAAGGTCCAGAGTTCCAGTCCTCGCTCTGAAGTTACTCCACCGCTGCCGGCTTTCTTTCCTCTATCAGCGGTGTATGATGATCTCCAGCAGCACAGCGCCCCATCAGGACTAGGATCGGATTGACTGACCTGATGATCCCCTTTCACTTTTGGAATTCATACCATGCCTACTTTTACCTCGCTAAATGTGAGTTGCCTGTACTATAACCTCTGTATTAAATTGTTTTAAATGTCTACACTCAGAGGCGCCTCTTCCCTTGCTTCCACTTCTAATAAGCCCCACCCCTTATGTAATAGAAGTGTATACTACTAAGGGTATACAGCTCAGCCTCATTGCAGATATGGGCATACCACCCTGGGTATACAGTTTAGGGTTTACAGCTCAGCACCCCAGGGCTCGCCTCAAGAACAGGGCTCGCCTCTGACAGCAGCAACCCCCCCACCGCGGGTCTCACGGCTCTGACAGCACCCCCTGCAGATCTTGCGGCTCTGACAGCCACCCCAAGGCTCGTGGCTCTGACGGCACCCCCTCTCCCCCACAGGTGGTCAACCACTTACCACCAGGCTGTGCTTTCATTTCCAGGTTCTCCTCACACAATTGGGTGGGATCGGGGCGCACTCTCTGCGCCCGAGCCCACCCTATTTTGAAGCCTATCAGGTTCTTAAAAAAAAAAACCTGCCCCCTATAGGAGTCCATACATCCGTTGTCCTGAAAGGGGCTTTTGTCTTCAACATTGTTTCTTGCGGTGTCAAAATTACAAAACAATAAAAACTATTTTAAAATATACAGTCAGGTGGCTGATAACAATTGTTATTCTTGCATTAAAGCTTTGTGAATTGGGACAATGTATCTTGAGTCCATTTATGTGTGTATTTTATTGCCAAAAGGGAGATAATTTGTAGCAGCCAATCACAATGTGATGTGCTATATCACAGTGTACTACATTTGGTAGAACTGCTTATATTTACTGACAATTTAAATAAACAGAAGGCAATTTCTTATAATATTGTGTCACTTAGAAACTTAATCTGATGTTTTCTTCTTTTGACTATCGGCATATTGATTTTTTTATTTCTAAAAGCAATATAAAAAAGTTGCCAGATTAATAATCATTTTATTATTTGGTAGCTTTAATTGGATTTCATTAGCTGCAAGAATTACCGGCATCCCAGGCAACCTATGAAATTGTGTGTGTGTCACTGTAGCACAAATGTAATCTTATTTCAAGACCAAAAAAATAGTGTGCTGTTAAAATACTGATACCATTGTCAATTTACAAGGTGAGACTACCAAAGATCACCTACTTTGTCACAATTCTGTCAATATATTAAATATATTGTTCCAGGAAATACTTTCATTGTCATAAATATCCATATGGAAGTTGTGAAGTTTTTCACTGGTTGTTATAGTCACTCAGAATATAGGAGCTTATTATGTAATCTACTCCATACACTTTTCAGCAATAAAAGATAATTATGCTCAAATGTTCTGTTCATGCATATCACCAAAAAAAAAAGAAAAGATCAACTGCTAAAAAAATCAGAGATGCCTTAGACATTACTGCCCTTTCTATATAACACAGCTGCAATTAGATCTATATGGTGTCATTTTGTAAATTTAGGTCTACACTATATTGCCAAAAGTTTTGGAACACACATGAACTTTAACCACATTTCAGTCTAAAGCCTCGTACACACATCAAGAAAAATGCCGGCAGAGCATTTTTGCAGAGATAAACGGTCGTGTGTATGTTTTTCGTCAAGAAAACTGTCGTGGATCTTGATGAGAAAAAAACATGCTCTCTTTTTTCTTGTCGGGAGTCTCAATTTCCTCGTTGTGTTTCTCGTCGGGCTGGTTTACGATGAGAAACACGTTTGTGTGTATGCTTAGAAACGCGCGCATGCTCAGAATAACGTATGAGATGGGAGCGCACCTTCGGTAAAGGTAGCATTTGTAATGGAGATAGCACATTCGTCACGCTGTAACAGACTGAAAAGCGCAAATCATCTCTCACCAAACTTTTACTTAACACGCAGTAACATGAGATTAGCAAAAGCAGCCCCAAGGGTAGCGCCAGTGGAATCGAACTTCCCCTTTATAGTGCCGTTGTACGTCACCGCGTTTGAGAACGACAAGATTTTGTCTTGAGAGTGTGTATGCAAAGAAAGCTTGACAAGATTCTCGACAAGCCTGACAAGATCCTCGAAGAGGAAAACAACGTTTTCTTTACGACGAGATTCTCGGTCGTGTGTACGAGGCCTCGGTCTCTAAGGTTCACTATTAAGTTTGCCCATCCTTTGCAGCTATAACAGCTTCAACTCTTCTGTGAAGGCTGTCCACACGGTTTAGCAGTGTGTCTATGGGAATGTTTGGTCATTCTTCAATTTGTGAGATCAGGCACTGATGTATGACAAGAAGGCCTGGCTCGCAGTCTCCGCTCTAATTCACTCCAAAGGTGTTCTATTGGTTTGAGGTCAGGACTCTGTGCAGGCCAGTCAAGCTCCTACACCCCAAACTTGCTTTTCCATGTCTTTATGGACCTTGCTTTGTGCACTGATCCAAATCATTTGGTAGAGGGAGGATTATGGTGCGGGGTTGTTTACAGGGGTTGGAGTTGGGCTCGGCCCCTTAGTTCCAGTGAAGGGAACTTTTGTGGCATCAGCATACCAAGATAATTTGGATAATTTCATGTTTCCAACTTTGTGGGAACAGTTTGGGGATGGCCCCTTCCTCTTCCAACATGACTGTGCACCAGTGCACAAAGCCAAGCAAGGTCCATAAAGACATGGATAAGCGAGTTTGGGGTGAAGGAACTTGACTGGCCTGCACAGAGTCCTGGCCTCAACCCGATAGAACACATTTCGGATGAATTAGAGAAGAGACTGCGAGCCGGGCCTTCTCATCGTACAACAGTGCCTGACCTCACAGATGCGCTTCTGTACGAATGGTCAAACATTCCCATAGACACACTCCTAAACCTTGTGGACAGCCTTCCCAGAAGAGTTGAAGCTGTTATAGCAGCAAAGGGAGGGCCAACTCAATATTGAACCCTATGGACTAAGACTGGGATACCATTAAAGTTAATTTGTGTGTAAAGGCAGGTGTGCCAATACTTTTGGTAATATAGTTTATATGGCGTTCTATAGCAAACACAGGTTACCTATAGTTGAGCTCACTTAAAACAAGCCTTGGTCACAAGCATTCCAAATTTAGTACAGTATATTCTTGGGCATATGAACTGTTTGGTCCAACAAGTAATGGTACTTACCATTAGAGCCAGTGCAATGTAAATTTAGAGGAAGGATTCAGAGAAATAGTTACTGTATTTATTGGCGTATAACATTCACTTTTTTTACCCTGAAAATAGAGAGTAAACTGTGCCTGCGTGTTATATGCAGGGGGCTGTGGAAAGTTTTTTTACTGAAATGTCACTTTTTAAAGTTAGGGTGCGTGTTATACGCCTGTGCATGTTATAGGTAGCTCTGAGTTCATCTGATCGTTTAAATTTGGGTCTCTGCTCTAGCTTGGCTGTACTGTAGGCTGTCCTGTTGTCCGGGGACTCACCCCCGAACGGCAGGTGGCAGCAGTGTGGTCAAGTGCTCTGAGTGCCACTCCTTAGCGGCCAGTTGGGGGTTGGCTGCCTCGCTGTGCATGCTGGGGAAGGGTATAAAGGGGGCAGACGCCATTGCCTCGAGGTTCTTCCTCGTGTTGCACCCACCATTGAGGTAGCCATTCCACGACACCCCCGCATATGGCCCTCCTGGCCGGGGTGTGCGTCGGCAGCAGTGTTCCTGGTTCTGGGACCACGTTGGCCCGGAGCAATTGATCCACTGTGTGGGCCCAGTAGTCGACTGGGTCCCCAATCTAGAGGGGGTCCCGAGCTGTCTGTCCAATTGGAGAAAGCTGACCGATGAGGAGTCTGTCTGAAGAATACCAAGCACGAGGCTGGTGTTCCAGGAGGGGCCTGTCCATTCATAGGGGACCACCTGAGTTCTGACAGGCTGGATGTTGGTCGTCTGTCAGTTGCTGATTTTGCAAAACTACCTGAACGAGATCCGGGTGCTGAATCTACTGAGAGAGGATTCCGGACCACAATTGTCTTCAATCTTATAGGAAGGTCTGTGGCAGAGACTTAATCCTAAGTTCGAGTGACACTCTGGCTGCCAAGCTGGTGAGAGAGGCCTGTCCAGGTGTGCTATACCCACTCCGGCTGGAGTGGCAAGGTAAAGTGTTGTTGGGAGCAGGACTGTTTCCTGTATTCAATTACACCTGAATCTGCTGTCTCCTATTTGCTATCCCTTCACCTTTCTACTGTTTAATCGTTTTTACCCAGCTGGGTAATAAAAGCACAGAAAAGACATGTGGACATTCCCTTTACTACAGCTCTCATCAAATACCCTAGACGGCAGAGATACAGAGGTAACATGCCACCCAAAACAATCCAGCCACTCCTTTGGGGGTAGTGCTGCACGTGGGGGCTCGTCCAGGATTGGCTGTTACCTCTGGCAACGGAATTGAGCAATTTATTCTGCCATTAAGAGCCTGGAATTGTCATGGTGTTGGACTGTGTTGGTGAAGAAGGGGTTAACTTCAGGTACTAAAAGTCTGGGCGCACGTGCAGCAGAGTGACGTGTGCCTGCAACGTGCCCAGAAAAGAACTCAATGTGGGAGGAGCTACCCACCCCTGCGTGAGACGTAGGGCGAGTTTGGCACCAAAGAACAGAGTGATTGCCCGCCCACGAGAGAGGATCGTGCAAGCATGTCTGTGCCCCCGATGCCGTTCGAGAGATTGAGGCCTCCAATGTCCTCTGTGGGAGTCAGCCCGACTCCTGTTGCCACCGGAGCTCCACTGACCGATACTGGAATCTGGATGGGGACGCAAGGGTGGTTCGTGCTGTTCACCAGTGGCTTGTCTTGTCTCCGATGTGCAGAGCTAGCCATCAGAATTCTGCATTTTGCTTGATGTAAAAAATGTGGATAATATTTGTTTCAAATTAAGCAACCAACAGAGTCGCCCCCGCGAATATCGGGTCGATTGGATCACTGGAACGGTGACCGTGGAGAAAGTCATTCCCTGGCCTGCACCTGTTGTTACTACTACTACGGCCACTATGTCGTCGGTCACCACACCAATGGTGTCCCCCGAAGTGAGTGACTGTGATGCTAAAGAGATTGTGCCTGCTGTGAAGTTGGATGCTGCCACCGAAAGCGTGTATGGTGGTGGTCCCTGCTTGGCTCGCTTTGGGAAAGATGGGCCCCGTGAAGGTCTCCCAAGGCTGTGGTCGAGGCCTACCTATGCGCAGACCTGAACCAGACTCCAGGGAGGATGTTACCCCTGTTGAGGCCAAGGCCAAGAACAAGGTCAGTAAGCCAAATGTTTCACGTGTTTGTTTGTTTGCCCGTGGAGGAGTACAACTGCTCCGATACCAGCTACCCTGCCTGTGGTAAAGAGAGCTCCAGATACTCTTGTTATGCCGGGGCTGGGACACCCCTGTACGCTGCAAAAGTTTGCCCGTCTTCAGCGGATCGTCATGAAGAAGGTGGCCCTGGATTATGAGTGGGAGTTCCCGTATGTGCCCACAGATCTCATGCAGGAGATCGAGTCAAAACAGGAAGAATGGTACGCAGATGCTATTTAGGACTACTTGAAGGTAGATAAGCCTTTCGATTAGCACCGATTGTGCCTTTATAAGTGCTCACCGCCTGCTGGAAAGTTGCCTGGAGGACTGGAGTTATGGCTGGCACATTTAACATGACAGAGTGGTCCTCAAGAGTCCCGGTAAAGTTGATCGGGTTTATTCGGTTACCACGCTGAATGAAAAGGGGGACATTATCACTTTGCCGGACCCTAGGTTTTATCTATAGACCCACACCTATAGTGTTTGTTTTTGCTTGAAGAAGTCCCGAACAGGAACAATATTTTCTTTTCTTTTTGTTTGCTGTGGTGTGACTGACTTTGGGGGGGGGGGGGGTGAAAATGTTAGTCAGTTAGACTAGGTTCCTGCTGACTCCATTACTGGAAAAAATGATTTTTCTTGCCAATATGTTCAACATCCTGGTACAGACTTTAGTGCACTTGCTTGACCGGAACGCTGCCACTCTCTGCTTAAAGAGACTTGTTTGGGGCCTTTTACAGTTGCCAATGCCTAGCACTTAGTTTTTTTTTTGCTCCTAGGGGCAGGAAGGAAGTTTCGCCTTTGTTTTAAAAGGTGCAGCCTCATTCACCCTTAGTGACTGTAAATAATGTAATATTTGTGTGTGTGTGTTCTCTTTTTTCTGTTTTTCAGGTCCATCTGTCAAGGCTGTCGGAGAATAGGCAGACTAGATAGTTAGACACATTAATATCAGGTGTATTATAATGTGAATCTAAAAAAGTTTTATATTTTTGTATCATTTTATCTTCTCTTTTCTTCTACTTTACTTTACTGTTAATCAGATCCAGCTAGGTGTTCAGGATTGAACACCATTTTTTTTTCTGACACTGAGGATAGTGTCTATTTGACAGGGGGGAGTGTGTAGCACCTGGCTACTTTCAGAGCGGGTGCTATGTTAAATTTAGGGGAACACTATGTTTAGTGTTCCGCCAATCATGGACGTCTTTTCATCCTCAGACAAGAGAACGTCCATGATAGGCGTAAAACTGAACACAGTGCCTATTTTCTGTGCTATAAACAAAAAAAGACCATTTTGAAAACATTTAACAAAAAATTATATATTTTTTTACTTTCTGCTTTAAAACATATCCAATAAAAATGTAAACAAATCTAATTTCTTTGTGAATTTAGGCCAATATGTACTCTGCTACATATTTTTGGTAAAAAAAAACAACAAACGTATTGATTGGTTTGCACTAATGTACTAATGACACTGGCTGGGAAGGGCTTAAACATCTAGCACAATAAAATATGTGCCTAACCAGTGTTTTTGTGCTTACAGTGTGCTACTTTCACTCAGGGATGTGCTGGATTTTAATCCCTACATTGCAGGGTAGCACATACCCACTAACAGGGCAGAGCTCTGCATTGTTTACATATGCAGAGCCCCGTCTAGTCCGTCCCCTCACCGATCAGTGGGTGCCGGTGTCCTGTCGATAAATGCCCCTCCTGACGAATAATGCCTGCCCGGTACTGCACATGCACAGCACTTGTGCAGTACTGAGCCGCCGAAAGCCTCAGAACTTCCGAATTGGCGATCAGCTGTAGACGGTATCTTTGCACTATAGCCGACATTGTGCCACACGCTCCTCCTGATGCTCATGCAAGTCTGCAAGGGGAGGATTTGTTCATGATGGTCGCGAGTAAGGGGTGGATGGCAACAGAAGGGGGTGTATTTTATAATGATAGGCAGTGCTGTTAACATGGGGGCATAATTTGTCATGAAACTCAAACACATCACCTAAACAAATATATCTCTGCTATTCTTCCTACGTGTGTTGCCCTTAACAAGTGTAGGAAGAATAGCAGAGATATATTTGTTTAGGAGATGTGTTTGATTTTTGTGACAAATTCCACCCCCCTCTTAACGGCACTGCTCAAAATTACAAAATATGCCCCCTTCTGTTGCCATCCACCCCTCACTCGCACCAATGATGAACAAGTCTGCCCCTTGCAGCCTTGCATGAGCAACGCAAGCGTATTCCAATGTTCGACAGCTTTCAGCCGATCCGTACTGCGGAAGCCCTGCACATGCGCAGTACAGGGTGGGCATTATTCAACAGGGGGCATTTCTCGTCAGAACACCGGTGGTCATCCAGTGGCTGGCACCCGCTGATCAGCTTTTGCTGTGACTAATTACAGCAGACGTGGTGCTCCCTACCCTGGAGTGAGGAATCATGCATATAAATGTGATTCTTCCCAGAGTGGCCAACCTGTATCAGTAAAGCTGCTGTAGGGTAGCCGGCAACTGGATACATTAAATGCATTACATACAATTTAAAAACAAGTTATGTTTTCACAAATATAATTTACAGATGTCACATATCTTTTAACTCCTATAGGAAGATAAAGTACTCTTTTTTTCAACATTTAGTTGTGAAATTTGTGATATGATCCCTGGGAATCAGACCTTGCTGGGAGAATTTTTGTTGGTTGGCTTTTCTCAAAATGTTCAGCTTTGCAGATTATTTTTCATTTCCTTATTTCTAATTTATATAATGATCACTGTGGGAAACAATGTTCTGATCTGTGCTGTTTTTATGGGCCCTAAATTGCACACTCCAATGTACTTCTTTCTCTGCAATCTATCAGTTCTAGACTTATGTTACTCATCCATCTTTATCCCACATATATTACTTGTGGTCCTTTCTCAGAAAAAAGCTGTTTCTGTTTTAATCTGCATGGTGCAAATGAACATTGGACATTTTCTGGGAAGTTCAGAGAGCCTACTGTTGGCAGTTATGGCATATGATCGCTACATTGCTATATGTTTCCCTTTGTATTATACCATCATTATGAACTGGAAGGTGTGTCAGAACCTTACAGTCATTGTGTGTTTAGGGGGGTTCTTTACATCAGTTGTCCCCAATATATCAAAGCCTCTGATCTTCTGTTCTGAAAACAAACTAGATCATTTTGGCTGTGAGATATTAGCGTTGCTTAAGATCGCATGTGGGAACCTTACCATCTTCAAACTAAGACTATTAATTATGAGTCTATTTGTCCTCCTAGCACCATTTGTGTTTATCGTGGCGTCTTACGTTCTCATCATTTCATCAATATTAAAAATTCAGTCTAATGATGGACGATCCAAAGCTTTTTCCACTTGTGCTTCTCACCTGACAGTTGTCTCCATGTTTTTTGGGACAACTATCACTATGTACATGGGACAGTCCAAGCACCTATCTTCTATGCTAAAATATATTGCTTTAATTTATGGCGTTATTACTCCTGTATTAAACCCTTTGATATACAGTTTAAGAAATAATGAAGTTAAAAAAGCAGTTGTGAAAATATTTAAAAGATAGTGGTTGTCTTTAAATATACAAAGTCCAATAATAAGATAAGAATTGAAGGTTTTTTTTTGTTACTATATATTCCACACAAAAATAAATATTGGGTTGACCTTTTCTGCTTAGTGAGCCCAGTTACTGTTCATGCTTTAGACAATACAATCCATTTTCATTTTTTCATGTTAAAAATGTACGTAGCTCCATCCATTTCCTGGTGGTTATCTGGGACACATATTCTTTTATCAGTCCACCTTCTATTTCTAGCTGCAATGTTCTTTAGGCCCCTTTCACACTGGGGCAGGAGGTGCGGTGCCGGTATAGCCCTGCTAAAAATAGCGCCGCTATACCGTCGGAATTCCTGCAGGATTCGGTGTGGTATTAACCCCCCGCTAGTGCCCAAAAAAGGGTTAATACCGCCAAGGCGCATTGCCGGCGGTATTACCGTGGTTTCCCATTGTTTTAAATGGGAAGGAGCGGTATACACACCGCTCCTCTCACCGCTCCAAAGATGCTGCTTGCAGGAGATTTTTTTCTCTCCCGCCAGCGCATCGCCTCAGTGTGAAAGCCTTCGGGCTTTCACATTGAGAATTCTGGGCAGGAGTTTTTCAGGCGCTATTTTTAGCGCTAAACCGCCTGAAAAACTCCTCAGTGTGAAAGGGGCCTTAGCGATGTTGAGAGAAGTGTGTTGTTTGGTACTAAAAGTTGTGTCCACAATGTTGAAATCTGGTCCTGATGAAATGTAAAATTTGCATAGGGGCCTGCCTAGAATTGGCAATATACAGTATCTCACAAAAGTGAGTACATCACTTTTTTTGTAACTAATTTATTATATCTTTTCATGTGACAACACTAAAGAAATGACACTTTACTACAATGTAAAGTAGTGAGTGTGCAGCATGTATAACAGCAGGGCCGCCATCAGGGGGTACAGGCAGTACACCTGTAAGGGGTCCGGAGGTTACCAGGGGCCCGGAGGCCCACAGGGCCCCAGATGGCAACCCCCCTTTTTTATTTATTTTTTTAAATATTTATTTATATTTTTTATTTATTTAATTTTTAATTTAATTTTTAATTTATATATATATATATATATATATATATATATATATATATATATATATATATATATATATATATATATATATATATATATATATATATATATATATATATAATTATTATTATTATTATTATTATTATTATTATTAAAGGGCCCAGAGGTCCCCAGGGCCCCCAGATGGCAATCCCCCCCTTTTTTTTATAAAAACATTTTATTTTTATTTATTTTTTTTTTATTAATAATACATATGCTTTTTATTCCTAGTTGGGGCCTCAATAAACTGGACCATAAAATTGTCCTGCAATAGGTTTTTAAATTTTTGTCCTTTAACTGTCCCAGCAGTGCCATTATTCCAGTCAATTTCTGGGTAGTTAAAATCCCCCATTATTATCACCGTCCCAGCCCTTGCAGCCCTTTCCATCTGTGCAAGAAGCTGAGTCTCCACCTCCTCGTTAACATTGGGTGGGCTATAACAAACTCCAATGATTAACTTTGAACTACGCACATCTGTATGCAGTTCCACCCATAATGCTTCAGCCTCATCACACTCTCCATCAACCAGGTCCTCTTTCTCGCTTGCTTTGGGGTCACTTCTCACATAGAGACAGACCCCTCCACCTTTCCTTTTTACCCTGTCTTTCCAATAGAAAGCATAGCCAGGAATATTAATAGCCCAGTCATGTGAGGATTGAAGCCAAGTTTCAGCAATACCGATTACATCATAGCTCTCCTCATGCACCAGAGCTTCCAACTCACCTGTTTTGCTTGGCAGACTTCTGGCATTGGTGAACAAACACTTAAATGTATTGTTACATTTTTCTCTGGTGTTTTTCATATAATTTTTAGTAGTACAAATGGCACTATAATTTCCAATGGCTGTTTGCAACATGGGATCTTTCTTGTCACCTGCCATAACCCTCCCCCATCTATCCCCATTCCACTCTCCATTAATTGTATTTGTGCAAATATATTGCGCAAAACTAAAAAAGTGTATAAATTGGCCGCCAACACAACAAAATGTTTTTTTTTTTTTTTTTGCAATAGTGAATGTGATTATAAGTGTAGCACCAAGTCAACAAGTCCACTTTTAAGTGGAACTGCTTGAGACAGGGAAAACCCTGAGACACTGTGCTCAGAAAAACAGGTCAAACCCAATGAGGTGGGCCGTATGTGGTGGGAGAAAAAGAATGAAAATTAATTCCTCACAATATCTATGGTTGTGGACTACCATAAAAGATGAAATAGGTGACTATGGTACACTGACTCCTGTACATATAATCAAACAAAAATAAGTGAGTGATCACCCCAAATATATAAAATAGTGATAATCACAGTATAAAAATAAAGCTGTGATACATGAGTGAATATACTCCAGCAAGATATAAGTGTATCTCGGGTGTCCCAAAAGAGGCAACCGAAAAGCACAGTGCTGTGTTTATTATGTGAGAAAAAGTAAATATGAATTGGTGATTAGACCTCTAAGTAATCATATATGCATCCACACATACATGTCCCAAGACAACATCTTGGTATGTTGGTAAAAATATATTTTTACAAAAACGGTTCACATAGTACTGGAAAACAAGTTGGATCAATCATATAGTTACATAGTTACATAGTTAGTCAGGTTGAAAAAAGACACAAGTCCATCCAGTTCAACCACAAAAAAAATAAAAAAATAAAATAAATAAACAAACAAAATAAAAAACACAATGCAATCCCATACACCCAACTCCATACCCACAGTTGATCCAGAGGAAGGCAAAAAAACCCTAGCAGAGCATGATCCAATTTGCTGCAACAGGGGAAAAAAATATTTCCTGATCCCCCGAGAGGCAATCTGATTTACCCTGGATCAACTATACCTATACCTATATACCTATATATTGACAACAAGCCTCATGCATTAGGAAAGTTTGAAAAAAACTCCCCTCAAATCACTATATCAAAGTGAATGAGAACCAGATCATCAGTCCATCCACCCTAATGGTGGTATGAATGTAATCCTTCCACTCGGTGAGCTTGATTGAATATATATTCCTAGAAACACAATCCAGTATGCTTGGAAAATATTTAAGTAGGGTACTCTTACCAGATCCGGTGGACCCACAACTCACCGTACAGGGTGGGCGGGTCTCAAGGGCTTGTACGGGCCGATTGCCCTCTCTGGTTACCGTTCAGATGGTATCATCCGGGAGCCTTTCCAAGCTTGTAGGGTGCCCGAGTGGTTGCTGATTGTATTTGCAACCCGATGTTCAGGATGTTCCAGTAAACAAATGTGAACCGTAATGGTACCGGTAATCGATCACAACAATGAGGTAAAAAAGAATAAAGGAAAAAAAAACTCATCATAGTGTAAAAAAGTATGCAAATTTAATAAAATCACTATCAAAAAATGCCAGAAAGTTTTTCATATCTATGACAAAAACACTCCAAAGTACAAATTTCTAAAAAGTTCCAGGAGAAAATACACACTTGTATAGCAAGCACAAAAAACTTCACCACCCTGGATGGATGGACAGAAGTGTTTCCAATTTAGTGCAAAGATAGAGGTAGGACCTGTGTACCCAGGTCCTACCTGTGCTTGCTATACAAGTGTGTATTTTCTACTGGAACTTTTTAGAAATTTGTACTTTGGAGTGTTTTTGTCATAGATGTGAAAAACTTTCTGGCATTTTTTGATAGTGATTTTATTAAATTTGCATACTTTTTTACACTATGAGGAGTTTTTTTCCTTTTTTCTTTTTTACCTCATTGTTGTGATCGATTACCGGTACCATTACGGTTCACATTTGTTTACTGGAACATCCTGAACATCGGGTTGCGAGTACAATCTGCAACCACTCGGGCACCCTACAAGCTTGGAAAGGCTCCCCGATGATACCATCTGAACGGTAACCAGAGAGGGCAATCGGCCCGTACAAGCCCTTGAGACCCGCCCACCATACGGTGAGTTGTGGGTCTACCGGATCTGGTAAGAGTACCCTACTTAAATATTTTTCAAGCATACTGGATTGTGTTTCTAGGAATATATATTCAATCAAGCTCACTGAGTGGAAGGATTACATTCATACCACCATTAGGGTGGATGGACTGATGATCTGGTTCTCATTCACTTTGATATAGTGATTTGAGGGGAGGTTTTTTCAAACTTTCCTAATGCATGAGGCTTGTTGTCAATATATGATTGATCCAACTTGTTTTCCAGTACTATGTGAACCGTTTTTGTAAAAATATCTTTTTACCAACATACCAAGATGTTGTCTTGGGACATGTATGTGTGGATGCATATATGATCACTTAGAGGTCTAATCACCAATTCATATTTACTTTTTCTCACGTAATAAACACAGCACTGTGCTTTTCGGTTGCCTCTTTTGGGACACCCGAGATACACTTATATCTTGCTGGAGTATATTCACTCATGTATCACAGCTTTATTTTTATACTGTGATTATCACTATTTTATATATTTGGGGTGATCACTCACTTATTTTTGTTTGATTATATGTACAGGAGTCAGTGTACCATAGTCACCTATTTCACTCTCCATTAATGTCTGACCCCTAACTGACCTGTGTGCCTGATGTAATTCTAGTTCACCCTCCCCCCTCAAGTCTAGTTTAAATACTCTAATGCCGGGTACAGACGAGAGGATTGATCCGCGGATACGGTCCGCCGGATAAATCCTCTCGGGGATTTCCGCGGATTTGGATCCGATGGAGTGTACTCACCATCGGATCGAAATCCGCGCCGAAATCCCATCGCGATGACGTGTCGCGCCGTCGCCGCGATGATGACGCGGCGACGTGCGCGACGCTGTCATATAAGGATACCTACGCATGCGTCGAATCATTACGACGCATGCGAGGGAGGGAATCGGACAGATCGATCCGGTGAGTCTGTACAGACCACTGGATCGATCCGCTGAAGCCGATTCCAGCGGATAGATTTCTTAGCATGCTAAGAAATTTTTATCTGCTGGAAATCGGTCGGCCCGAAAAAAATCCGCGGAAAAAGATCCGCTGGGTTGTACACACCAGCGAATCTATCCGCTGGAACTGATCCGCAGATCAATTCCAGCGGATAGATCCTCTCGTGTGTACGGGGCCTAGGATAGACACCCATTATACATATGTGGACTCTATTTATTATATTACCACTGTTTTAGTGCTTTAACTTTTTGTTTCTGTCACTTGCCACTTGTTTTAGGCACTGTTTTTTTTTAAATCAAAGTATTTTTATTAAATACAAGAGATGGTACATATAAAAATATAATAAAACAGTGGCACAGCTAGTCGATAAATTCTTCTAGCAATATCATCCAACAACACTACATTAGGTCACATACATATATAGAGAACAGTATTATCGGTATCATTAGCAGGTGCATGTTATGCCATGATTGTACACCTTACCGCCAGAGGGCCCCTCCTCTCCATCCCACCCTTAAACCTCCCCACCTGGGCAACATAAGAAAAATAAAAGGAAGAACACAATGAAAAACAAAAGAGATATATAAAAAAGGAGAGAACAGCATTCTAGATACAGGTATCAGGAGCCTTAAGCCATTTGTCGAAAAATGTTTTCGTATTTGGATGGACATCCCCTGTGAGTGTATTCAAGTTTCTTATATGGCAATACCACATTAACCTCCGCAATCCAGTGTGAGATCCCAGGAGGATCTGCTCTCATTCACACTCTGGCAATTACCTCTCAAACTGAAAAGAGTGTCTCATGTAGGAATAGCTTAATAAATTTATTACAGTCTGGATTCGGGAAAATTCCCAAAATACATCGTTTCGGTTGGAGTGTTACAGGGGATCCCATCTTGTCATGCAGGAATCTCACAACCTGCGACCAGAATATCTGTATTTGGGACATTTCCACAGAAGATGGAAAAAGTTGGCCGCCGCCTGAGCGCACATGGGGCATGCAGTGGAATAGTCACATTTATATTTCGAGAGTCTGAGTGGCGTGAGGTATGATCTATGTGTTATAAAGATCTGGGTTAGCCGGTCTGACAGCTTTGGGGAAACTAGCTTGCACGCGTAGACCAGAACATGTGCCCAATCTTTCTTTAAGGGCCAAAGCCAAAGGCAAGGAGCTGTCTGATTCGTATACAGAAGAGTGTCATCTGCATATGTGCTAATTTTTTCCACCACCCCTCCTCTTTGTAAACCCACAATCCCTGTGTGAGCGTGGATTGCTATGGCGAGTGGCTCTGCCGCCAGTGCATACAGCAGCAGCGACAGGGGGCACCCTTGTCTAGTACCCCTTTGGAAAGAGAACTGATCCGAGGGCCAGCCATTAGCCAGAACTTTGGCCACCGGGCTTTGATAAAGGAGCTGTACCCATTTGATGAATCGGGGCCCCAGTCCAAACCTGCCCAAGCAGGTACAGAGGTAGCGCCACTCGACAGAGTTGAATGCTTTAGCAGTGTCCAAGGCAACAACTATCCTGGACCCGGAGTTATCATGGGGAGTCTGAAGATTAATAAATAACCTCCTGAGGTTAAAAGATGTGTTTCTGCCTGGCATGAACCCTGCCTGGTCTCTGTGCACTAATGAAATGATAACCTTGTTAAGGTGGATGGCAAGTACCTTTGCAAGTATCTTGACATCTACCTGGAGCAGGGAAATGGGACGATAAGACTCTGGGAGGTCAGGATTTTTACCTGGCTTGGGTATTAAAACAACGGTAGCCTCCCGCATGGAAACTGGCATATCAGAGGTCTCAAAAATTGAGTTGTACAACGCCAGTAACCTAGGCAACAACAGGTCCGAGTATGAGGAGTAAAACTCCACCGTCGGAGCCCGGCGCCTTGGACGTGGGGAATTCGGCTATGGCTTTAGCAATCTCCTCTAATGTCAAAGGTTCCTCCAGTTCCCCAGTCTGGGTCTCGGTCAGCTGTGGGATTTGTATCTTGGCCAAAAAGGACTCCATCAGAGAGAGGTCATCAGAAACCGTGGTAGCATAGAGGGAGGCAAAAAAATTCCAAAACATTCCCGCAACCTTAACAATTGCAGTCACCAGGGTATTGTCAGGGGAGTGCAGGGAGATCACCACCGGGGGTCTCTCCTCGCTGTGTACAAGGTAAGCCAGTAACTTCCCTGCTCTTTCACCATGTTCAAATGACCTCTGTCTAAGAAAGAACATCTTATGTTTGGATTTCTCATTTCTCAACTGGTCCAGGGCCCTAGAACATAACTTAAGGCCACCAGCCCTAGCCTTCATGGGATCGTCAAGAAATTCCCTTTCCGCTATCTCTAAGTCACACGTTGAAGTGTCCACAGCCATCGCAGAAGTTTGTTTAATTTTGTTAATGCGGGCTGTAAGGGTCATCCGAGCATGTATCTTAAATACCTCCCATCTGCGGCCGTGCTGAGCCCTCATTATTCGTGAAGAAGTGTTCCCAGTCAGTCCCAAGATCGTCATCCTCTGGTAATAAATTCAACCAAAAGGGGTTCAGTCACCACGACGTCGGTGGACGTGCATGGGGTAGGGACAGTTTAACCTGGTAGGGACAATGGTCAGACAGTGACCTGGGGTGAAAGCTCCACATCCCTCAGCCTAGGGAGAAGTGATCTGGACAAAGTATGAGGTCTATGCGGGACATAGAGTGATGGGACGCAGAAAAGCATGAATAGGCTTGTGAGGAAGGGCACTTATATCTCCATGTATCGACCATATTAAAATCACCAAGGAGGCACGCAAATCTTGTCGGGTGTGAGTGTGTCAGGGGTTGCGAGGGCCTGGTCAGTCTGTCAAGGGCTCTATCCAACACATTATTGAAATCTCCCAGCCATATAGCTGGTATAGCGGGGTGCAATGCTATAACATTAAATCCCTCAGTCAGTACATTAAGTTGAAACATGGGTGGTATGTAAAAAGCCAATAGAAGGACCACATCCCCGTGTAGCTTTGCCCTTACAAAAACAAATTTACCCATTGGGTCTAACACCAAGTCCTGGAGCTCGAAATGGGCAGTTTTAGCAATCAGAAGTGACACTCCTCTGGAATGTGTAGTGTGAACAGAGTGATAAGCCCAGCCTATCCAAGGCCGTTTGAATGCTCTCAATACTAAACCCTCTGCGTGTGTGTCTACCAGGGTCACCACATCCGCCCTTAGCTTTTTTAGTTGCCCAAATACCGCAGATCTCTTAATGGGGTCTCTCACCCCTCTCACATTCCATGTAAGAACTTTTAATGTGGCCATGGACAAAAATTAAACCAAGGTGGAACTCCAGGACTTGGGATACCCCCCCCCCCCGAGTTCGCAGCCAAGATGGCCGCCCCCAGCCGGGCGCGGCCTCCAACAACACCAATACATTTATTCAGTACCTATGTAAACCAATCAATATAAGAAAAAAAGACCATCTCTCAACAAAATAAACCCCTTAACCCCCCTCCATGCCCTGCACTGCCCCCAACTGGTGCAGGCACCAACCCCTAACTGCCAACATGGCATAAACAGTGTGCAACCTGTGAAGGAAAAACAAAGCAGTGTTATAGCATATACATAGGCTCTAGCAGTCAGAAATCCGACCATTGGCCCACCCTGAGTGTGCCAGCGGTGGCCACCCAGCAGGGTGTGGGTCTCCGCAGGTAATTGAAGGAACAGTCCCAAATCTGAACAGCCAATTCGGGCAAGGTCAGTCTAACTCTAGTGCTCTGGGCACTAACTCTCCAAGCAAAGGGGGGGGGCAAGAGTATCAAAGAGCTATGTTCTAATGCAGTCATGTGCCCTCCCCTCCCTGCAAGAGACACACAGGAACAATGAAACAGAATGTGCACGGGCTGGTATATGCTGTGAGCAGAAGTGGGAACACAGGAACATCATTGCCCATATTGAGATATGAGTTATCTCAGATCTCTTGACTAAGGGGCTGTGGAAACAGTGAGCAATGTCAGTATGCAGTTCCTTGTCCGCTCCCCAGCTATATACGGCTAGGATCTCTCAGAGGGGGGGTAAAGCATAGGGGAGCAGAGGGGGTGTAAGGGCATGTGAAGATGCGGGTATACTTATCAGTGTGCATCGCACTGCTCGAGCCACGCTATAGCCGCCTCTGGGTCTTCAAAAAAGTGTGCTCTGTCTTCTTCCTCCACACAAAGGCGGCTGGAAACAGCATAGCGTATTTCACATTCTTGATTCGCAGGCGACGCTTCGCCTCAATAAAGGTTTTGCGTTTTCTTCGTACCTCCGCTGAGAAGTCCGGGAAGACTGCAACCATCTTATTTCCAAAAGGGATATTGCCTTTTTCCCTGCTAAGGCGGAGGATGGCATCCCGATCCCTGAAGTTCAGGAACTTGGCTATGAAGGTGCGGGGGGGGTGCACCAGCAGGCGGTGGTCTGCTCGACATGTGGTGTGCACGCTCCACGACAAACGTGGGTGAAAACGACTCCCTTCCATATGTATCAGAAAGTAATGTCTCCAGAAACGTTGGGGGGTCTCGCCCCTCTACCCCCTCCGGCAGGCCAATGAAGCGGAGGTTACACCTGCGCAATCTGTTCTCAATATTGTCTTGCTTCTGGAGGCGTTGGTTCACCTCTAGCTGCATGGCTTCTGTGGAAACCTGCAGAGGGGAGAGGGAGTCCCCCACTGTGCTGATTCTAGTCTCAGCCTCCGTGACTCTCTCTCTAAGCTTCTGGAAGTCCTGCCTGACCAAGGATATGTCCACCTTCACCTCTTCAATCCTTGCTGTGAGGAATAGGACAAGTAATTATACAGTATTTAAGGTTGAATATATGTTTTATTATTTCCAAAGGTATATAGGTATAAACATGGAAATAAAGCAAGTATTGCAGGTAGGAAGTAGACATGGTCCAAACACTCTAAAGCCTTATACACACGATCAGATTTTCTGCGGACAAAGCGTAGGACTTTTGTCCGAAGTGTATTTGCCATGAACTTGTCTTGCATACAAATGGCACACAATTGTCGGCCAACAAACACAAAAGTACATGGTTTTTTAGCCCTTTAGCGCCACCCTTTGGGCAACTTCTGCTAATGTTGTGTCATGGTGAGCATTGCTTCCGAACATGCATGTTTGTACTTTGGAGTTTTATCCATGAGACTTGTGTACACAAGCTTGGAAAATCCAACAACACACAATTGTTGCGGAAAATTTTAAAGCATGCTATCCAACACAACAATTGTCCGACGGAGCATTTTCCGACAACAGTCTGTCAACACACAATTCCCAGCCGATCGTGTGTACAAGGCTTTAAAATGACTATAAACATACATGAGTGACAGATATTGCATTGTGAAATTTGTCCTTTGAAAAAATAGAAAGCATAGACATCCTAACAGTAGTATACATGTACAAAGAGAAGAATGATTGCAGATGATACTGTAAAAAAAAATTGTGGTCAGAATTCAAAAAGGACAAAGTTCAACAAAATAAGCAAGAGCAGCAAGACAGTATGGAACTGTTGAAAATCAAAAATAAATCACCTCTCCAATACTTTCTTGCTGACGGTAGACAACTTATGCCCCATACACACGAGCGTTTTTCTCGTTTTTCGGTGAACTTTTGACTGCCAAGAAAGCGGAGACGTAACAGGCTATGACGAGCCAAGAAAATTAAGCTCAATGCTACTGAGCATGCGTCAAATTGTTTCCGAGCATGCATAGGAATTGTGCGTGTCAGTATTTGTACACATGATCAGAAATTCCGAAGATTTTCCTGACGGGAAAAAAGAGATCCTGCTCTATATCTTTTTCCAGCAGTTTTCCTGTTGGAAAAAGTCTGATGGACCATACACATGGTCGGGATTCATGAACCCAAGGTTCTCATCAGACTTTTTCCAACAGGAAAACCAATCGTGTGTACGGGGCATAATACCTACCTTTTGGACAAGAAATTATATTTAACACAAATATATTATAGCAATACTTCCCTTATGTTTTGTGTACCCCACGAGGACAGGGCTGTCTTACTAAGCACCCCTGGGCACAGCCCAGGGGCCCCACATTCACCTAGGGCCCCATGAGAGCCGGGCAAATAGCACTAGCCGGGGGAGTGTCAGTTGGATGTGCTCGAGGGGCACATAAATTAGGATGCCGTGAAGGAGCTTGGTAGGGTGCCTGGCCATTTCTGTGTGTGCTGCGGATGTTCCGCGAGTGGAGGAAGGTGTTTCTGGTGCTGTGGAGAGCCTTAGTTAGCTGGTATCTTCGGCGGTGTACAGGTCCACATCAGCGCCAAAGATACTAGCTAACTAAGGCTCTCCACAACACCAGAAACACCTTCCTCTGCTCTGCTCGCAGAACATCCGCAGCACACCCGGGATTCGGGAATGGCCAGAAAAACATAGCTCTCCTCTCCTCCCCCTCCTTTCATGGCTGCTGAGCCGCTGAATCCTCACTGCTCAATGTGCAGTGACAAGCGGCTCGAGAGGTGTGGCTGTCCTGGAAGGGATCCCCACGCTGCTCCGTTCCGTTCCCTCCAGCATGACACACAGACATCCCTTCTCCCGCCCCTCTCTCCCTGCATGTGTGCCGCTACCACGCTACGTCTGAGAAGGGGATGAGGGGGAGGGAAGTTTAAGGAGCCAAAGACCACATTGAGAGAAGTCATTGACTGAAAGCCCCCGGGGACCATTCAAGTAAGTAAGCACTGTGACCAGACCCCCTCCTCCCCCCTTCTTCTCCCCCTTCCTTCTCTCCCCCCTTCTTCTCCCCCCCTTCCTATTCTCCCCCTCCTTCTCCCCCCTCATTCTCTCCCCCCTTCCTTCTCCCCCTTCCTTCTCCCCCTCCTCCTCTCCCCTTCCTTCTCCCCCTCCTTCTCTCCCCCCTTCCTTCTCCCCCTTCCTTCCCCCCTTCCTTCTCCCCTCCCTTCTCCTCTCCCTTCCTCCCCCCTACTTTCTTCCCCCTTCCTTCTCCCCCCTCCTTCTCTCCCCCTTCCTTATGTCTTTCCTTCTCTCCCCCTTCCTTCTCCCCTCCATCTCTCCCCCTTCCTTCTCTCCCCCCTTCCTTCTCCCCCTCCTTCTCCCCTCCTTCTCTCACTCCTTCTTTCTCCCCCTCCTCCTTCCCTTCCTTCTCCCCCCTGCTTCTCTTCCCCCTCCTCTCCCCCTTTCTTCTCCCCCTCCTTCTCTCCCCTTTCTTCTCCCCCCTTCCTTCTCCCCGTCTTCCTTCTCTCCCCCTCCCCCATCCTTCTCCCCCCCCATCCTTCTTCCTTCACCCACCCCTTCCTTCTGCCCCTTTCCTTCTCCCCCACCTTCCTTCTCCCTCATCTTCCTTCTCCCCCCTCCCCCTTTCTCTCCCCTCCCTTCTCCCCTTTCCTTCTCTCCCCCCTCCTTCTCTCCCCCTCCCCCTCTCTCCACCTCCCCCTTCTTCTCTTCCCCCATTCTTCTTCCTTCCCCTATCCTTCTCCCCCTCCTTATCCCCCCTTCTTTCTCCCCCCTTCATTCTCTCCCCCCTCCCCCACCTTTCCCCCTTCCATCTCCCCTCTTCCATATTCTCCCCCTTTACCCACCCCTTCCTTCTCCCCCTCTTCCTTCTCTCCCCACTTTCCTTCTCTCCCCCTTCTCCCTCCACCTTCTCTCCCCTTTACTTCTTCCTCCCCTTCCTTCTTCCTCCCCCCATCCTTATTCCCCCCCTTCGCCCACCCCTTCTTTCTCCCCCTTCTTTCCTCCCCTTCCTTCTCCCCCTCTCCTTCCCATTGGCCAAAAAAAAAGGAGAACAATGGAGTCCCAAGGACTAGCAAGCCCCAGCAATCCAAAGAGGGAAACTGAAGCCCCCAGCATGCCCAGCTAAAGGGGAGGGAGACAGAGCCAGGATATAGGTGGCAAGTGACACGCTGAATCTGGTGGCAGGGGGCAGGTGGCAAATGACACGCTAAATCTGGTGACGGGATGGGTGGCAAGTGACACACAGAATCTGGTGACAGGTTGGATGGTAAGTGACACGCTCAATCTGGTGACAGGTGACGATGGTAAGTGAAACACTGAATCTGGTGGCAGGTCACGGTGGCAAGTGACACGCTGAATCTGGTGACAGGGGACGGTGGCAAGTGACACGCTGTAAAGTAGAAATATTGTACTTCGATTCTTGAGAGTAGGTGCGTAAATTGGGGCAACCTTGTAGGGGACCCATAGCATTACTTTGTCCAGGGGCCCATGATGCTATTAAGATGGCCCTGCACAAGGAGATTGACATTTAATTTACTGTAAATAAAACAGCAATGACATCTGCAGGAAAAATAAATGAAGGATTTCATTTTTTCAAAAGTGGAGACAGGTCTGCAGGAATTCCAATCCATTCTGGAAGGAATGCGGCTTCATATTTGAAAATGTTAAGATAAGGAGAATCTGGCAAAGTGAAGTTTGTAAGATAGATGGTTTCACCACCAACCAAGTATGAAGCCCAATAGCCAAATGTCCCTATGGTCATTATAGTGTGGTTACAATGTGCCAGGAGGGCAAAATCACCGGCAGGAGAACCTTCCTTACCATCTCCAGCAAAATGTACATCTCCTAGAGAAGTATTAATGTTCTGTTTACACCAATCCATCCCATTACTGGTCACCACAAAGAGGGGGTTATCATATGTATTTCTGAAATAGTCCATAGCTTTTTGCATATAGTTTTTGTCAGCTACCACTCCTTTCCGTTCCTGAGCCATGACTCTTAAATAGTCCCCCCTGCGAACATGAACTCCGATAAAGGTCACATTTGTTCTATTCCCTTTCAGGTTCGCAAGGTATGAATTTGCTTCTTCCTTAATATAGTCTTGAAAAGTGAATTCTTGTAGAATCTCTTCCCTTATATGATGATAGAATGTCCATGAACACGGAGTACCAAACAATTTAACATATTGTCCAGAGATGTTGGAATATTCTGGTAACATCCAGTCTTTCAGATTATATTTCCTCCACTTAATTCGGTCAGCAACGTCCTGATGAAGAACGGGCAATTTTATCTTAAATATCCTTCCTAGCTCATTGTGCATCCCTGGTAAAATGTACGCTTGGTGTCCATTAAGCTTTGCCAGAGCATAAAGTGCTGCATACTCCCCCATTTTGTTTCCCAGGCGTGCAACTGGATGTGTAGTCCACATGACAGCATCTGATTGTATATTAATGGAAAGTGATTTTTTTTTGTCAGCTAGATTCATGAGGGAGCTACTCCCATGGATTGCATAGTAAAATGTTGTTCCAAAACTTGATTTGTAGAAAACATAATACCAGACGATTAAAACATTCAAAGTAAGCATCATAAAAAGCACACTCTTCTTCTTTAAATGTTGGTCCATTTCTAAACAGGTACTTCGAAAGTCCTAGATATAAATAAGACAATAAGAAAATTACAAAATGCTTTTAGACATGACATTGTTAGGATGCATATACCCTATATAACCAAAAGTATTGGGACACCTGCCTTTACACGCATACAGTATAAACTTTAATGGCATCCCAGTCTTAGTCCGTAGGGTTCAATATTGAGTTGGCCCACAATTTGCAGCTGTAACAGCTTCAACTCTTCTGGAAAGGCTTCTCACAGGGTTTAGGATGAGTCTATGGGAATATTTGACCATTTTCTTCCAGAAGCAGGCACTGATGTTGGACATGAAGGCCTGGCTTGCAGGCCTTCTTATATTTTAACTTATATTGCTTAGGCAAACATTGAAACAGTAGTGTGTTTACTACAGCTTGGGCACTGAACAAAAATCTTTTGGGAATAGTTTATGTATTGATGAATGTCAATTTTAATGTCCGTTAATTTAAAATAAATTTTGTAATAAGCTTTATGTATTTTTTGGTTGTCTTTGCCAGTTCTATGGGTCTAGACCCTTTTAAAATTTAAATATGTTAAAGCGGGGGTTCACCCTATAAAAAAATAAAAAACTTTTTTTTTCTTCTAGCATAAAATTCGGCATAGTAGCGCGAGCTACAGTATGCCTGTCTTAATTTTTGTATCCCCGTACACACTGTTATATCGTACATAGAAGATTCCGACTGCCCACGGGGAATGGGAGTTCCAATCAAGACGGAAGGTGATTGACGGCAGGCTCTGGCGCGTCACGCTTCTCCGGAAATAGCCGAAATAGGCTTGGCTCTTCACGGCGCCTGCGCATAGTCCTAGACCTACTCCAGCTGTCTTCGGGGAGCGTGACGTGCCAGAGCCGGCCGTCAATCACCCTCCCTCTTGAAAGGAACGCCCATTCCCCGCGGGCAGTCGGAATCTTCTATGTACGATATAACAGTGAGTACGGGGATAAAAAAATTAAGACAGGCATACTGTAGCTCACGCTACTATGCCGAATTTTATGCTAAAAAGTTGTTCTGCAGGGTGAAACACCGCTTTAAATTTGGGGTGTGGCACTAAAAAAAGGCCAATTAAAGGATAAGTTCACCTTTTTTTTTCTTCCAAATTTCAGCCCCACTCTGTACCAATATAGCATAATATACTGTACTTATTTTGCAAAAATATCAAAGCTTTCCAATAAATCTACAGACACTTAATTTACTTGTCCTCATCCTTGTTTCCAAACGTATCCATTAGTAATGTCTTCCTGTACAGACTTTAGGTCATGACACAGGAAGGAGTGGACCAGGTGACCTCATTAGCATACACCCTATACCCACCTATTTCCAGGTGCACTTTTTTAACCACCTCAATACAGGGTACTTTCACCCCCTTTCTACCCAGGCCATTTTTCAGCTTTCAGCGCTGTCACACCTTGAATGACAATTGCGCGGTCATGCAACTCTGTACCCAAATTCATTTTTTTAACTTTTTCCTCACACAAATAGAGCTTTATTTTGGTGATATTTATGGGATTTCTATTTTTTACAAAATAAAAAAATAAAAAAGACAATTTTTTTTTGTCAATACATTTTGTAAGTAAGTAATTTGTCTCCTTCACTGATGTGCGCTGATAAGGCGCTGATAAGGCAGCACTGATGGTCACTGATAGGCTGCACTGATGGCACTAATGAGGTGGCACTTATGGGCACTGATTAAATGGCACTGATGAGGAGGCACTAATATGCTGCACTGATGGGCACTGATAGGTGGCACTGATATGCGTGAACTGATGAGCACTGATAGGCGGCACTGGTGGGCACTGGTAAGTGGCACTGGTGGGCACTGGTAGGTGGCACTGGTAGGTGGCAGTGGTGGGCACTGATGGGCAGCACTGATGTGCACTGATGGGAGGCACTTATGGGCATTGATGGGCAGCACTGATGAGCAGGTACTGATTGGCACTGACTGGCATCACTGATGGGCACTGATCGGTGGTGCTGATGGGCACTGATCGGTGGTGCTGATGGGCACTGATTGGTGGCACTGATAAGCACTGATTGGTGGCACTGATGGACACTGCTAGAGCTTTCCTGTAATCAGGGCACTGACAATCAGTGTCCTGATTACCAGCCCAGATCTCCTCTGCAAGGAGATTCCCACAGCTGAGCGTTTCTGTCGACTCCCTCATATTTATTTGCATAAAGATAGACATACACTAGGTATTCTGATGGTATATTGTGTATTTAGTGAAAAGGGTGATCACTGATTTATTGCATTTCATTAAAAAAACATGCAGATGAGAATGGGTGTGTAGGTAAGAGGGTGGATGATGCAGGATGCGTGCTAATGAGGTCACCTGGTCAACTCCTTTCTGTGACTTGACCTCTAGTCTGCCCAGGAAGTAAGACAATACTAATGTATACGTTAGGAAACATCGATTAAGACAAGTGAAGTAAGTGTCTGTAGTTTTTAATGGAAAGCTTCGATATTTTTGCAAAATAAGTACCGTATTTTCCAGCGTATAAGACGACTTTTTGGATGCAAAAAAATGCATCCAAAGTCGGGGGTCGTCTTATACGCCGGGTACGGTCTCCGTACAGCTGCGATCGTTCATAATTTCAAAGCCGCGCCGTCTTCTCAGCTTGTCCTGTGATTGGCGGAACACAAAACTTCCCAGCAGCACCTCTGTTCTGTGTTCCGCCTATCATGGATGCCTTCTCATCCTCGGACGAGATGAGAAGGCATCCGTGATTGGCGGAACACAGAACAGAGGCGCTACTGGGAAAATTTGTGTTCCGCCAATCACAGAACACGCTGAGAAGACGGCGCGGCTTTGAAATCATGGACGCTCGCAGCAGACGGAGACTGTCACCGGCCTGCAAAACGTGAGTGATGGCACAGTGGGGGGGAAAAGTGGGGGCAAGTGATGGCACTGTGGGGGCAAGTGATGGCACTGTGTGGGCAAGTGTTGGCACTGCGGGGGCAAGTAATGTGATGGCACTGTGGGGGCAAGTAATGTGATGGCACTGTGGGGGCATGTAATGTGATGGCACTGTGGGGGCATGTAATGTGATGGCACTGTGGGGGCATGTAATGTGATGGCACTGTGGGGGCATGTAATGGCACAGTGGGGGCATGTAATGGCAATAGTGGGGCATGTAATGGCACAGTGGGGCATGTAATGGCATAGTGGGGCATGTAATGGCATAGTGAGGCTTGAAAAAAGCCTGTATCTGTCAGCGGTTGTTTCTGTCAGCGGTTGTTCTGGCTAACCCTCAGCTTCCAGAAAGACTAGTAGGAAGGGGGTAGTCTTATACGGCGAGTATATCCCAAAACCAACATTTTTCCTGGAAAATTAGGGGGTCGTCTTATACGCCGAGTCGTCTTATACGCCGGAAAATACGGTACATTAATGCTATATTAGTACATAGGGGGGCTGGAATATTTAAAGAGAAAAAAAAAAAAAACGTGAACGAAGGTGAACTTATCCTTTAAATTGATGAAATTCACTTATGGGTAAGTCATTAATGTTGTTATAGGTGAAAAGAGGGAGAGATCAAAAATAGATAAGATGCAGTCTTGAAAAATGTAAAAAGACTGTTGTGGGTGAACACTGTGTAATCCAGATGTGTTAAAGTCCTTCACTACTCATCAATGCTTTCATGTTCCTTCTGGGACACTTACACTTTCCTATACTTTTTATAACGATATGACTTTAGCTTTTAACATTCTGAAAACTCAAGCCATGGATGGTCCTTCAATCACCACCCAGCACAACAATACAGTAGTTATTATAAATGGTGCTATTTGGCACCACTATTGTATTTGGGCAATCACAGGTTGATCTATTTAAGGCAAACAATTTGTACTTTAAAACTAACTAATTTTAAACCATTTTATGATTTAGATTTTTGGTTAATAAAAATAGTTTTGGTTTTAATATACATGGTGTGTTCTTTGGGGTGCCAATAAAATCCTAAACATATTCCACACAGAATATAACATGGCATGTGGTGCCCCTTTAATACATTACTAGATAAGCCTCTACTTTTACCACCCTGTAGAGCAGTGGTTCTCAACCTTCCTAGTGCCATGACCCTGTGATAAAATTTCCCAAGTTGTGGGGACCCCTAAGGCCTCGTACAGACGAGAGGATATCTGCTGGAAACGGTCCGCCGGACCGTTTCCAGCGGATAAATCCTCTGGCGGATTTGGATCTGATGGCTGTACACACCATCAGATCGAAATCCCCACGGAATACATCCGCGGTGACGTGCGCCGACCCTGGAAGGTAAATACTTCCACGCATGCGTCGAATCATTACGACGCATGCGAGGGAGGGGAGCGGACGGACTTATCCGGTGAGTCTGTACAGACGACCGGATCAGTCCGCTGGACTGGATTCCAGCGGATAGATTTCTTAGCATGCTAAGAAATTTTTATCCGCTGGGAATCCGTCAGCTGGATTTTAATCCGCTGGGAAATGTCCGCTCGGACATACACACACCCGGATCTTACTGCTGGAACTGATCCACGGATAAATCCCAGCGGATAGATCCGGTCGTGTGTACGGGGCCTAACAGTAAAATTTTCGTAGTGTAGGTTGTCAGCATCCAAGGCAAGGCAAGTAATTTGCACCCCTAACCCACGGACATTTAGCGCTCCCTGAGTCCCTTCTACTCGTACAGTATTAAAACCCCTTATGGCACATTTTAGGATGTACCACTCTTTCTCTTTGTTCTCCTTTCTTTGCCTTTCATCTCGCTCTATCCTAATCTCTTGTTTTTTTTCCCCCATCTCTCTCTCTAGTCGTGCTTCTTGTTCTTTCTCTCCCTTTTTCGTTGTTGCTTCCACTCCTTTTCCTCTCCCTTTCATGTATTCTCTATTTTTATTCCTTCTCTTACTCCTTGGTGGGGGGTGGGTGTCAGTGCTTGTGGGTAGTTCTGATCAGCCAACTTAGGTGCTCTTGTTCAAGGTCATCTGCTGATCTGAGAACTGTAGTGGGGACTTTTAATGACAACTCTAATCAAAGGTAGTGTTACTCACTGTGTCTCCAGGTTCACTGTGCCTCCAGCTCTGTGGTGTCTCGTAGCAGCAACGGCCGATCCAGGGGCGGGGGCAACAGGGAAATTGCCCCCCCGAGACAATCATGTCACACTCGTTTTTTTTTTTAATCAGGCTTTTTTTAAACTGCCCTGCTGTGCATGTCAATTGCCCCCCCCCCCCCGAAAAAATTGTTTGCACTGCAGGCAGTGCTGATGCCGACCCCATCAGCCATTGCTGACAGGCTCTCTGTGAAGGGACACAGGCAGAGCTGCAGCTGTGGGGGATTTCCACCCCTCGCTCTCCTTCTTGAGCCCAGTAACTCTCATTCACCAGGCAATGCCTGATGCTATTGGCTACATTCAGAGCCAATGGCTGGTAAAACACACAACCAATAGGATTATGGGACATGTAGTACCAGCAGGCCCCATGATGATTCCCTGAGAGGACTGCAGACCCCAACATGCTGAGCAGGAGGGGGGGGGGAGAGAAGAAGAGAGACCATGAGGCTGTAGGGTGGAGGAAGTCAGTTATTCCATTATCATTCAAGGTAAGAACTTATCTCCCCTTCACCTGGCTGCAACCCCCCTGTCCTCCCTTCCACCTGGCTGCAACCCCTCTGTCCTCTGCTTCACCTGGCTGCAACCCCCTGTCCTCCCTTCCACCTGGCTGCAACCCCCCTGTCCTCCCTTCCACCTGGCTGCAACCCCCTGTCCTCCCCTTCACCTGGCTGCACCCCCCTGTCCTCCCTTCCACCTGGCTGCAACCCCCCTGTCCTCCCCTTCACCTGGCTGCAACCCCCCTGTCCTCCCTTTCACCTGGCTGCAACCCCTCTGTCCTCTGCTTCACCTGGCTGCAACCCCCTGTCCTCCCTTCCACCTGGCTGCAACCCCCCTGTCCTCCCTTCCACCTGGCTGCAACCCCCCTGTCCTCCCCTTCACCTGGCTGCAACCCCCCTGTCCTTCCCTTCACCTGGCTGCAACCCCCCGTCCTCCTCTTCACCTGGCTGCAACCCCCCTGTCCTCCCCTTCACCTGGCTGCAACCCCCTGTCCTCCCCTTCACCTGGCTGCAACCCCCCTGTCCTCCCCTTCACCTGGCTGCAACCCCCATCCTCCCTTCCACCTGGCTGCAACCCCCCGTCCTCCCTTCCACCTGGCTGCACCCCCCCTGTCCTCCCCTTCACCTGGCTGCAACCCCCTGTCCTCCCCTTCACCTGGCTGCATCCCTCCACCCTCCCCTTCACCTGGCTGCAAACCTCCCCGCCCTCCCCTTCACCTGGCTGCAACCCCCCTGCCCTGCCATCCACCTGGCTGCAACCCCCCTGCCCTGCCATCCACCTGGCTGCAACCCCTCTGTCCTCCCTTCCTCCTGGCTGCAACCCCCCTGTCCTCCCTTCCACCTGGCTGCAACCACCCTGTCCTCACATCCACCTGGCTGCAACCACCTTTTCCTTCCCTCCACCTGGCTGCAACCACCTTTTCCTTCCCTCCACCTGGCTGCAACCCCCCTGTCCCCCCCTCCACCTGGCTGCTCCCACACAGTAATAATTGAAATTATGTGCTTCAATCATCCTGACACCATATTAACCACGGTGCCGTGATGATTGAAGCGCCAACACCAGCCATTGCCCCTACAAATTGCCTGCAGAAATTTTGACAGTGCCCCTCCCGAGATTAGACTCTGGATCCACCCCTGCATAGCAGTGACACCTATGCCGAAAAAAGGAGATATGGTCTCCTCCAGCCCCTCCCACTTTGTATTCCTCACCAGTCAGCTGAGCTCTAGTCTCTGCCCCCCAGCCATGCCGTGAACTAAATTGGCGGCTGCAAAGAGGCTGGGTGGGTGGTCGTGGGCCCATGTGGACGGCCGCGAAAAGGCTGGGAGAGAGGTGCGGGCTTCAGGAACAGCCTAGGATTCAGTGACCACTGGCAAATCGTCATTCGACCCCCAGGTTGAGAACCAGTGCTGTAGAGACTCAGCATCCTCTAATCAAGGGTAACCAGCAGAAGAGATTCCTCTATCCACACTGTAAGCATGTATGGGGGTATCGATGAATTTTCTCATAACTGGCTGAGTTTTAGCTGCTTATGAACCTGGCAAATGATTGAAAAAAATCACCAAATGATTTAAAGTGCATCTAAACTAAAAAAAAAATGTATAGTATTAGATACTGAAAATAATAAAACTGTAAAGCCTCGTACACACGATCGGATTTTCCGCAGACAAAGCATCTGACTTTTGTCTGAAGGGCGTGTGTCTGGATTTTGTCTTGCATACAAACGGCAGACAATTGTTGGCCAACAAACACAAACATACTGTAGTGACGTACTAGATGTACTACGTGTTTTTTTTAGCTCTTGAGCGCCACCCTTTGGGCACCTTCTGCTAATGTTGTGTTTGGTGAGAATTGATTCAGAGCATGCGTGTTTGTACTTTGGACTTTTGTCTGACGAACTTGTGTACACATGATTGGAAAATCTGACAACAGACCATTGTCCGTGGAAAATTTTTGTGAAAACCTTCCACCTTCCATCCACAGAAAATCCGACAGTCCGATGGAGCGTACAAACGGTCAAATTTTCGGCCAACAGTCTGTCAACACACAATTCCCGTTGGAAAATCTGATTGTCTGTAAGAGGCTTAAAGCGGAGTTCCTACTACAATAAAAATATTAAAAGTCAGCAGCTACAAATACTGCAGCTGCTGACTTTTAATAATCGGACACTCACCTGTCCCAGGGTCCAGCAGTGCCCCGCTCATCTCCCCCTCCTCTCCGTGGCACCAGAATCACTACTGTGGGCATGCATTGCGCATACGTCAGAGGCACTGCGCACCGCGATTGGCCGAGCAATCATCTGGGACCTGTGACGTGTCCCAGATGATTACAGAGAGGGAGAGGTGACCTTCCTTCTGGCATCGCGGTGCCCAGGGAGGAAGTGGGAGCGGAAACCCTCTTAAAAGAAGGTTTCCGCTCCCCCCCATAAAAATTACATGCCAAAAGTGTCATGTCAGGGGATCACATTCCCTTAAAGCAGAAGTTCAATTTTTGAGTGGAACTTCGCTTTAACTCCTGAAACTACCAGTAAATTTGGTGAACAAATGAAAAGGTCAACAATAAAAATGATACAGTCAGGTCCATAAATATTGGGACATCGACACAATTCTAATATGTTTGGCTCTATACACCACCACAATCACCACAATGGATTTGAAATGAAACTAACAAGATGTGCTGTAACTGCAGACTTTGTCACTTTAATTTGAGGGTATTTACATCCAAATCAGGTGAACGAATTAGGAATTACAACAGTTTGTATCTGTGCCTCCCACTTTTTAAGGGACCAAAAGTAATGGGACAATTGGCTGCTCAGCTGTTCCATGGCCAGGTGTGTGTTATTCCCTTATTATCCCATTTACAAGGACCAAATAAAAAGTCCATAGTTCATTTCAAGTGTGCTATTTGCATTTGGAATCTGTTGCTGTCAACTCTCAATATGAGATCCAAAGAGCTGTCACTATCAGTGAAGCAAGCCATCATTAGGCTGAAAAACAAAACAAACCCATCAGAGAGATAGCAAAAACATTAGGTGTGGCCAAATCAACTGTTTGGAACATCCTTAAAAAGAAAGAACGCACCGGTGAGCTCAGCAACACCAAGAGACCCAGAAGACCACGGAAAACAACTGTGGTGGATGACCGAAGAATTATTTCCCTGGTGAAGAAAACACCCTTCACAACAGTTGGCCAGATCAAGAACACTCCCCAGGAGGTAGGTGTATGTGTGTCAAAGTCAAAAATCAAGAGAAGACTTCACCAGAGTGAATACAGAGGGTTCACCACAAGATGTAAACCATTGGTGAGCCTCAAAAAACAGGAAGGCCAGATTAGAGTTTGCCAAACAATATCTTAAAAAGCCTTCACAGTTCTGGAACAACATCCTATGGACAGATGAGACCAAGATCAACTTGTACCAAAGTGATGAGAAGAGAAGAGTATGGAGAAGGAAAGGAACTGCTCATGATCCAAAGCATACCACCTCATCAGTGAAGCATGGTGGTGGTAGTGTCATGGCGTGGGCATGCAGGGCTGCCAATGGAACTGGTTCTCTTGTATTTATTGATGATGTGACTGCTGACAAAAGCAGCAGGATGAATTCTAAAGTGTTTCGGTCAATATTATTATCTGCTCATATTCAGCCAAATGCTTCGGAACTCATTTGAAGGCGCTTCACAGTGCAGATGGACAATGACCCGAAGCATACTGCGAAAGCAACCAAAGAGTTTTTTTAAGGGAAAGAAGTGGAATGTTATGCAATGGCCAAGTCAATCACCTGACCTGAATCCTATTGAGCATGCATTTCACGTGCTGAAGACAAAACTGAAGGGAAAATGCCCCAAGAACCAGCAGGAACTGAAGACAGTTGCAGTAGAGGCCTGGCAGAGCATCACCAGGGATGAAACCCAGCGTCTGGTGATGTCTATGCATTCCAGACTTCAGGCTGTAATTGACTGCAAAGGATTTGCAACCAAGTATTAAAAAGTGAAAGTTTGACTTATGATTGTTTATCTGTCCCATCAGGGTCATCTTAATAGCATCATGGGCCCCTGGGCAAAGTAATGCTCTGGGGCCCCTACAGTGATGACAGTGCAGGTAAACAGACATCAAGTAGGTAGGAGGTAGACTGCCTCCCCTGTGTATCTATCACTCTCAGTGCCATCATGGGGCCCCCAATTTCAGGGCTCAAGAACCAGCTGCTTTGGGGAAAGTGCAGGGGCCCCCCATGCAGCTGGGGCCCCTGGGAAGTGCCCATGTGTGCCCTCTCATTAAGACAGTCCTGTATCCCATTACTTTTGGTCCCTTAAAAAGTGGGAGGCACATATACAAACTGTTGTAATTCCTACACTGTTCACCTGATATGGATGTAAATACCCTCAAATTTAAATTGGAAGTCTGCAGTTAAAGCACTTCTTGTTTGTTTCATTTCAAATCCATTGTGGTGGTGTATAGAGCAAAAAAGATTAGAATTGTGTCGATGTCCCAATATTTATGGACCTGACTACATATGTATTGTTGATTTTCAGTTGCCGCTAACACTATTGTTTTGCCACGATACCAGCTAAAAAATATAAAAAAATGCATTGCGCTACTGACTCTTAATCAATGTGTGCTCTCAACTCATTAACCTCCCTGGAGGTATGATTCTTTCTGGCTTTAGGTGCTGAAAGCGGTACAATTATTTTGCATGAAAATTTGGCGTTTTACATTGTAGCCCTGTAATTCTTAGGAATAACTCACTTAAATCTGTCCAAACAAGAGTCTAGTAGACATCTCGGGTATGATGAAGTTTGAAAAACAAAATCATAAATTATAATATAATAAATAACTATAAATTATTATAACACATAATAATGTAATTATAATAATTTAAAAAAATTATTCAATAATGTAATCAAATAAAATATCACTGAAATTTGCTCAGTTGCAGAATTGTCGCCGTCACTACTTTTATTTTTTTATGACAAATTTCCCCACAAATCGCTATCTCTCAATTCTGCAAGTGATTATAATTTATTATCGCTGTTTTCTAGCTGCTCTAAAATCACTTTTGACATAAAGGGACACTTTTGGTTGCTATGGACAATCTCCAGTTTGCAGGCAGAAAGAACAGTTTTTATTATACAAAAGTACATGTAGGACACTGGGCAGACCACTAGGGACAAGGGGGGTGTGTATTTTTTACATACAGTACTGTAATCTATAAGATTACAGTATACTGTATGTAATGTGTTTATTTACTTTTTTGAATTTGGCGCCGTTCCCCGCCCCCGTGCCGGAGATCGGCGGCACACGGGCACTGTGAATCGAGCGAGGAGACACCGCTCGCTCACACAGCGAGGAGGCATCGCAGGATCCAGGGACAAGGTAAGTAAACCATGCCTGTGGCTGCTGCGAGGCGATCCTGAGTCTGGCTCGGGGATACCGCTTTTGGTATTGAAATCTTACCCCAAGCCAGACTCAGGAATACAGCCAGGGGGGTTATTAATATACAAATGCTGTTAACAGAACAGGTGAACCACACTTCTGAACTTCGCTTCACTGTATTAAACAAACCCTTCATACAAATCCAAAGTGACTACAATGCACCCATCAAAGACTACTTCACATATCACAGAATACAACAATGCTTAGCTGCACAACCCCTTCTAGAAGGAACACTACCTACAAAGATTTGGAACTTCTTTTTTACCAATAATAGAGATTCCAAAGGTATCTCACTGATATATTCTACCCTACAAGAAAAGAATGTGTTTCATAAATCCAAACCCATTACTGATTGAGAAAATGACTTACAAGAGCATTTCTCTGAACAGTAATGGCAAACTGCTATAAAATCTATATACAAAGCTACTAATTGCACTTCCTTATAGGAACTAATGCAAAAAAACATGATGAGATGGTACTTAATGGCCCAGAGGGTTGCTAAATTTCAGATGCACTCCTCATCTAATTGTTGGAGGGAATGCAACCAAACAGGCACCCTTCCACATACCTTCTGGTCTTGCCCACTTCTAAGAAAATTCTGGAAAGAGTCAGAGATCACACTGCAAAATGTACTTTATATTTCTATTACCCTAACCACATCTCTGGGCATACTAAACCTAACCATTGAAACAATCCCGCCTAAGCTCAGACTATTTGCCACACACATACTAGTGGCAGCAAGACTTGTAATAGCTAGATGATGGAAGACGAAAGACATTCCCCAACTTACGGAAGTAATTGCCTTAGTACAAAAACACTACATGTATGAATCTCTACTTACAAAATGTAAACCCACATACTCTCGACTTCATGAGTTATGGCTCCCTTGGGAACATTGGTACACACAAAGACATATATAGACTCTTGTGATATATGAATGTATAGTTAGCTACTCGTTGCAATAATGTTCCCTGTGTGCTCTTTCTCCATCTATTTCGCCTTCTCCTTCTTCTTCTCCCTCTAAATCTCCTTTCCCCCTTCTTCCCCTCCAACCTCCCCCTCTAACCTACCCCATTTCCCATCCCATTCTCCATAATATAATATTTCTATGCTTGTTCTATACCCAGAATTGACTGTTATTGATGTTATTAATTGTTGCTACTATAGTTCAAAACGACAACCACGCACCCTGTTTTGTGCGTACTCCTGCCAACGTAAGTTTAAGTTTACATAATGCAAGTTATCTGTATTGCCTATTACCATACATCTACAAGACTTTCCTACTGTATCATCAAAAACTATTGTGAAAAAAAAAAAATATATATATATATATATATATATATATATATATATATATATATATATATATATACAGTATATACAAATGCATACATGCTCATACAGTAT